>NC_140995.1:40711673-41080014 GCF_052327205.1 Somniosus microcephalus | reverse complement strand
ATCCCCCCAGTGTCAGTAACAATCCCACCAGTGTCAGTAACAATCCCCCCACCAGAGTCAGTAACCATCACCCCCCCCCAGTGTCAGTAACAATCCCGCCCAGTGTCAGTAACAACCCCCCCAGTGTCAGTAACATTCCAACCCAGTGTCAGTAACAATCCCCCCAGTGTCAGTAACCATCCCCCCCCATGTCAGTAACAATCCCCCAGTGTCAGTAACAAGCCCACCCAGCCAGTGTCAGAAAGAATCTCCCGAAGCCCACTGTCAGTAACAAACCACCCGTGTCAGTAACAACAACCCCCAGTGTCAGTAACAATCCCCCTAGTGTCAGTAACAATCTCCCCCATTGTCAGTAACAATCCGCCCCAGTGTCAGGATCAATCCCCCCTCCCCAACCCAGTGTCACAATTTCCCCCCAGTGTCAGTAACGATCCCTCCCAGTGTCAGTAACAATCCGTCCCCCAGTGTCAGTAACAATCCCCCCCAGTGTCAGTAACGATCCCCCATGTATCAGTAACAATCACCCCATGTCAGTAACAATCCCCCCCAGTGTCAGTAACCATCCCCTGCCAAGTGTCATTAACAATCCCGCCCAGTGTCAGTAACAATCCCCCCCAGTGTCAGTAACATTCCGACCCAGTGTCAGTAACAATCCCCCAGTGTCAGTTAGAATCCCCCCCAGTGTCAGTAACAATCCCCCAGTGTCAGTAACAATCCCACCCAGCCCAGTGTCAGAAACAATCTCCCCAAGCCCACTGTCAGTAACAACCCCCCATGTCAGTAACAACAACCCCCAGTGTCAGTAACAATCCCCCCCAGTATCAGTAACAATCTCCCCCACTGTCAGTAACAATCGGCCACCAGTGTCAGAATCAATCTCCCCTCCCCAGCCCAGTGTCACAATCTCCCCCCAGTGTCAGTAATGATCCCCCCAGTGTCAGTCACAATCCGTCCCCCAGTGTCAGTAACAATCCCCCCAGTGTCAGTAACAATCCCCCCCAGTGTCAGTCACAATCCCCGCCCAGTGTCAGTAACAATCAGCCCATGTCAGTAACATTCCCCCATGTCAGTAACAATACCCCCAGCGTCAGTAACAATCGCTCCCGTGTCAGTAACAATCCTCCCCAGTGTCAGTAACAATCCTCCCCAGTGTCAGTAACAATCCCCCCCAGTGTCAGTAACAATCCCCCCAGTGTCAGTAACAATCCCCCCCCAGTGTCAGTAACAATCCCCCCCCAGTGTCAGTAACAATTCCCCCCAGTGTCAGTAACAATCACTCCCAGTGTCAGTAACAACCCCCGCAGTGTCAGTAACAATTCCCCCCATGTGTGAGTAACAAACCCCCCAGCCCAATGTTAGTAACAATTACTCCCATGTCAGTAACAATCCCCCAGTGTCAGTAACGATCCCCCCGTGTCAGTAACAATCACCCCATGTCAATAACAATCTCCCCCAGTGTCAGAAACAATCGCCTCCAGTGTCAGTAACAATCCCCCCAGTGTCAGTAACAATCCCCCCCAGTGTCAGTAACAATCCCCCCACCAGAGTCAGTAACAATCCGCCCCAGTGTCAGTAACAATCCCGCCCAGTGTCAGTAACAATCCCCCCATGTCAGTAACAATCCGCCCATGTCAGTAACATTCCCCCCAGTATCAGTAACAATCCCCCCGTGTCAGTAACAATCCCCCACAGTGTCAGTAACAATCCCCCCGTCAGTAACAATCCCCCCAGTTTCAGTAACAATCCCCCCAGTGTCAGTAACAATCCCCCCCAGTTTCAGTAACAAGCCCCCCACCAGAGTCAGTAACAATCCCCCCAGTGTCAGTAACAATCCCCCCAGTGTCAGTATCAATCCCCCCCATGTCAGTAACAATCCCCCCCGTGTCAGTAACAATCCCCCCAGTGTCAGTAACAACCCTCCCCGTGTCAGTAACAATCCACCGCAGTTTCAGTAACTATCTCCCCCAGTGTCAGTAACAATCTCCCCCAGTGTCAGTAACAATCCCCCCCCGTGGCAGTAAAAGTCCCCCCAGTGTCAGTAACAATCCCCCCCGTGTCAGCAACAATACCCCCAGCGTCAGTACCAAACTCCCCCAGTGTCAGTAACAATCCCCCCCAGTGTCAGTAACAATCCCCCCCAGTGTCAGTAACAAACCCCCCGTGTCAGTAAGAATCCCACCCAGTGTCAGTAACGATCCCCCATGTGTCAGTAACAATCACCCCATATCAGTAACAATCCCCCCAGTGTCAGTAAAAATCCCCTCCAGTTTCAGTAACAATCCCCCCCAGTGTCAGTAACAATCCCTCCCAGTGTCAGTGACAATTCCCCCCAGTGTCAGTAACAATCCCCCCCGTGTCAGTAACAATCCCCCCCCAGTGTCAGGAACAATCCCCCCCAGTGTCAGTAACAATCACCCCCAGTGTCAGTAACAATCCCCCCAGTGTCAGTAACAATCCCCCCCGTGTCAGTAACAATACCCACAGCGTCAGTAACAATCCCCCCGTGTCAGTAACAATCCTCCTCAGTGGCAGTAACAATCCTACCCAGTGTCAGTAACAATCCCCCCAGTGTCAGTAACAATCCTCCCCAGTGTCAGTAACAATCCCCCCCCAGTGTCAGTAACAATCCCCCCAGTGTCAGTAACAATCCCCCCAGTGTCAGTAACAATCCCCTGCATGTCAGTAACAATCCCCCCAGTTTCAGTAACAATCCCCCGCAGTGTCAGTAACAATCCCCCCGTGTCAGTAACGATCCCCCCCCAGTGTCAGTAACAATCCCCCCCCCAGTGTCAGTAACAATCCCCCCCAGTGTCAGTAAAAATCCCCCCAGTGTCAGTAAAATTCCCCCCAGTGTCAGTAACAATCCCTCCCAGTGTCAGTAACAATCCCTCCCGTTTCAGTTACAATGCCCCCACAGTGTCAGTAACAATCCCCCCCAGTGTCAGTAACCATCCCCCGCAAGTGTCAGTAACAATCCCGCCCAGTGTCAGTAACAATCCCCCCCAGTGTCAGTAACATTCCAACCCAGTGTCAGTAACAATCCCCCCAGTGTCAGTTAGAATCCCCCCCAGTGTCAGTAACAATCCCCCCAGTGTCAGTAACAATCCCACCCAGCCCAGTGTCAGAAACCATCTCCCCAAGCCCACTGTCAGTAACAATCCCCCATGTCAGTAACAACAACCCCCAGTGTCAGTAACAATCCCCCCCAGTGTCAGTAACAATCTCCCCCACTGTCAGTAACAATCGGCCACCAGTGTCAGGATCAATCTCCCCTCCCAGCCCAGTGTCACAATCTCCCCCCAGTGTCAGTAATGATCCCCCCCAGTGTAAGTAACAATCCGTCCCCCAGTGTCAGTAACAATCCCCCCCAGTGTCAGTAACGATCCCCGCCCAGTGTCAGTAACAATCAGCCCATGTCAGTAACATTCCCCCCATGTCAGTTATAATACCCCCAGCGTCAGTAACAATCGCCCCCGTGTCAGTAACAATCCTCCCCAGTGTCAGTAACAATCCTCCCCAGTGTCAGTAACAATCCCCCCCAGTGTCAGTAACAATCCCCCCAGTGTCAGTAACAATCCCCCCGTGTCAGTAACATTCCCCCCCCAGTGTCAGTAACAATTCCCCCCCAGTGTCAGTAACAACCACTCCCAGTGTCAGTAACAACCCCCGCAGTGTCAGTAACAATTCCCCCCATGTGTGAGTAACAAACCCCCCAGCCGAATGTGAGTAACAATTACTCCCATGTCAGTAACAATCCCCCCCAGTGTCAGTAACGATCCCCCGTGTCAGTAACAATCACCCATGTCAGTAACAATCTCCCCCAGTGTCAGTAACAATCGCCTCCAGTGTCAGTAACAATCCCCCCCCAGTGTCAGTAACAATCCCCCCCAGTGTCAGTAACAATCCCCCCACCAGAGTCAGTAACAATCCGCCCCAGTGTCAGTAACAATCGCCCCACCAGAGTCAGTAACAATCCCCCCATGTCAGTAACAATCCCCCCAGTGTCAGTAACAATCCCCCCAGTGTCAGTAACAATCCCCCACCACAGTCAGTAACAATCCCCCCAGTGTCAGTAACAATCCCCCCGTGTCAGTAACAATCCCCCCGATGTCAGTAACAATCCCCCCAGTGTCAGTAACAATCCCCCCCGTGTCAGTAACAACCCTCCCCATGTCAGTAACAATCCCACCGCAGTTTCAGTAACTATCTCCCCCAGTGTCACTAACAATCTCCCCCAGTGTCAGTAACAATCCCCCTGTGTCAGTAACAATCCCCCCCAGTGTCAGTAACAATCCACCCTGTGTCAGTAACAACACCCCCCAGTGTCAGTAACAATTACCGCCGTGGCAGTAACAATCCCACCAGTGTCAGTAACATTCCCCCATGTTAGTAACAATACCCCCCAGTATCAGTAACAATCCCCCCCAGTGTCAGTAACAATCCCCCCCAGTGTCAGTAACAATCCTCCCCAGTGTCAGTAACAATCCCCCCCAGTGTCAGTAACAATCCCCCCAATGTCAGTAACAATCCCCCCCAGTGTCAGTAACAATCCCCTGCATGTCAGTAACAATCCCCCCAGTTTCAGTAACAATCCCCCGCAGTGTCAGTGACAATCCCCCCCAGTGTCAGTAACGATCCCCCCCCAGTGTCAGTAACAATCCCCCCCCAGTGTCAGTAACAATCCCCCCCAGTGTCAGTAAAAATCCCCCCATGTCAGTAACAATCCCCCCCAGTGTCAGTAACAATCCCCCCCAGTGTCAGTAACAATCCCCCGTGTCAGTAACAATCCCCCCCAGTGTCAGTAACAATCCACCCCGTGTCAGCAACAACCACCCCCCCCCAGTGTCAGTAACAATTACCCCCGTGGCAGTAACAATCCCCCCAGTGTCAGTAACATTCCCCCCATGTCAGTAACAATACCCCCAGCGGCAGTAACAATCCCCCCCGTGTCGGTAACAATCCCCCCCGTGTCAGTTACAATCCTCCCCCAGTGTCTGTAACAATCCCCCCGTGTCAGTAACCATCACCCCCCCCCCCCAGTGTCAGTAACAATCCCGCCCAGTGTCAGTAACAATCCCCCCAGTGTCAGTAACATTCCAACCCAGTGTCAGTAACAATCCCCCCAGTGTCAGTAACCATCCCCCCCATGTCAGGAACAATCCCCCCAGTGTCAGTAACAAGCCCACCCAGCCCAGTGTCAGAAAGAATCTCCCGAAGCCCACTGTCAGTAACAATCCCCCCATGTCAGTAACAATCCCCCCAGTGTCAGTAACAATCCCCCCAGTGTCAGTAACAATCCCCCCACCACAGTCAGTAACAATCCCCCAGTGTCAGTAACAATCCCCCCGTGTCAGTAACAATCCCCCCGATGTCAGTAACAATCCCCCCCAGTGTCAGTAACAATCCCCCCCAGTGTCAGTAACAACCCTCCCCATGTCAGTAACAATCCCACCGCAGTTTCAGTAACTATCTCCCCCAGTGTCACTAACAATCTCCCCAGTGTCAGAAACAATCCCCCCTGTGTCAGTAACAATCCCCCCCAGTGTCAGTAACAATCCACCCTGTGTCAGTAACAACCCCCCCCCAGTGTCAGTAACAATTACCGCCGTGGCAGTAACAATCCCCCCAGTGTCAGTAACATTCCCCCCATGTTAGTAACAATACCCCCCAGTATCAGTAACAATCCCCCCCAGTGTCAGTAACAATCTCCCCCATTGTCAGTAACAATCCGCCCCCAGTGTCAGGATCAATCCCCCTTCCCAGCCCAGTGTCACAATCTCCCCCCAGTGTCAGTAACGATCCCCCCCAGTGTCAGTAACAATCCGTCCCCCAGTGTCAGTAACAATCCCCCCCAGTGTCAGTAAAAATCCCCTCCAGTTTCAGTAACAATCCCCCCCAGTGTCAGTAACAATCCCTCCCAGTGTCAGTGACAATTCCCCCCAGTGTCAGTAACAATCCCCCCGTGTCAGTAACAATCCCCCCCGTGTCAGTAACAATACCCACAGCGTCAGTAACAATCCCCCCGTGTTAGTAACAATCCTCCTCAGTGGCAGTAACAATCCTACCCAGTGTCAGTAACAATCCCCCCCAGTGTCAGTAACAATCCTCCCCAGTGTCAGTAACAATCCCCCCCAGTGTCAGTAACAATCCCCCAATGTCAGTAACAATCCCCCCCAGTGTCAGTAACAATCCCCTGCATGTCAGTAACAATCCCCCCCAGTGTCAGTAACAATCCTCCCCAGTGTCAGTAACAATCCCCCCCAGTGTCAGTAACAATCCCCCCAATGTCAGTAACAATCCCCCCCAGTGTCAGTAACAATCCCTGCATGTCAGTAACAATCCCCCCAGTTTCAGTAACAATCCCCCGCAGTGTCAGTGACAATCCCCCCCAGTGTCAGTAACGATCCCCCCCCCAGTGTCAGTAACAATCCCCCCCCAGTGTCAGTAACAATCCCCCCCAGTGTCAGTAAAAATCCCCCCATGTCAGTAACAATCCCCCCCAGTGTCAGTAACAATCCCCCCGTGTCAGTAACAATCCCCCCCAGTGTCAGTAACAATCCACCCCGTGTCAGCAACAACCACCCCCCCCCAGTGTCAGTAACAATTACCCCCGTGGCAGTAACAATCCCCCCAGTGTCAGTAACATTCCCCCCATGTCAGTAACAATACCCCCAGCGGCAGTAACAATCCCCCCCCGTGTCGGTAACAATCCCCCCCCGTGTCAGTTACAATCCTCCCCCAGTGTCTGTAACAATCCCCCCGTGTCAGTAACCATCACCCCCCCCCCCCAGTGTCAGTAACAATCCCGCCCAGTGTCAGTAACAATCCCCCCCAGTGTCAGTAACATTCCAACCCAGTGTCAGTAACAATCCCCCCAGTGTCAGTAACCATCCCCCCCATGTCAGGAACAATCCCCCCAGTGTCAGTAACAAGCCCACCCAGCCCAGTGTCAGAAAGAATCTCCCGAAGCCCACTGTCAGTAACAATCCACCCGTGTCAGTAACAACAATCCCCAGTGTCAGTAACAATCCCCCCTAGTGTCAGTAACAATCTCCCCCATTGTCAGTAACAATCCGCCCCCAGTGTCAGGATCAATCCCCCCGTGTCAGTAACCATCACCCCCCCCCAGTGTCAGTAACAATCCCGCCCAGTTTCAGTAACAACCCCCCCCAGTGTCAGTAACATTCCAACCCAGTGTCAGTAACAATCCCCCCAGTGTCAGTAACCATCCCCCCCATGTCAGTAACAATCCCCCCAGTGTCAGTAACAAGCCCACCCAGCCCAGTGTCAGAAAGAATCTCCCGAAGCCCACTGTCAGTAACAATCCACCCGTGTCAGTAACAACAACCCCCAGTGTCAGTAACAATCCCCCCTAGTGTCAGTAACAATCTCCCCCATTGTCAGTAACAATCCGCCCCCAGTGTCAGGATCAATCCCCCCTCCCCAACCCAGTGTCACAATTTCCCCCCAGTGTCAGTAACGATCCCTCCCAGTGTCAGTAACAATCCGTCCCCCAGTGTCAGTAACAATCCCCCCCAGTGTCAGTAATGATCCCCCATGTATCAGTAACAATCACCCCATGTCAGTAACAATCCCCCCCAGTGTCAGTAACCATCCCCTGCCAAGTGTCATTAACAATCCCGCCCAGTGTCAGTAACAATCCCCCCCAGTGTCAGTAACATTCCGACCCAGTGTCAGTAACAATCCCCCCAGTGTCAGTTAGAATCCCCCCCAGTGTCAGTAACAATCCCCCCAGTGTCAGTAACAATCCCACCCAGCCCAGTGTCAGAAACAATCTCCCCAAGCCCACTGTCAGTAACAACCCCCCATGTCAGTAACAACAACCCCCAGTGTCAGTAACAATCCCCCCCAGTATCAGTAACAATCTCCCCCACTGTCAGTAACAATCGGCCACCAGTGTCAGAATCAATCTCCCCTCCCCAGCCCAGTGTCACAATCTCCCCCCAGTGTCAGTAATGATCCCCCCCAGTGTCAGTCACAATCCGTCCCCCAGTGTCAGTAACAATCCCCCCCAGTGTCAGTAACAATCCCCCCCAGTGTCAGTCACAATCCCCGCCCAGTGTCAGTAACAATCAGCCCATGTCAGTAACATTCCCCCCATGTCAGTAACAATACCCCCAGCGTCAGTAACAATCGCTCCCGTGTCAGTAACAATCCTCCCCAGTGTCAGTAACAACCCTCCCCAGTGTCAGTAACAATCCCCCCCAGTGTCAGTAACAATCCCCCCAGTGTCAGTAACAATCCCCCCCCAGTGTCAGTAACAATCCCCCCCCAGTGTCAGTAACAATTCCCCCCCAGTGTCAGTAACAATCACTCCCAGTGTCAGTAACAACCCCCGCAGTGTCAGTAACAATTCCCCCCATGTGTGAGTAACAAACCCCCCAGCCCAATGTTAGTAACAATTACTCCCATGTCAGTAACAATCCCCCCAGTGTCAGTAACGATCCCCCCATGTCAGTAACAATCACCCCATGTCAATAACAATCTCCCCCAGTGTCAGAAACAATCGCCTCCAGTGTCAGTAACAATCCCCCCCAGTGTCAGTAACAATCCCCCCCAGTGTCAGTAACAATCCCCCCACCAGAGTCAGTAACAATCCGCCCCAGTGTCAGTAACAATCCCGCCCAGTGTCAGTAACAATCCCCCCATGTCAGTAACAATCCGCCCATGTCAGTAACATTCCCCCCCAGTATCAGTAACAATCCCCCCGTGTCAGTAACAATCCCCCACAGTGTCAGTAACAATCCCCCCGTCAGTAACAATCCCCCCAGTTTCAGTAACAATCCCCCCAGTGTCAGTAACAATCCCCCCCAGTTTCAGTAACAAGCCCCCCACCAGAGTCAGTAACAATCCCCCCAGTGTCAGTAACAATCCCCCCCAGTGTCAGTATCAATCCCCCCCATGTCAGTAACAATCCCCCCCGTGTCAGTAACAATCCCCCCCAGTGTCAGTAACAACCCTCCCCGTGTCAGTAACAATCCCACCGCAGTTTCAGTAACTATCTCCCCCAGTGTCAGTAACAATCTCCCCCAGTGTCAGTAACAATCCCCCCCCCGTGGCAGTAAAAGTCCCCCCAGTGTCAGTAACAATCCCCCCCGTGTCAGCAACAATACCCCCAGCGTTAGTACCAAACTCCCCCAGTGTCAGTAACAATCCCCCCCAGTGTCAGTAACAATCCCCCCCAGTGTCAGTAACAAACCCCCCGTGTCAGTAAGAATCCCACCCAGTGTCAGTAAAAATCCCCCCCAGTGTCAGTAACAATCCCCCCCAGTGTCAGGAACATTCCAACCCAGTGTCAGTAACAATCCCCCCAGTGTCAGTAACAAACCCCCCCCAGTGTCAGTAAAAATCCCCCCAGTGTCAGTAACAAGCCCAACCAGCCCAGTGTCAGAAACAATCTCCCCAAGCCCACTGTCAGTAACAATCCCCCCGCGTCTGTAACAAAACCCCCAGTGTCAGTAACAATCCCCCCCAGTGTCAGTAACAATCTGCCCCACTGCCAGTAATAATCCACCCCCAGTGTCAGGATCAATCGCCCCTCCCCAGCCCAGTGTCACAATCTCCCCCCAGTGTCAGTAACGATCCCCCCCAGCCTCAGTAACAATCCGTCCCCCAGTGTCAGCAACAATCCCCCCCCAGTGTCGGTAACAATCCCCCCCAGTGTCAGTATAAATCCCCCCCAGTGTCAGCAACAATCCCCCCCAGTGTCAGTAACAATCCCTCCCAGTGTCAGTAACAATCCCCCCCAGTGTCAGTAACAATCCCCCCCAGTGTCAGTAACATTCCAACCCAGTGTCAGTAACAATCCCCCCAGTGTCAGTAACCATCCCCCCGTGTCAGTAACAATCCCCCCAGTGTCAGTAACAAGCCCACCCAGCCCAGTGTCAGAAAGAATCTCCCGAAGCCCACTGTCAGTAACAATCCACCCGTGTCAGTAACAACAACCCCCAGTGTCAGTTACAATCCCCCCCATTGTCAATAACAATCTCCCCCATTGTCAGTAACAATCCGCCCCCAGTGTCAGGATCAATCCCCCCTCCCCAGCCCAGTGTCACAATCTCCCCCCAGTGTCAGTAACGATCCCCCCCAGTGTCAGTAACAATCCGTCCCCCAGTGTCAGTAACAATCCCCCCAGTGTCAGTAACGATCCCCCATGTGTCAGTAACAATCACCCCATGTCAGTAACAATCCCCCCCAGTGTCAGTAAAAATCCCCTCCAGTTTCAGTAACAATCCCCCCCAGTGTCAGTAACAATCCCTCCCAGTGTCAGTGACAATTCCCCCCAGTGTCAGTAACAATCCCCCCCGTGTCAGTAACAATCCCCCCCCAGTGTCAGGAACAATCCCCCCCAGTGTCAGTAACAATCCCCCCCAGTGTCACTAACAATCCCCCCAGTGTCAGTAACAAATCCCCCCCGTGTCAGTAACAATACCCACAGCGTCAGTAACAATCCCCCCGTGTTAGTAACATTCCTCCTCAGTGGCAGTAACAATCCTACCCAGTGTCAGTAACAATCCCCCCCAGTGTCAGGAACAATCCTCCCCAGTGTCAGTAACAATCCCCCCCAGTGTCAGTAACAATCCCCCCAGTGTCAGTAACAATCCCCCCCAGTGTCAGTAACAATCCCCTGCATGTCAGTAACAATCCCCCCAGTTTCAGTAACAATCCCCCCCAGTGCCAGTAACGACCCCCCCCCCAGTGTCAGTAACAATCCCCCCCCAGTGTCAGTAACAATCCCACCCAGTGTCAGTAAAAATCCCCCCCAGTGTCAGTAACAATCCCCCCAGTGTCAGTAACAATCCCTCCCAATGTCAGTAACAATCCCTCCCGTTTCAGTTACAATGCCCCCACAGTGTCAGTAACAATCCCCCCCCAGTGCCAGTAACCATCCCCCGCCAAGTGTCAGTAACAATCCCGCCCAGTGTCAGTAACAATCCCCCCCAGTGTCAGTAACAACCCTCCCCGTGTCAGTAACAATCCCACGCAGTTTCAGTAACTATCTCCCCCAGTTTCAGTAACAATCTCCCCCAGTGTCAGTAACAATCCCCCCCGTGTCAGCAACAATACCCCCAGCGTCAGTAACAAACTCCCCCAGTGTCAGTAACAATCCCCCCCAGTGTCAGTAACAATCCCCCCCAGTGTCAGTAATGTTCCAACCCAGTGTCAGTAACAATCCCCCGTGTCAGTAACAATCCCCCCCAGTGTCAGTAAAAATCCCCCCAGTGTCAGTAACAATCCCAACCAGCCCAGTGTCAGAAACAATCTCCCCAACCCCACTGTCAGTAACAATCCCCCCGTGTCAGTAACAACAACCCCCAGTGTCAGTAACAATCCCCCCCAGTGTCAGTAACAATCTGCCCCACTGCCAGTAATAATCCACCCCCAGTGTCAGGATGAATCGCCCCTCCCCAGCCCAGTGTCACAATCTCCCCCCAGTGTCAGTAACGATCCCCGCCAGTCTCAGTAACAATCCATCCCCCAGTGTCAGCAACAATCCCCCCCAGTGTCAATAACAATCCCCCCCAGTGTCAGTAAAAATCCCCCCCAGTGTCAGTTACAATCCCCCCCAGTGTCAGTAACAATCCCTGCCAGTGTCAGTAACAATGCCCCCCAGTGTCAGTAACAATCCCCCCCGTGTCAGTTACAATCCCCCCCAGTGCCTGTAACAATCCACCCCAGTGTCAGTAACCATCACCCCCCCCCAGTGTCAGTAACAATCCCGCCCAGTGTCAGTAACAATTCCCCCCAGTGTCAGTAACAAACCCTCCCAGCCCAGTGTCAGAAACAATCTCCCCCGGCCCAATGTCAGTAACAATCCACCCGTGTCATTAACAACAACCCCCAGTGTCAGTAACAATCCCACCCAGTGTCAGTAACAATCTCCCCCATTGTCAGTAACAATCCGCCCCCAGTGTCAGGATCAATCCCCCCTCCCCAGCCCAGTGTCACAATCTCCCCCCAGTGTCAGTAACGATCCCCCCCAGAGTCAGTAACAATCCGTCCCCCGGTGTCAGTAACAATCCCCCCCAGTGTCAGTAACGATCCCCCCACCAGGGTCACTAACAATCACCCCATGTCATTAACAATCCCCCCCAGTGTCAGTAAAAATCCCCCCAGCGTCAGTAACAATCCACCCCAGAGTCAGTAACAATCCCTCCCAGTGTCAGTGACAATTTCCCCCAGTGTCAGTAACAATACCCCCCCGTGTCAGTAACAATCCCCCCCCAGTGTCAGGAACATTCCCCCCCAGTGTCTGTAGCAATCCCCCCCAGTGTCAGTAACAACCCCTCCCAGTGTCAGTAACAATCCCGCCCAGTGTCAGTAACAATCCCCCATGTCAGTAACAATCCGCCCATGTCAGTAACATTCCCGCCCAGTATCAGTAACAATCCTCCCCAGTGTCAGTCACAATCCCCCCCAGTGTCAGTAACAATCCCCCCCAGTGTCAGTAACAATCCCCCCGTCAGTAACAATCCTCCCCAGTGTCAGTCACAATCCCCCCCAGTGTCAGTAACAATCCCTCCCAGTGTCAGTAACCATCCCCCCCAAGTGTCAGTAACATTCCCACCCACTGTCAGTAACAATCCCCCCCAGTTTCAGTAACATTCCAACCCAGTGTCAGTAACAATCCCCCCAGTGTCAGTTACAATCCCCCCAGTGTCAGAAACAATCCCCCCAGTGTCAGTAACAATCCCCCCAGTGTCAGTAACAATGCCACCCAGCCCAGTGTCAGAAACAAACTCCCCAAGCCCACTGTCAGTAACAATCCCCCCGTGTCAGTAACAACAACTCCCAGTGTCAGTAACAATCCCCCGTGTCAGTAACAATCCCCCCCAGTGTCAGTAACAATCCCCCCCAGTGTCAGTAACAACCCTCCCCGTGTCAGTAACAATCCCCCCCAGTGTCAGTAACAACCCTCCCCGTGTCAGTAACAATCCCACCGCAGCGTCAGTAACAATCTCCCCCCGTGTCAGTAACAATCCCCCCCAGTTTCAGTAACAATCCCCCCCGTGGCAGTAACAATCCCCCCAGTGTCAGTAACAATACCCCTGTGTCAGTAACAATACCGCCAGCGTCAGTAACAATCCCCCCGTGTCAGTAACAATCCTCAGTGGCAGTAACAATCCTGCCCAGTGTCAGTAACAATCCCCCCCAGTGTCAGGAACAATCGCCCCACCAGAGTCAGTAACAATCCCCCCCAGTGTCAGTAACAATCCCCCCAGTGTCAGGAACAATCCCCCCCAGTGTCAGTAACAATCCCCCCACCAGAGTCAGTAACAATCCCCCCAGTGTCAGTAACAATCCCCCCCAGTGTCAGTAACCACCCTACCCGTGTCAGTAACAATCCCACCGCAGTTTCAGTAACTATCTCCCCCAGTGTCAGTAACAATCTCCCCCAATGTCAGTAACATTCCCCCCCAGTGTCAGTAACAATCCCCCCCGTGGCAGTAATAATCCCCCCAGTGTCAGTAACAATCCCCCCGTGTCAGCAACAATACCCGCAGCGTCAGTAACAATCTCCCCCAGTGTCAGTAACGATCCCCCCCAGTGTCAGTAACAATCCCCCCCCGAGTCAGTAACAATCCCCCCAGTGTCAGTAACAATCCCCCCATGTCAGTAACAATCCGCCCGTTTCAGCAACAATCCCCCCAGTGTCAGTAACAATCCCCCCCGTGTCAGTAACAAACCCCCCCGTGTCAGTAAGAATCCCACCCAGTATCAGTAAAAATCCCCCCCCCAGTGTCAGTAACAATCCCCCCCAGTTTCAGTTACATTCCAACCCAGTGTCAGTAACAATCCCCCCAGTGTCAGTAACAATCCCCCCCAGTGTCAGTAATAATCCCCCCACTGTCAGTAACAATCCCACCCAGCCCAGTGTCAGAAACAATCTCCCCAAGCCCACTGTCAGTAACAAACACCCCGTGTCAGTAACAACAACCCCAGTGTCAGTAACAATCCCCCCCAGTGTCAGTAACAATCTCCCCCACTGTCAGTAACAATTTGCCCCCAGTGTCAGGATCAATCGCCCCTCCCCAGCCCAGTGTCACAATCTCCCCCCAGTGTCTGTAAAGATCCCCCCCAGTGTCAGTAACAATCCGTCCCCCAGTGTCAGCAACAATCCCCCCCCCAGTGTCAGTAACAATCCCCCCCAGTGTCAGTAAAAATCCCCCCAGTGTCAGTAACAATCTCCCCCATTGTCAGTAACAATCCGCCCCCAGTGTCAGGATCAATCCCCCCTCCCCAGCCCAGTGTCACAATCTCCCCCCAGTCTCAGTAAAGATCCCCCCCAGTGTTAGTAACAATCCCCCCCAGTGTCAGTAACGACCCCCCCCATGTGTCAGTAACAATCACCACATGTCAGTAACAATCCCCCCCAGAGTCAGTTACAATCCCTCCCAGTGTCAGTGACAATTCCCCCCAGCGTCAGTAACAATCCCCCCCCGTGTCAGTAACAATCCCCCCCCCAGTGTCAGGAACAATCCCCCCCAGTGTCAGTAACAATCCCCCCCAGTGTCAGTAACAACCCCCCCAGTGTCAGTAACAACCCCCCCGTGTCAGTAACAATACCCCCAGCATCAGTAACAATCCCCCTGTGTTAGTAACAATCCTCCTCAGTGGCAGTAACAATCCTACCCAGTGTCAGTAACAATCCCCCCCAGTGTCAGTAACAATCCCCCCCAGTGTCAGTAACAAACCCCCCCAGTGTCAGTAACAATCCCCCCAGTGTCAGTAACAATCCCCCCGTGTCAGTAACAATCCCCTGCATGTCAATAACAAACCCCCCAGTTTCAGTAACAGTCCCCCCCAGTGTCAGTAACAATCCCCCCCAGTGTCAGTAACAATCCCCCCCGTGTCAGTAACAATCCCCCCCCAGTGTCAGTAACAATCCCCCCCAGTTGCAGTAAAAATCCCCCCCCAGTGTCAGTAACAATCCCCCCCAGTGTCAGTAACAATCCCTCCCAGTGTCAGTAACAGTCCCCCCCAGTGTCAGGAACAATCCCTCCCGTTTCAGTTACAATGCCCCCACAGTGTCAGTAACAATCCCCCCCAGTGTCAGTAACCATCCCGCCCAGTGTCAGTAACAATCCCCCCCATTGTCAGTAACATTCCAACCCAGTGTCAGTAACAATCCCCCCCAGTGTCAGTTAGAATCCCCCCCAGTGTCAGTAACAATCCCCCCAGTGTCAGTAACAATCCCACCCAGCCCAGTGTCAGAAACAATCTCCTCAAGCCCACTGTCAGTAACAATCCCCCATGTCAGTAACAACAACCCCCAGTGTCAGTAACAATCCCCCCCAGTGTCAGTAACAATCTCCCCCACTGTCAGTAACAATCGGCCACCAGTGTCAGGATCAATCTCCCCTCCCCAGCCCAGTGTCACAATCTCCCCCCAGTGTCAGTAATGATCCCCCCCAGTGTAAGTAACAATCCGTCCCCCAGTGTCAGTAACAATCCCCCCCAGTGTCAGTAACGATCCCCGCCCAGTGTCAGTAACAATCACCCCATGTCAGTAACATTCCCCCATGTCAGTAACAATATCCCCAGCGGCAGTAACAATCCCCCCGTGTCAGTAACAATCCTCCCCAGTGTCAGTAACAATCCTCCCCAGTGTCAGTAACAATCCCCCCGTGTCAGTAACAATCCCCCCAGTGTCAGTAACAATCCCCACCAGTTTCAGTAACAACCCCCCCACCAGAGTCAGTAACAATCCCCCCAGTGTCAGTAACAATCCCCCCCAGTGTCAGTAACAATCCCCCCATGTCAGTAACAATCCCCCCCAGTGTCAGGAACAATCCCCCCCAGTGTCAGTAACAACCCTCCCCGTGTCAGTAACAATCCCACGCAGTTTCAGTAACTATCTCCCCCAGTGTCAGTAACAATCTCCCCCAGTGTCAGTAACAATCCCCCCCCGTGGCAGTAAAAGTACCCCCAGTGTCAGTAACAATCCCCCCCGTGTCAGCAACAATACCCCCAGCGTCAGTAACAAACTCCCCCAGTGTCAGTCACAATCCCCCCCAGTGTCAGTAACAATCTCCCCCAGTGTCAGTAACAAACCCCCCGTGTCAGTAAGAATCCCACCCAGTGTCAGTAAAATTCCCCCCCAGTGTCAGTAACAACCGCCCCCAGTGTCAGTAATATTCCAACCCAGTGTCAGTAATATTCCAACCCAGTGTCAGTAACAATCCCCCCAGTGTCAGTAACAATCCCCCCCAGTGTCAGTAAAAATCCCCCCAGTGTCAGTAACAATCCCAACCAGCCCAGTGTCAGAAACAATCTCCCCAAGCCCACTATCAGTAACAATCCCCCCGTGTCAGTAACAACAACCCCCAGTGTCAGTAACAATCCCCCCCAGTGTCAGTAACAATCTGCCCCACTGCCAGTAATAATGCACCCCCAGTGTCAGGATCAATCGCCCCTCCCCAGCCCAGTGTCACAATCTCCCCCCAGTGTCAGTAACGATCCCCCCCAGTCTCAGTAACAATCCGTCCCCCAGTGTCAGCAACAATCCCCCCCGTGTCAGTAACAATCCCCCCCAGTGTCAGTAAAAATCCCCCCCAGTGTCAGTTACAATCCCCCCCAGTGTCAGTAATAATCCCTCCCAGTGTCAGTAACAATCCCCCCCAGTGTCAGTAACAATCCCCCCGTGTCAGTTACAATCCCCCCCCAGTGCCTGTAACAATCCCCCCCAGTGTCAGTAACCATCACCCCCCCCAGTGTCAGTAACAATCCCGCCCAGTGTCAGTAACAATTCCCCCCAGTGTCAGTAACAAACCCTCCCAGCCCAGTGTCAGAAACAATCTCCCCCGGCCCAATGTCAGTAACAATCCACCCGTGTCAGTAACAACAACCCCCAGTGTCAGTAACAATCCCCCCAGTATCAGTAACAATCTCCCCCATTGTCAGTAACAATCCGCCCCCAGTGTCAGGATCAATCCCCCCTCCCCAGCCCAGTGTCACAATCTCCCCCCAGTGTCAGTAACAATCCCCCCCATGTCAGTAACAATCCCCCCCAGTGTCAGTAACAATCCCCCCCGTGTCAGTAACAACCCTCCCCGTGTCAGTAACAATCCCACGCAGTTTCAGTAACTATCTCCCCCAGTGTCAGTAACAATCTCCCCCAGTGTCAGTAACAATCCCCCCCCCGTGGCAGTAAAAGTACCCCCAGTGTCAGTAACAATCCACCCCAGTGTCAGTAACAATCCCTCCCAGTGTCAGTGACAATTTCCCCCAGTGTCAGTAACAACCACCCCCCGTGTCAGTAACAATCCCCCCCCAGTGTCAGGAACATTCCCCCCCAGTGTCAGTAGCAATCCCCCCAGTATCAGTAACAATCTCCCCCATTGTCAGTAACAATCCGCCCCCAGTGTCAGGATCAATCCCCCCTCCCCAGCCCAGTGTCAAATCTCCCCCCAGAGTCAGTAACGATCCACCCCAGAGTCAGTAACAATCCATCCCCCGGTGTCAGTAACAATCCCCCCCAGTGTCAGCAACGATCCCCCCACCAGGGTCACTAACAATCACCCCATGTCATTAACAATCCCCCCCAGTGTCAGTAAAAATCCCCCCCAGCGTCAGTAACAATCCACCCCAGTGTCAGTAACAATCCCTCCCAGTGTCAGTGACAATTTCCCCCAGTGTCAGTAACAATCCCCCATGTCAGTAACAATCCGCCCATGTCAGTAACATTCCCACCCAGTATCAGTAACAATCCTCCCCAGTGTCAGTCACAATCCCCCCCAGTGTCAGTAACAATCCCCCCCAGTGTCAGTAACAATCCCCCCGTCAGTAACAATCCTCCCCAGTGTCAGTCACAATCCCCCCCAGTGTCAGTAACAATCCCTCCCAGTGTCAGTAACCATCCCCCCAAGTGTCAGTAACATTCCCACACACTGTCAGTAACAATCCCCCCCAGTTTCAGTAACATTCCAACCCAGTGTCAGTAACAATCCCCCCAGTGTCAGTTACAATCCCCCCAGTGTCAGAAACAATCCCCCCAGTGTCAGTAACAATCCCCCCAGTGTCAGTAACAATCCCACCCAGCCCAGTGTCAGAAACAATCTCCCCAAGCCCACTGTCAGTAACAATCCCCCCGTGTCAGTAACAACTTCCCCCAGTGTCAGTAACAATCCCCCGTGTCAGTAACAATCCCCCCCAGTGTCAGTAACAATCCCCCCCAGTGTCAGTAACAACCCTCCCCGTGTCAGTAACAATCCCCCCCAGTGTCAGTAACAACCCTCCCCGTGTCAGTAACAATCCCACCGCAGCGTCAGTAACAATCTCCCCCCGTGTCAGTAACAATCCCCCCCAGTTTCAGTAACAATCCCCCCCGTGGCAGTAACAATCCCCCCAGTGTCAGTAACAATACCCCCGTGTCAGTAACAATACCACCAGCGTCAGTAACAATCCCCCCGTGTCAGTAACAATCCTCAGTGGCAGTAACAATCCTGCCCAGTGTCAGTAACAATCCCCCCCAGTGTCAGTAACAATCGCCCCACCTGAGTCAGTAACAATCCCCCCCAGTGTCAGTAACAATCCCCCCAGTGTCAGTAACAATCCCCCCCAGTGTCAGTAACAATCCCCCCACCAGAGTCAGTAACAATCCCCCCAGTGTCAGTAACAATCCCCCCCAGTGTCAGTAACCACCCTACCCGTGTCAGTAACAATCCCACCACAGTTTCAGTAACTATCTCCCACAGTGTCAGTAACAATCTCCCCCAATGTCAGTAACATTCCCCCCCATGTCAGTAACATTCCCCCCCAGTGTCAGTAACAATCCCCCCCGTGGCAGTAATAATCCCCCCAGTGTCAGTAACAATCCCCCCGTGTCAGCAACAATACCCGCAGCGTCAGTAACAATCTCCCCCAGTGTCAGTAACAATTCCCCCCAGTGTCAGTAACAATCCCCCCCAGTGTCAGTAACAATCCCCCCATGTCAGTAACAATCCGCCCGTTTCATCAACAATCGCCCCAGTGTCAGTAACAATCCCCCCGTGTCAGTAACAAACCCCCCCGTGTCAGTAAGAATCCCAACCAGTATCAGTAAAAATCCACCCCCAGTGTCAGTAACAATCCCCCCCAGTTTCAGTTACATTCAAACACAGTGTCAGTAACAATCCCCCCAGTGTCAGTAACAATCCCCCCCAGTGTCAGTAATAATCCCCCCAGTGTCAGTAACAATCCCACCCAGCCCAGTGTCAGAAACAATCTCCCCAAGCCCACTGTCAGTAACAAACACCCCGTGTCAGTAACAACAACCCCAGTGTCAGTAACAATCCCCCCCAGTGTCAGCAACAATCCCCCCCCCAGTGTCAGTAACAATCCCCCCCAGTGTCAGTAAAAATCCCCCCCAGTGTCAGTAACAATCTCCCCCATTGTCAGTAACAATCCGCCCCCATTGTCAGGATCAATCCCCTCTCCCCAGCCCAGTGTCACAATCTCCCCCCAGTGTCAGTAACGATCCCCCCCAGTGTCAGTAACAATCCCCCCCAGTGTCAGTAACGATCCCCCCCATGTGTCAGTAACAATCACCACATGTCAGTAACAATCCGCCCGTTTCATCAACAATCGCCCCAGTGTCAGTAACAATCCCCCCCGTGTCAGTAACAAACCCCCCCGTGTCAGTAAGAATCCCAACCAGTATCAGTAAAAATCCCCCCCCAGTGTCAGTAACAATCCCCCCCAGTTTCAGTTACATTCAAACACAGTGTCAGTAACAATCCCCCCAGTGTCAGTAACAATCCCCCCCAGTGTCAGTAATAATCCCCCCAGTGTCAGTAACAATCCCACCCAGCCCAGTGTCAGAAACAATCTCCCCAAGCCCACTGTCAGTAACAAACACCCCGTGTCAGTAACAACAACCCCAGTGTCAGTAACAATCCCCCCCAGTGTCAGCAACAATCCCCCCCCCAGTGTCAGTAACAATCACCCCCAGTGTCAGTAAAAATCCCCCCCAGTGTCAGTAACAATCTCCCCCATTGTCAGTAACAATCCGCCCCCATTGTCAGGATCAATCCCCCCTCCCCAGCCCAGTGTCACAATCTCCCCCCAGAGTCAGTAACAATCCCTCCCAGTGTCAGTGACAATTCCCCCCAGTGTCAGTAACAATCCCCCCCCGTGTCAGTAACAATCCCCCCCCCAGTGTCAGGAACAATCCCCCCCAGTGTCAGTAACAATCCCCCCTAGTGTCAGTAACAACCCCCCCAGTGTCAGTAACAACCCCCCCCCGTGTCAGTAACAATACCCCCAGCATCAGTAACAATCCCCCCGTGTTAGTAACAATCCTCCTCAGTGGCAGTAACAATCCTACCCAGTGTCAGTAACAATCTCCCACAGTGTCAGTAACAATCCCCCCCAGTGTCAGTAACAATCCCCCCCAGTGTCAGTAACAATCCCCCCACCAGAGTCAGTAACATTCCGCCCCAGTGTCAGTAACAATCCCGCCCAGTGTCAGTAACAATCCCCCCCATGTCAGTAACAATCCGCCCATGTCAGTAACATTCCCCCCCAGTATCAGTAACAATCCCCCCGTGTCAGTAACAATCCCCCACAGTGTCAGTAACAATCCCCCCGTCAGTAACAATCCCCCCAGTTTCAGTAACAATCCCCCCAGTGTCAGTAACAAGCCCCCCCAGTTTCAGTAACAAGCCCCCCACCAGAGTCAGTAACAATCCCCCCAGTGTCAGTAACAATCCCCCCCAGTGTCAGTATCAATCCCCCCCATGTCAGTAACAATCCCCCCCGTGTCAGTAACAATCCCCCCCAGTGTCAGTAACAACCCTCCCCGTGTCAGTAACAATCCCACCGCAGTTTCAGTAACTATCTCCCCCAGTGTCAGTAACAATCTCCCCCAGTGTCAGTAACAATCCCCCCCCGTGGCAGTAAAAGTCCCACCATTGTCAGTAACAATCCCCCCCGTGTCAGCAACAATACCCCCAGCTTCAGTACCAAACTCCCCCAGTGTCAGTAACAATCCCCCCCAGTGTCAGTAACAATCCCCCCCAGTGTCAGTAACAAACCCCCCATGTCAGTAAGAATCCCACCCAGTGTCAGTAAAAATCCCCCCAGTGTCAGTAACAATCCCCCCCAGTGTCAGGAACATTCCAACCCAGTGTCAGTAACAATCCCCCCAGTGTCAGTAACAAACCCCCCCCAGTGTCAGTAAAAATCCCCCCAGTGTCAGTAACAATCCCAACCAGCCCAGTGTCAGAAACAATCTCCCCAGGCCCACTGTCAGTAACAATCCCCCCGCGTCAGTAACAAAACCCCCAGTGTCAGTAACAATCCCCCCCAGTGTCAGTAACAATCTGCCCCACTGCCAGTAATAATCCACCCCCAGTGTCAGGATCAATCGCCCCTCCCCAGCCCAGTGTCACAATCTCCCCCCAGTGTCAGTAACGATCCCCCCCAGCCTCAGTAACAATCCGTCCCCCAGTGTCAGCAACAATCCCCCCCCAGTGTCAGTAACAATCCCCCCCAGTGTCAGTATAAATCCCCCCCAGTGTCAGCAACAATCCCCCCCAGTGTCAGTAACAATCCCTCCCAGTGTCAGTATAAATCCCCCCCAGTGTCAGCAACAATCCCCCCAGTGTCAGTAACAATCCCCCCCAGTGTCAGTAAAAATCCCCTGCATGTCAGTAACAATCCCCCCAGTTTCAGTAACAATCCCCCCCAGTGCCAGTAACGACCCCCCCGTGTCAGTAACAATCCCCCCCCCAGTGTCAGTAACAATCCCACCCAGTGTCAGTAAAAATCCCCCCCAGTGTCAGTAACAATCCCCCCAGTGTCAGTAACAATCCCTCCCAGTGTCAGTAACAATCCCTCCCGTTTCAGTTACAATGCCCCCACAGTGTCAGTAACAATCCCCCCCCAGTGCCAGTAACCATCCCCCGCCAAGTGTCAGTAACAATCCCGCCCAGTGTCAGTAACAATCCCCCCCAGTGTCAGTAACAACCCTCCCCGTGTCAGTAACAATCCCACGCTGTTTCAGTAACTATCTCCCCCAGTATCAGTAACAATCTCCCCCAGTGTCAGTAACAATCCCCCCCCGTGGCAGTAAAAGTCCCCCCAGTGTCTGTAACAATCCCCCGTGTCAGCAACAATACCCCCAGCGTCAGTAACAAACTCCCCCAGTGTCAGTAACAATCCCCCCCAGTGTCAGTAACAATCCCCCCCAGTGTCAGTAATATTCCAACCCAGTGTCAGTAACAATCCCCCGTGTCAGTAACAATCCCCCCCAGTGTCAGTAACAATCCCCCCGTGGCAGTAATAATCCCCCCAGTGTCAGTAACAATCCCCCCGTGTCAGCAACAATACCCGCAGCGTCAGTAACTATCTCCCCCAGTGTCAGTAACAATCTCCCCCAATGTCAGTAACATTCCCCCCCATGTCAGTAACATTCCCCCCCAGTGTCAGTAACAATCCCCCCCGTGGCAGTAATAATCCCCCCAGTGTCAGTAACAATCCCCCGTGTCAGCAACAATACCCGCAGCGTCAGTAACAATCTCCCCCAGTGTCAGTAACAATTCCCCCCAGTGTCAGTAACAATCCCCCCCAGTGTCAGTAACAATCCCCCCAGAGTCAGTAACAATCCCCCCATGTCAGTAACAATCCGCCCGTTTCATCAACAATCGCCCCAGTGTCAGTAACAATCCCCCCCGTGTCAGTAACAAACCCCCCCGTGTCAGTAAGAATCCCACCCAGTATCAGTAAAAATCCCCCCCCCAGTGTCAGTAACAATCCCCCCCAGTTTCAGTTACATTCCAACCCAGTGTCAGTAACAATCCCCCCAGTGTCAGTAACAATCCCCCCCAGTGTCAGTAATAATCCCCCCAGTGTCAGTAACAATCCCACCCAGCCCAGTGTCAGAAACAATCTCCCCAAGCCCACTGTCAGTAAGAAACACCCCGTGTCAGTAACAACAACCCCAGTGTCAGTAACAATCCCCCCCAGTGTCAGCAACAATCCCCCCCCAGTGTCAGTAACAATCCCCCCCAGTGTCAGTAAAAATCCCCCCCAGTGTCAGTAACAATCTCCCCCATTGTCAGTAACAATCCGGCCCCAGTGTCAGGATCAATCCCCCCTCCCCAGACCAGTGTCACAATCTCCCCCCAGTGTCAGTAACGATCCCCCCCAGTGTCAGTAACAATCCCCCCCAGTGTCAGTAACGATCCCCCCCATGTGTCAGTAACAATCACCACATGTCAGTAACAATCCCCCCCAGTGTCAGTAAAAATCCCCTCCAGTGTCAGTAACAATCCCCCCCAGAGTCAGTTACAATCCCTCCCAGTGTCAGTGACAATTCCCCCCAGTGTCAGTAACAATCCCCCCCCGTGTCAGTAACAATCCCCCCCCCAGTGTCAGGAACAATCCCCCCCAGTGTCAGTAACAATCCCCCCTAGTGTCAGTAACAACCCCCCCAGTGTCAGTAACAACCCCCCCCGTGTCAGTAACAATACCCCCAGCATCAGTAACAATCCCCCCGTGTTAGTAACAATCCTCCTCAGTGGCAGTAACAATCCTACCCAGTGTCAGTAACAATCTCCCACAGTGTCAGTAACAATCCCCCCCAGTGTCAGTAACAATCCCCCCCAGTGTCAGTAACAATCCCCCCACCAGAGTCAGTAACATTCCGCCCCAGTGTCAGTAACAATCCCGCCCAGTGTCAGTAACAATCCCCTCCATGTCAGTAACAATCCGCCCATGTCAGTAACATTCCCCCCCAGTATCAGTAACAATCCCCCCGTGTCAGTAACAATCCCCCACAGTGTCAGTAACAATCCCCCCGTCAGTAACAATCCCCCCAGTTTCAGTAACAATCCCCCCAGTGTCAGTAACAATCCCCCCCAGTTTCAGTAACAAGCCCCCCACCAGAGTCAGTAACAATCCCCCCAGTGTCAGTAACAATCCCCCCCAGTGTCAGTATCAATCCCCCCCATGTCAGTAACAATCCCCCCCGTGTCAGTAACAATCCCCCCCAGTGTCAGTAACAACCCTCCCCGTGTCAGTAACAATCCCACCGCAGTTTCAGTAACTATCTCCCCCAGTGTCAGTAACAATCTCCCCCAGTGTCAGTAACAATCCCCCCCCGTGGCAGTAAAAGTCCCACCATTGTCAGTAACAATCCCCCCCGTGTCAGCAACAATACCCCCAGCTTCAGTACCAAACTCCCCCAGTGTCAGTAACAATCCCCCCCAGTGTCAGTAACAATCCCCCCCAGTGTCAGTAACAAACCCCCCGTGTCAGTAAGAATCCCACCCAGTGTCAGTAAAAATCCCCCCCAGTGTCAGTAACAATCCCCCCCAGTGTCAGGAACATTCCAACCCAGTGTCAGTAACAATCCCCCCAGTGTCAGTAACAAACCCCCCCCCCAGTGTCAGTAAAAATCCCCCCAGTGTCAGTAACAATCCCAACCAGCCCAGTGTCAGAAACAATCTCCCCAGGCCCACTGTCAGTAACAATCCCCCCGCATCAGTAACAAAACCCCCAGTGTCAGTAACAATCCCCCCCAGTGTCAGTAACAATCTGCCCCACTGCCAGTAATAATCCACCCCCAGTGTCAGGATCAATCGCCCCTCCCCAGCCCAGTGTCACAATCTCCCCCCAGTGTCAGTAACGATCCCCCCCAGCCTCAGTAACAATCCGTCCCCCAGTGTCAGCAACAATCCCCCCCCAGTGTCGGTAACAATCCCCCCCAGTGTCAGTATAAATCCCCCCCAGTGTCAGCAACAATCCCCCCCAGTGTCAATAACAATCCCTCCCAGTGTCAGTAACAATCCCCCCCAGAGTCAGTAACAATCCCCCCCGTGTCAGTTACTATCCCCCCCAGTGTCTGTAACAATCCCCCCAGTGTCAGTAACCAACACCCCCCCCAGTGTCAGTAACAATCCAGCCCAGTGTCTGTAACAATCCCCCCCAGTGTCAGTAACATTCCAACCCAGTGTCAGTAACAATCCCCCCAGTGTCAGTAACCATCCCCCCGTGTCAGTAACAATCCCCCCAGTGTCAGTAACAAGCCCACCCAGCCCAGTGTCAGAAAGAATCTCCCGAAGCCCACTGTCAGTAACAATCCACCCGTGTCAGTAACAACAACCCCCAGTGTCAGTTACAATCCCCCCCAGTGTCAATAACAATCTCCCCCATTGTCAGTAACAATCCGCCCCCAGTGTCAGGATCAATCCCCCCTCCCCAGCCCAGTGTCACAACCTCCCCCCAGTGTCAGGAACAATCCCCCCCAGTGTCAGTAACAATCCCCCCCAGTGTCACTAACAATCCCCCCAGTGTCAGTAACAATCCCCCCCGTGTCAGTAACAATACCCACAGCGTCAGTAACAATCCCCCCGTGTTAGTAACATTCCTCCTCAGTGGCAGTAACAATCCTACCCAGTGTCAGTAACAATCCCCCCCAGTGTCAGGAACAATCCTCCCCAGTGTCAGTAACAATCCCCCCCAGTGTCAGTAACAATCCCCCCAGTGTCAGTAACAATCCCGCCCAGTGTCAGTAAAAATCCCCTGCATGTCAGTAACAATCCCCCCAGTTTCAGTAACAATCCCCCCCAGTGCCAGTAACGACCCCCCCCGTGTCAGTAACAATCCCCCCCCCAGTGTCAGTAACAATCCCACCCAGTGTCAGTAAAAATCCCCCCGTGTCAGTAACAATCCCCCCAGTGTCAGTAACAATCCCTCCCAGTGTCAGTAACAATCCCTCCCGTTTCAGTTACAATGCCCCCACAGTGTCAGTAACAATCCCCCCCCCAGTGCCAGTAACCATCCCCCGCCAAGTGTCAGTAACAATCCCGCCCAGTGTCAGTAACAACCCTCCCCGTGTCAGTAACAATCCCACGCAGTTTCAGTAACTATCTCCCCCAGTATCAGTAACAATCTCCCCCAGTGTCAGTAACAATCCCCCCCCGTGGCAGTAAAAGTCCCCCCAGTGTCAGTAACAATCCCCCCGTGTCAGCAACAATACCCCCAGCGTCAGTAACAAACTCCCCCAGTGTCAGTAACAATCCCCCCCAGTGTCAGTAACAATCCCCCCCAGTGTCAGTAATATTCCAACCCAGTGTCAGTAACAATCCCCCGTGTCAGTAACAATCCCCCCCAGTGTCAGTAAAAATCCCCCCAGTGTCAGTAACAATCCCAACTAGCCCAGTGTCAGAAACAATCTCCCCAAGCCCACTGTCAGTAACAATCCCCCCGTGTCAGTAACAACAACCCCCAGTGTCAGTAACAATCCCCCCCAGTGTCAGTAACAATCTGCCCCACTGCCAGTAATAATCCACCCCCAGTGTCAGGATGAATCGCCCCTCCCCAGCCCAGTGTCACAATCTGCCCCCAGTGTCAGTAACGATACCCGCCAGTCTCAGTAACAATCCGTCCCCCAGTGTCAGCAACAACCCCCCCACAGTGTCAGTAACAGTCCCCCCCAGTGTCAGTAAAAATCCCCCCCAGTGTCAGTTACAATCCCCCCCAGTGTCAGTAACAATCCCTCCCAGTGTCAGTAACAATCCCACCCAGTGTCAGTAACAATCCCCCCCGTGTCAGTTACAATCCCCCCCCAGTGCCTGTAACAATCCCCCCCAGTGTCAGTAACCATCACCCCCCCCCAGTGTCAGTAACAATCCCGCCCAGTGTCAGTAACAATTCCCCCCAGTGTCAGTAACAATCCCTCCCAGCCCAGTGTCAGAAACAATCTCCCCCGGCCCAATGTCAGTAACAATCCACCCGTGTCATTAACAACAACCCCCAGTGTCAGAAACAATCCCACCCAGTGTCAGTAACAATCTCCCCCATTGTCAGTAACAATCCGCCCCCAGTGTCAGGATCAATCCCCCCTCCCCAGTCCAGTGTCACAATCTCCCCCCAGTGTCAGTAACGATCCCCCCCAGAGTCAGTAACAATCCGTCCCCCGGTGTCAGTAACAATCCCCCCCAGTGTCAGTAACGATCCCCCCACCAGGGTCACTAACAATCACCCCATGTCATTAACAATCCCCCCCAGTGTCAGTAAAAATCCCCCCCAGCGTCAGTAACAATCCACCCCAGTGTCAGTAACAATCCCTCCCAGTGTCAATGACAATTTCCCCCAGTGTCAGTTACAATACCCCCCCCGTGTCAGTAACAATCCCCCCCCCAGTGTCAGGAACATTCCCCCCCAGTGTCAGTAGCAATCCCCCCCAGTGTCAGTAACAACCCCTCCCAGTGTCAGTAACAATCCCGCCCAGTGTCAGTAACAATCCCCCATGTCAGTAACAATCCGCCCATGTCAGTAACATTCCCGCCCAGTATCAGTAACAATCCTCCCCAGTGTCAGTCACAATCCCCCCCAGTGTCAGTAACAATCCCCCCCAGTGTCAGTAACAATCCCCCCGTCAGTAACAATCCTCCCCAGTGTCAGTCACAATCCCCCCCAGTATCAGTAACAATCCCTCCCAGTGTCAGTAACCATCCCCCCAAGTGTCAGTAACATTCCCACCCACTGTCAGTAACAATCCCCCCCAGTTTCAGTAACATTCCAACCCAGTGTCAGTAACAATCCCCCCAGTGTCAGTTACAATCCCCCGTGTCAGAAACAATCCTCCCAGTGTCAGTAACAATCCCCCCAGTGTCAGTAACAATCCCACCCAGCCCAGTGTCAGAAACAATCTCCCCAAGCCCACTGTCAGTAACAATCCCCCCGTGTCAGTAACAACAACCCCCAGTGTCAGTAACAATCCCCTGTGTCAGTAACAATCCCCCCCAGTGTCAGTAACAATCCCCCCCAGTGTCAGTAACAACCCTCCCCGTGTCAGTAACAATCCCCCCCAGTGTCAGTAACAACCCTCCCCGTGTCAGTAACAATCCCACCGCAGCGTCAGTAACAATCTCCCCCCGTGTCAGTAACAATCCCCCCCGTGGCAGGAGCAATCCCCCCAGTGTCAGTAACAATACCCCTGTGTCAGTAACAATACCCCCAGCGTCAGTAACAATCCCCCCGTGTCAGTAACAATCCTCAGTGGCAGTAACAATCCTGCCCAGTATCAGTAACAATCCCCCCCAGTGTCAGGAACAATCGCCCCACCAGAGTCAGTAACAATCCCCCCCAGTGTCAGTAACAATCCCCCCAGTGTCAGTAACAATCCCCCCCAGTGTCAGTTACAATCCCCCCACCAGAGTCAGTAACAATCCCCCCAGTGTCAGTAACAATCCCCCCCAGTGTCAGTAACCACCCTACCCGTGTCAGTAACAATCCCACCGCAGTTTCAGTAACTATCTCCCCCAGTGTCAGTAACAATCTCCCCCAATGTCAGTAACATTCCCCCCCATGTCAGTAACATTCCCCCCCAGTGTCAGTAACAATCCCCCCCGTGGCAGTAATAATCCCCCCAGTGTCAGTAACAATCCCCCCGTGTCAGCAACAATACCCGCAGCATCAGTAACAATCTCCCCCAGTGTCAGTAACAATCCCCCCCAGTGTCAGTAACAATCCCCCCCAGTGTCAGTAACAATCCCCCCAGTGTCAGTAACAATCCCCCCATGTCAGTAACAATCCGCCCATTTCAGCAACAATCCCCCCAGTGTCAGTAACAATCCCCCCCGTGTCAGTAACAAACCCCCCCGTGTCAGTAAGAATCCCCCCCAGTTTCAGTTACATTCCAACCCAGTGTCAGTAACAATCCCCCCAGTGTCAGTAACAATCCCCCCAATGTCAGTAATAATCCCCCCAGTGTCAGTAACAATCCCACCCAGCCCAGTGTCAGAAACAATCTCCCCAAGCCCACTGTCAGTAACAAACACCCCGTGTCAGTAACAACAACCCCAGTGTCAGTAACAATCCCCCCCAGTGTCAGTGACAATCTCCCCCACTGTCAGTAACAATTTGCCCCCAGTGTCAGGATCAATCGCCCCTCCCCAGCCCAGTGTCACTATCTCCCCCCAGTATCTGTAAAGATCCCCCCCAGTGTCAGTAACAATCCCCCCCAGTGTCAGTTATAATCCCCCCAGTGTCAGTAACAATCTCCCCCATTGTCAGTAACAATCCGCCCCCAGTGTCAGGATCAATCCCCCCTCCCCAGCCCAGTGTCACAATCTCCCCCCAGTCTCAGTAAAGATCCCCCCCAGTGTCAGTAACAATCGCCCCCAGTGTCAGTAACGACCCCCCCCATGTGTCAGTAACAATCACCACATGTCAGTAAGAATCCCCCCCAGTGTCAGTAAAAATCCCCTCCAGTGTCAGTAACAATCCCCCCCAGAGTCAGTTACAAACCCTCCCAGTGTCAGTGACAATTCCCCTCAGCGTCAGTAACAATCCCCCCCCCCGTGTCAGTAACAATCCCCCCCCCCCAGTGTCAGGAACAATCCCCCCCAGTGTCAGTAACAATCCCCCCCAGTGTCAGTAACAACCCCCCCAGTGTCAGTAACAACCCCCCCGTGTCAGTAACAATACCCCCAGCATCAGTAACAATCCCCCCGTGTTAGTAACAATCCTCCTCAGTGGCAGTAACAATCCTACCCAGTGTCAGTAACAATCCCCCCCAGTGTCAGTAACAATCCCCCCCAGTGTCAGTAACAAACCCCCCCAGTGTCAGGAACAATCCCCCCAGTGTCAGTAACAATCCCCCCGTGTCAGTAACAATCCCCTGCATGTCAATAACAAACCCCCCAGTTTCAGTAACAGTCCCCCCCAGTGTCAGTAACAATCCCCCCCAGTGTCAGTAACAATCCCCCCCGTGTCAGTAACAATCCCCCCCCAGTGTCAGTAACAATCCCCCCCAGTTGCAGTAAAAATCCCCCCCAGTGTCAGTAACAATCCCCCCCAGTGTCAGTAACAATCCCTCCCAGTGTCAGTAACAATCCCCCCCAGTGTCAGTAACAATCCCTCCCGTTTCAGTTACAATGCCCCCACAGTGTCAGTAACAATCCCCCCCAGTGTCAGTAACCATCCCGCCCAGTGTCAGTAACAATCCCCCCCATTGTCAGTAACATTCCAACCCAGTGTCAGTAACAATCCCCCCCAATGTCTGTTAGAATCCCCCCCCAGTGTCAGTAACAATCCCCCCAGTGTCAGTAACAACAACCCCCAGTGTCAGTAACAATCCCCCCCAGTGTCAGTAACAATCTCCCCCACTGTCAGTAACAATCGGCCACCAGTGTCAGGATCAATCTCCCCTCCCCAGCCCAGTGTCACAATCTCCCCCCAGTGTCAGTAATGATCCCCCCCAGTGTAAGTAACAATCCGTCCCCCAGTGTCAGTAACAATCCCCCCCAGTGTCAGTAACGATCCCCGCCCAGTTTCAGTAACAATCACCCCATGTCAGTAACATTCCCCCATGTCAGTAACAATATCCCCAGCGTCAGTAACAATCCCCCCCGTGTCAGTAACAATCCTCCCCAGTGTCAGTAACAATCCTCCCCAGTGTCAGTAACAATCCCCCCGTGTCAGTAACAATCCCCCCAGTGTCAGTAACAATCCCCACCAGTTTCAGTAACAACCCCCCCACCAGAGTCAGTAACAATCCCCCCAGTGTCAGTAACAATCCCCCCCAGTGTCAGTAACAATCCCCCCCAGTGTCAGTAACAACCCTCCCCGTGTCAGTAACAATCCCACGCAGTTTCAGTAACTATCTCCCCCAGTGTCAGTAACAATCTCCCCCAGTGTCAGTAACAATCCCCCCCCGTGGCAGTAAAAGTACCCCCAGTGTCAGTAACAGTCCCCCCCGTGTCAGCAACAATACCCCCAGCGTCAGTAACAAACTCCCCCAGTGTCAGTCACAATCCCCCCCAGTGTCAGTAACAATCTCCCCCAGTGTCAGTAACAAACCCCCCGTGTCAGTAAGAATTCCACCCAGTGTCAGTAAAAATCCCCCCCAGTGTCAGTAACAACCCCCCCCAGTGTCAGTAATATTCCAACCCAGTGTCAGTAATATTCCAACCCAGTGTCAGTAACAATCCCCCCAGTGTCAGTAACAATCCCCCCCAGTGTCAGTAAAAATCCCCCCAGTGTCAGTAACAATCCCAACCAGCCCAGTGTCAGAAACAATCTCCCCAAGCCCACTGTCAGTAACAATCCCCCTGTGTCAGTAACAACAACCCCCAGTGTCAGTAACAATCCCCCCCAGTGTCCGTAACAATCTGCCCCACTGCCAGTAATAATGCACCCCCAGTGTCAGGATGAATCGCCCCTCCCCAGCCCAGTGTCACAATCTCCCCCCAGTGTCAGTAACGATCCCCCCCAGTCTCAGTAACAATCCGTCCCCCAGTGTCAGCAACAATCCCCCCCAGTGTCAGTAACAATCCCCCCCAGTGTCAGTAAAAATCCCCCCAGTGTCAGTTACAATCCCCCCCAGTGTCAGTAACAATCCCTCCCAGTGTCAGTAACAATCCCCCCCAGTGTCAGTAACAATCCCCCCCGTGTCAGTTACAATCCCCCCCCAGTGCCTGTAACAATCCCCCCCAGTGTCAGTAACCATCACCCCCCCCAGTGTCAGTAACAATCCCGCCCAGTGTCAGTAACAATTCCCCCCAGTGTCAGTAACAAACCCTCCCAGCCCAGTGTCAGAAACAATCTCCCCCGGCCCAATGTCAGTAACAATCCACCCGTGTCAGTAACAACAACCCCCAGTGTCAGTAACAATCCCCCCAGTATCAGTAACAATCTCCCCCATTGTCAGTAACAATCCGCCCCCAGTGTCAGGATCAATCCCCCCTCCCCAGCCCAGTGTCACAATCTCCCCCCAGTGTCAGTAACAATCCCCCCCATGTCAGTAACAATCCCCCCCAGTGTCAGTAACAATTCCCCCGTGTCAGTAACAACCCTCCCCGTGTCAGTAACAATCCCACGCAGTTTCAGTAACTATCTCCCCCAGTGTCAGTAACAATCTCCCCCAGTGTCAGTAACAATCCCCCCCGTGGCAGTAAAAGTACCCCCAGTGTCAGTAACAATCCCCCCCGTGTCAGCAACAATACCCCCAGCATCAGTAACAAACTCCCCCAGTGTCAGTCACAATCCCCCCCAATGTCAGTAACAATCTCCCCCAGTGTCAGTAACAAACCCCCCGTGTCAGTAAGAATCCCACCCAGTGTCAGTAAAAATCCCCCCCAGTGTCAGTAACAATCCCCCCCAGTGTCAGTAATATTCCAACCCAGTGTCAGTAATATTCCAACCCAGTGTCAGTAACAATCCCCCCAGTGTCAGTAACAATCCCCCCCAGTGTCAGTAAAAATCCCCCCAGTGTCAGTAACAATCCCAACCAGCCCAGTGTCAGAAACAATCTCCCCAAGCCCACTGTCAGTAACAATCCCCCCGTGTCAGTAACAACAACCCCCAGTGTCAGTAACAATCCCCCCCAGTGTCAGTAACAATCTGCCCCACTGCCAGTAATAATCCACCCCCAGTGTCAGGATGAATCGCCCCTCCCCAGCCCAGTGTCACAATCTCCCCCCAGTGTCAGTAACGATCCCCCCCAGTCTCAGTAACAATCCGTCCCCCAGTGTCAACAATCACCCCCAGTGTCAGTAACAATCCCCCCCAGTGTCAGTAAAAATCCCCCCCAGTGTCAGTTACAATCCCCCCCAGTGTCAGTAACAATCCCTCCCAGTGTCAGTAACAATCCCCCCCAGTGTCAGTAACAATCCCCCCCGTGTCAGTTACAATCCCCCCCCAGTGCCTGTAACAATCCCCCCCAGTGTCAGTAACCATCACCCCCCCCAGTGTCAGTAACAATCCCGCCCAGTGTCAGTAACAATTCCCCCCAGTGTCAGTAACAAACCCTCCCAGCCCAGTGTCAGAAACAATCTCCCCCGGCCCAATGTCAGTAACAATCCACCCGTGTCAGTAACAACAACCCCCAGTGTCAGTAACAATCCCCCCCAGTATCAGTAACAATCTCCCCCATTGTCAGTAACAATCCGCCCCCAGTGTCAGGATCAATCCCCCCTCCCCAGCCAAGTGTCACAATCTCCCCCCAGAGTCAGTAACGATCCACGCCAGAGTCAGTAACAATCCATCCCCCGGTGTCAGTAACAATCCCCCCCAGTGTCAGCAACGATCCCCCCACCAGGGTCACTAACAATCACCCCATGTCATTAACAATCCCCCCCAGTGTCAGTAAAAATCCCCCCCAGCATCAGTAACAATCCACCCCAGTGTCAGTAACAATCCCTCCCAGTGTCAGTGACAATTCCCCCCAGCGTCAGTAACAATCCCCCCCCCGTGTCAGTAACAATCCCCCCCCCAGTGTCAGGAACAATCCCCCCCAGTGTCAGTAACAATCCCCCCCAGTGTCAGTAACAACCCCCCCAGTGTCAGTAACAACCCCCCCGTGTCAGTAACAATACCCCCAGCATCAGTAACAATCCCCCCGTGTTAGTAACAATCCTCCTCAGTGGCAGTAACAATCCTACCCAGTGTCAGTAACAATCCCCCCCAGTGTCAGTAACAATCCCCCCCAGTGTCAGTAACAAACCCCCCCAGTGTCAGGAACAATCCCCCCAGTGTCAGTAACAATCCCCCCGTGTCAGTAACAATCCCCTGCATGTCAATAACAAACCCCCCAGTTTCAGTAACAGTCCCCCCCAGTGTCAGTAACAATCCCCCCCAGTGTCAGTAACAATCCCCCCCGTGTCAGTAACAATCCCCCCCCAGTGTCAGTAACAATCCCCCCCAGTTGCAGTAAAAATCCCCCCCAGTGTCAGTAACAATCCCCCCCAGTGTCAGTAACAATCCCTCCCAGTGTCAGTAACAATCCCCCCCAGTGTCAGTAACAATCCCTCCCGTTTCAGTTACAATGCCCCCACAGTGTCAGTAACAATCCCCCCCAGTGTCAGTAACCATCCCGCCCAGTGTCAGTTACAATCCCCCCCCAGTGCCTGTAACAATCCCCCCCAGTGTCAGTAACCATCACCCCCCCCAGTGTCAGTAACAATCCCGCCCAGTGTCAGTAACAATTCCCCCCAGTGTCAGTAACAAACCCTCCCAGCCCAGTGTCAGAAACAATCTCCCCCGGCCCAATGTCAGTAACAATCCACCCGTGTCAGTAACAACAACCCCCAGTGTCAGTAACAATCCCCCCCAGTATCAGTAACAATCTCCCCCATTGTCAGTAACAATCCGCCCCCAGTGTCAGGATCAATCCCCCCTCCCCAGCCCAGTGTCACAATCTCCCCCCAGAGTCAGTAACGATCCACGCCAGAGTCAGTAACAATCCATCCCCCGGTGTCAGTAACAATCCCCCCCAGTGTCAGCAACGATCCCCCCACCAGGGTCACTAACAATCACCCCATGTCATTAACAATCCCCCCCAGTGTCAGTAAAAATCCCCCCCAGCATCAGTAACAATCCACCCCAGTGTCAGTAACAATCCCTCCCAGTGTCAGTGACAATTCCCCCCAGCGTCAGTAACAATCCCCCCCCCGTGTCAGTAACAATCCCCCCCCCAGTGTCAGGAACAATCCCCCCCAGTGTCAGTAACAATCCCCCCCAGTGTCAGTAACAACCCCCCCAGTGTCAGTAACAACCCCCCCGTGTCAGTAACAATACCCCCAGCATCAGTAACAATCCCCCCGTGTTAGTAACAATCCTCCTCAGTGGCAGTAACAATCCTACCCAGTGTCAGTAACAATCCCCCCCAGTGTCAGTAACAATCCCCCCCAGTGTCAGTAACAAACCCCCCCAGTGTCAGGAACAATCCCCCCAGTGTCAGTAACAATCCCCCCGTGTCAGTAACAATCCCCTGCATGTCAATAACAAACCCCCCAGTTTCAGTAACAGTCCCCCCCAGTGTCAGTAACAATCCCCCCCAGTGTCAGTAACAATCCCCCCCGTGTCAGTAACAATCCCCCCCCAGTGTCAGTAACAATCCCCCCCAGTTGCAGTAAAAATCCCCCCCAGTGTCAGTAACAATCCCCCCCAGTGTCAGTAACAATCCCTCCCAGTGTCAGTAACAATCCCCCCCAGTGTCAGTAACAATCCCTCCCGTTTCAGTTACAATGCCCCCACAGTGTCAGTAACAATCCCCCCCAGTGTCAGTAACCATCCCGCCCAGTGTCAGTAACAATCCCCCCCATTGTCAGTAACATTCCAACCCAGTGTCAGTAACAATCCCCCCCAATGTCTGTTAGAATCCCCCCCAGTGTCAGTAACAATCCCCCCAGTGTCAGTAACAACAACCCCCAGTGTCAGTAACAATCCCCCCCAGTGTCAGTAACAATCTCCCCCACTGTCAGTAACAATCGGCCACCAGTGTCAGGATCAATCTCCCCTCCCCAGCCCAGTGTCACAATCTCCCCCCAGTGTCAGTAATGATCCCCCCCAGTGTAAGTAACAATCCGTCCCCCAGTGTCAGTAACAATCCCCCCCAGTGTCAGTAACGATCCCCGCCCAGTTTCAGTAACAATCACCCCATGTCAGTAACATTCCCCCATGTCAGTAACAATATCCCCAGCGTCAGTAACAATCCCCCCCGTGTCAGTAACAATCCTCCCCAGTGTCAGTAACAATCCTCCCCAGTGTCAGTAACAATCCCCCCGTGTCAGTAACAATCCCCCCAGTGTCAGTAACAATCCCCACCAGTTTCAGTAACAACCCCCCCACCAGAGTCAGTAACAATCCCCCCAGTGTCAGTAACAATCCCCCCCAGTGTCAGTAACAATCCCCCCCAGTGTCAGTAACAACCCTCCCCGTGTCAGTAACAATCCCACGCAGTTTCAGTAACTATCTCCCCCAGTGTCAGTAACAATCTCCCCCAGTGTCAGTAACAATCCCCCCCCGTGGCAGTAAAAGTACCCCCAGTGTCAGTAACAGTCCCCCCCGTGTCAGCAACAATACCCCCAGCGTCAGTAACAAACTCCCCCAGTGTCAGTCACAATCCCCCCCAGTGTCAGTAACAATCTCCCCCAGTGTCAGTAACAAACCCCCCGTGTCAGTAAGAATTCCACCCAGTGTCAGTAAAAATCCCCCCCAGTGTCAGTAACAACCCCCCCCGTGTCAGTAATATTCCAACCCAGTGTCAGTAATATTCCAACCCAGTGTCAGTAACAATCCCCCCAGTGTCAGTAACAATCCCCCCCAGTGTCAGTAAAAATCCCCCCAGTGTCAGTAACAATCCCAACCAGCCCAGTGTCAGAAACAATCTCCCCAAGCCCACTGTCAGTAACAATCCCCCTGTGTCAGTAACAACAACCCCCAGTGTCAGTAACAATCCCCCCCAGTGTCCGTAACAATCTGCCCCACTGCCAGTAATAATGCACCCCCAGTGTCAGGATGAATCGCCCCTCCCCAGCCCAGTGTCACAATCTCCCCCCAGTGTCAGTAACGATCCCCCCCAGTCTCAGTAACAATCCGTCCCCCAGTGTCAGCAACAATCCCCCCCAGTGTCAGTAACAATCCCCCCCAGTGTCAGTAAAAATCCCCCCCAGTGTCAGTTACAATCCCCCCCAGTGTCAGTAACAATCCCTCCCAGTGTCAGTAACAATCCCCCCCAGTGTCAGTAACAATCCCCCCCGTGTCAGTTACAATCCCCCCCGAGTGCCTGTAACAATCCCCCCCAGTGTCAGTAACCATCACCCCCCCCAGTGTCAGTAACAATCCCGCCCAGTGTCAGTAACAATTCCCCCCAGTGTCAGTAACAAACCCTCCCAGCCCAGTGTCAGAAACAATCTCCCCCGGCCCAATGTCAGTAACAATCCACCCGTGTCAGTAACAACAACCCCCAGTGTCAGTAACAATCCCCCCAGTATCAGTAACAATCTCCCCCATTGTCAGTAACAATCCGCCCCCAGTGTCAGGATCAATCCCCCCTCCCCAGCCCAGTGTCACAATCTCCCCCCAGTGTCAGTAACAATCCCCCCATGTCAGTAACAATCCCCCCCAGTGTCAGTAACAATCCCCCCCATGTCAGTAACAACCCTCCCCGTGTCAGTAACAATCCCACGCAGTTTCAGTAACTATCTCCCCCAGTGTCAGTAACAATCTCCCCCAGTGTCAGTAACAATCCCCCCCCGTGGCAGTAAAAGTACCCCCAGTGTCAGTAACAATCCCCCCCGTGTCAGCAACAATACCCCCAGCATCAGTAACAAACTCCCCCAGTGTCAGTCACAATCCCCCCCAATGTCAGTAACAATCTCCCCCAGTGTCAGTAACAAACCCCCCGTGTCAGTAAGAATCCCACCCAGTGTCAGTAAAAATCCCCCCCAGTGTCAGTAACAATCCCCCCCAGTGTCAGTAATATTCCAACCCAGTGTCAGTAATATTCCAACCCAGTGTCAGTAACAATCCCCCCAGTGTCACTAACAATCCCCCCCAGTGTCAGTAAAAATCCCCCCAGTGTCAGTAACAATCCCAACCAGCCCAGTGTCAGAAACAATCTCCCCAAGCCCACTGTCAGTAACAATCCCCCCGTGTCAGTAACAACAACCCCCAGTGTCAGTAACAATCCCCCCCAGTGTCAGTAACAATCTGCCCCACTGCCAGTAATAATCCACCCCCAGTGTCAGGATGAATCGCCCCTCCCCAGCCCAGTGTCACAATCTCCCCCCAGTGTCAGTAACGATCCCCCCCAGTCTCAGTAACAATCCGTCCCCCAGTGTCAACAATCACCCCCAGTGTCAGTAACAATCCCCCCCAGTGTCAGTAAAAATCCCCCCCCAGTGTCAGTTACAATCCCCCCCAGTGTCAGTAACAATCCCTCCCAGTGTCAGTAACAATCCCCCCCAGTGTCAGTAACAATCCCCCCCGTGTCAGTTACAATCCCCCCCCAGTGCCTGTAACAATCCCCCCCAGTGTCAGTAACCATCACCCCCCCCAGTGTCAGTAACAATCCCGCCCAGTGTCAGTAACAATTCCCCCCAGTGTCAGTAACAAACCCTCCCAGCCCAGTGTCAGAAACAATCTCCCCCGGCCCAATGTCAGTAACAATCCACCCGTGTCAGTAACAACAACCCCCAGTGTCAGTAACAATCCCCCCCAGTATCAGTAACAATCTCCCCCATTGTCAGTAACAATCCGCCCCCAGTGTCAGGATCAATCCCCCCTCCCCAGCCCAGTGTCACAATCTCCCCCCAGAGTCAGTAACGATCCACCCCAGAGTCAGTAACAATCCATCCCCCGGTGTCAGTAACAATCCCCCCCAGTGTCAGCAACGATCCCCCCACCAGGGTCACTAACAATCACCCCATGTCATTAACAATCCCCCCCAGTGTCAGTAAAAATCCCCCCCAGCATCAGTAACAATCCACCCCAGTGTCAGTAACAATCCCTCCCAGTGTCAGTGACAATTTCCCCCAGTGTCAGTAACAACCCCCCCCCGTGTCAGTAACAATCCCCCCCCAGTGTCAGGAACATTCCCCCCCAGTGTCAGTAGCAATCCCCCCCAGTGTCAGTAACAACCCCTCCCAGTGTCAGTAACAATCCCGCCCAGTGTCAGTAACAATCCCCCATGTCAGTAACAATCCGCCCATGTCAGTAACATTCCTGCCCAGTATCAGTAACAATCCTCCCCAGTGTCAGTCACAATCCCCCCCAGTGTCAGTAACAATCCCTCCCAGTGTCAGTAAAGATCCCCCCCAAGTGTCAGTAACATTCCCACCCACTGTCAGTAACAATCCCCCCCAGTTTCAGTAACATTCCAACCCAGTGTCAGTAACAATCCCCCCAGTGTCAGTTACAATCCCCCCAGTGTCAGAAACAATCCCCCCAGTGTCAGTAACAATCCCCCCAGTGTCAGTAACAATCCCACCCAGCCCAGTGTCAGAAACAATCTCCCCAAGCCCACTGTCAGTAACAATCCCCCCGTGTCAGTAACAACTTCCCCCAGTGTCAGTAACAATCCCCCGTGTCAGTAACAATCCCCCCCAGTGTCAGTAACAATCCCCCCCAGTGTCAGTAACAACCCTCCCCGTGTCAGTAACAATCCCCCCCAGTGTCAGTAACAACCCTCCCCGTGTCAGTAACAATCCCACCGCAGCGTCAGTAACAATCTCCCCCCGTGTCAGTAACAATCCCCCCCAGTTTCAGTAACAATCCCCCCCGTGGCAGTAACAATCCCCCCAGTGTCAGTAACAATACCCCCATGTCAGTAACAATACCACCAGCGTCAGTAACAATCCCCCCGTGTCAGTAACAATCCTCAGTGGCAGTAACAATCCTGCCCAGTGTCAGTAATAATCCCCCCCAGTGTCAGTAACAATCGCCCCACCTGAGTCAGTAACAATCCCCCCCAGTGTCAGTAACAATCCCCCCAGTGTCAGTAACAATCCCCCCCAGTGTCAGTAACAATCCCCCCACCAGAGTCAGTAACAATCCCCCCAGTGTCAGTAACAATCCCCCCCAGTGTCAGTAACCAGCCTACCCGTGTCAGGAACATTCCCCCCCAGTGTCAGTAGCAATCCCCCCCAGTGTCAGTAACAACCCCTCCCAGTGTCAGTAACAATCCCGCCCAGTGTCAGTAACAATCCCCCATGTCAGTAACAATCCGCCCATGTCAGTAACATTCCCGCCCAGTATCAGTAACAATCCTCCCCAGTGTCAGTCACAATCCCCCCCAGTGTCAGTAACAATCCCCCCCAGTGTCAGTAACAATCCCCCCGTCAGTAACAATCCTCCCCAGTGTCAGTCACAATCCCCCCCAGTGTCAGTAACAATCCCTCCCAGTGTCAGTAACCATCCCCCCCAAGTGTCAGTAACATTCCCACCCACTGTCAGTAACAATCCCCCCCAGTTTCAGTAACATTCCAAGCCCACTGTCAGTAACAATCCCCCCGTGTCAGTAACAACAACCCCCAGTGTCAGTAACAATCCCCCCCAGTTTCAGTAACAATCCCCCCCGTGGCAGTAACAATCCCCCCAGTGTCAGTAACAATACCCCCGTGTCAGTAACAATACCGCCAGCGTCAGTAACAATCCCCCCGTGTCAGTAACAATCCTCAGTGGCAGTAACAATCCTGCCCGGTGTCAGTTACAATCCCCCCCAGTGTCAGTAACAATCGCCCCACCAGAGTCAGTAACAATCCCCCCCAGTGTCAGTAACAATCCCCCCAGTGTCAGTAACAATCCCCCCCAGTGTCAGTAACCACCCTACCCGTGTCAGTAACAATCCCACCGCAGTTTCAGTAACTATCTCCCCCAGTGTCAGTAACAATCTCCCCCAATGTCAGTAACATTCCCCCCATGTCAGTAACATACCCCCCCAGCGTCAGTAACAATCACCCCCGTGGCAGTAATAATCCCCCCAGTGTCAGTAACAATCCCCCCGTGTCAGCAACAATACCCGCAGCGTCAGGAACAATCTCCCCCAGTGTCAGTAACAATCCCCCCCAGTGTCAGTAACAATACCCCCCAGTGTCAGTAACAATCCCCCCAGTGTCAGTAACAATCCCCCCATGTCAGTAACAATCCGCCCATTTCAGCAACAATCCCCCCAGTGTCAGTAACAATCCCCCCCGTGTCAGTAACAAACCCCCCCGTGTCAGTAAGAATCCCACCCAGTATCAGTAAAAATCCCCCCCCCAGTGTCAGTAACAATCCCCCCCAGTTTCAGTTACATTCCAACCCAGTGTCAGTAACAATCCCCCCAGTGTCAGTAACAATCCCCCCCAGTGTCAGTAATAATCCCCCCAGTGTCAGTAACAATCCCACCCAGCCCAGTGTCAGAAACAATCTCCACAAGCCCACTGTCAGTAACAAACACCCCGTGTCAGTAACAACAACCCCAGTGTCAGTAACAATCCCCCCCAGTGTCAGTAACAATCTCCCCCACTGTCAGCAACAATTTGCCCCCAGTGTCAGGATCAATCGCCCCTCCCCAGCCCAGTGTCACAATCTCCCCCCAGTGTCTGTAAAGATCCCCCCCAGTGTCAGTAACAATCCGTCCCCCAGTGTCAGCGACAATCCCCCCCCCAGTGGCAGTAACAATCCCCCCCAGTGTCAGTAAAAATCCCCCCCAGTGTCAGTAACAATCTCCCCCATTGTCAGTAACAATCCGCCCCCAGTGTCAGGATCAATCCCCCCTCCCCAGCCCAGTGTCACAATCTCCCCCCAGTGTCAGTAACGATCCCCCCCAGTGTCAGTAACAATCCCCCCCAGTGTCAGTAACGATCCCCCCATGTGTCAGTAACAATCACCACATGTCAGTAACAATCCCCCCCAGTGTCAGTAAAAATCCCCTCCAGTGTCAGTAACATCCTCCCCAGAGTCAGTTACAATCCCTCCCAGTGTCAGTGACAATTCCCCCCAGTGTCAGTAACAATCCCCCCCCCGTGTCAGTAACAATCCCCCCCCCAGTGTCAGGAACAATCCCCCCCAGTGTCAGTTACAATCCCCCCCAGTGTCAGTAACAACCCCCCTAGTGTCAGTAACAACCCCCCCGTGTCAGTAACAATACCCCCAGCATCAGTAACATTCCCCCCGTGTTAGTAACAATCCTCCTCAGTGGCAGTAACAATCCTACCCAGTGTCAGTAACAATCCCCCCCAGTGTCAGTAACAATCCCCCCCAGTGTCAGTAACAAACCCCCCCCAGTGTCAGTAACGATCCCCCCAGTGTCAGTAACAATCCCCCCGTGTCAGTAACAATCCCCTGCATGTCAATAACAAACCCCCCAGTTTCAGTTACAGTCCCCCCCAGTGTCAGTAACAATCCCCCCCCAGTGTCAGTAACAATCCCCCCCGTGTCAGTAACAATTCCCCCCCCAGTGTCAGTAACATTCCCCCCCAGTGTCAGTAATAATCCCCCCAGTGTCAGTAACAATCCCACCCAGCCCAGTGTCAGAAACAATCTCCCCAAGCCCACTGTCAGTAACAGTCCCCCCGTGTCAGTAACAACAACCCCCATTGTCAGTAACAATCCCCCCCAGTGTCAGTAACAATCTCCCCCACTGTCAGTAACAATCCGCCCCCAGTGTAAGGACAATCGCCCCTCCCCAGCCCAGTGTCACAATCTCCCCCCAGTGTCTGTAAAGATCCCCCCCAGTGTCAGTAACAATCCGTCCCCCAGTGTCAGCAACAATCCACCCCCAGTGTCAGTAACAATCCCCTCCAGTGTCAGTAAAAATCCCCCCCCGTGTCAGTAACAATCTCCCGCCGTGTCAGGAACAATTCCCCCAGCGTCAGTAACAATCCCCCCCAGTGTCAGTAAAAATCCCCCCAGTGTCAGTAACAATCCCCCCCCCGTGTCAGTAACAATACCCCCAGCATCAGTAACAATCCCCCCGTGTTAGTAACAGTCCTCCTCAGTGGCAGTAACAATCCTACCCAGTGTCAGTAACAATCCCCCCCAGTGTCAGTAACAATCCCCCCCAGTGTCAGTAACAATCCCCCCAGTGTCAGTAACAATCCCCCCGTGTCAGTAACAATCCCCTGCATGTCAGTAACAAACCCCCCAGTTTCAGTAACAGTCCCCCCCGTGTCAGTAACAATCCCCCCCAGTGTCAGGAACAATCCCCCCCGTGTCAGTAACAATCCCCCCCCAGAGTCAGTAACAATCCCCTCCAGTGTCAGTAAAAATCCCCCCCAGTGTCAGTAACAATCCCCCCCGTGTCAGTAACAATCCCTCCCAGTGTCAGTAACAATCCCCCCCAGTGTCAGTAGCAATCCCTCCCATTTCAGTTACAATGCCCCCACAGTGTCAGTAACAATCCCCCCACGTGTCAGTAACCATCCCACCCAAGTGCCAGTAACAATCCCGCCCAGTGTCAGTAACAATCCCCCCCATTGTCAGTAACATTCCAACCCAGTGTCAGTAACAATCCCCCCAGTGTCAGTTAGAATCCCCCCAGTGTCAGTAACAATCCCCCCAGTGTCAGTAACAATCCCACCCAGCCCAGTATCAGAAACAATCTCCCCAAGCCCACTGTCAGTAACAATCCCCCATGTCAGTAACAACAACCCCCAGTGTCAGTAACAATCCCCCCCAGTGTCAGTAACAATCTCCCTCACTGTCAGTAACAATCGGCCACCAGTGTCAGGATCAATCTCCCCTCCCCAGCCCAGTGTCACAATCTCCCCCCAGTGTCAGTAATGATCCCCCCCAGTGTAACAATCCGTCCCCCAGTGTCAGTAACAATCCCCCCCAGTGTCAGTAACGATCCCCGCCCAGTGTCAGTAACAATCACCCCATGTCAGTAACATTCCCCCCATGTCAGTAACAATACCCCCAGTGTCAGTAACAATCGCCCCCGTGTCATTAACAATCCTCCCCAGTGTCAGGAACAATCCTCCCCAGTGTCAGTAACAATCCCCCCCAGTGTCAGTAACAATCCCCCCAGTGTCAGTAACAATCCCCCCCAGTATCAGTAACAATCCCCCCCAGTGTCAGTAACAATTCCCCCCCAGTGTCAGTAACAATCACTCCCAGTGTCAGTAACAACCCCCGCAGTGTCAGTAACAATTCCCCCCATGTGTGAGTAACAAACTCCCCAGCCCAATGTTAGTAACAATTACTCCCATGTCAGTAACAATCCCCCCAGTGTCAGTAACGATCCCCCCGTGTCAGTAACAATCACCCCATGTCAGTAACAATCTCCCCCAGTGTCAGTAACTTTCGCTTCCAGTGTCAGTAACAATCCCCCCCAGTGTTAGTAACAATCCCCCCCAGTGTCAGTAGTAATCCCCCCACCAGAGTCAGTAACAATCCCCCCAGTGTCAGTAACAATCGCCCCACCAGAGTCAGTAACAATCCCCCCCAGTGTCAGTAACATTCCCCCCATGTCAGTAACAATACCTCCAGCGGCATTAACAATCCCCCCCGTGTCAGCTACAATCCCCCCCAGTGTCAGTAACAATCCACCCCGTGTCAGTAACAACCCCCCCCAGTGTCAGTAACAATTCCCCCCGTGGCAGTAACAATCCTCCCAGTGTCAGTAACAATCACTCCATGTCAGTAACAACCTCCCCCAGTGTCAGTAACAATCGCCTCCAGTGTCAGTAACAATCCCCCCCAGTGTCCGTAACAATCCTCCTCAGTGTCAGTAACAATCCCCCCACCAGAGTCAGAAACAATCCCCCCCAGTGTCAGTAACAATCGCCCCACCAGTGTCAGTAACAATCCCCCCCAGTGTCAGTAACAATCCGCCCATGTCAGTAACAATACCCCCAGCGTCAGTAACAATCCCCCCATGTCAGTAACAATCCTTCTCAGTGGCAGTAACAATCCTACCCAGTGTCAGAAAAAATCCCCCCAGTGTCAGTAACAATCCCCCCCAGTGTCAGTAACAATCCCGCCCAGTGTCAATAACAATCCCGCCCAGTGTCAGTAGCAATCCACCCCATGTCAGTAACAATCCCCCCATGTCAGTAACAATCCCCCCCCAGTGTCAGTAACAATCCCCCCCAGTGTCAGTAACAATCCCCCCAGTGTCAGTAACAATCCCCCCCAGTGTCAGTAACAATCCCCCCAAGTCAGTATAAATGCCCCCAGTTTCAGTAACAATCCCCCCAAGTGTCAGTAACAATCCCCCCCAGTGTTAGTAACAATCCCCCCCAGTGTCAGTAACAATCCCCCCCAGTGTCAGTAACAATCCCTCCCCGTGACAGTAAAAGTCCCCCCAGTGTCAGTAACAATCCCCCCGCGTCAGCAACAATACCCCCAGCTTCAGTAACAAACTCCCCCAGTGTCAGTAACAATCCCCCCCGTGGCAGTAAAAGTCCCCCCAGTGTCAGTAACAATCCCCCCGTGTCAGCAACAATACCCCCAGCGTCAGCAACAAACTCCCCCAGTGTCAGTAACAGTCCCCCCCAGTGTCAGTAACAATCCCCCCCAGTGTCAGTAACAAACCCCCCGTGTCAGTAAGAATCCCACCCAGTGTCAGTAAAAATCCCCCCCAGTGTCAGTAACCATCCCCCCCAGTGTCAGTAACATTCCAACCCAGTGCCAGTAACAATCCCCCAGTGTCAGTAACAATCCCCCCAGTGTCAGTAACAATCCCAACCAGCCCAGTGTCAGAAACAATCTCCCCAAGCCCACTGTCAGCAACAATCCCCCCGTGTCAGTAACAACAACCCCCAGTGTCAGTAACAATCCCCCCAGTGTCAGTAACAATCTGTCCCACTGCCAGTAATAATCCGCCCCCAGTGTCAGGATCAATCGACCCGCCCCAGCCCAGTGCCACAATCTCCCCCCAGTGTCAGTAATGATCCCCCCCAGTCTCAGTAACAATCCGTCCCCCAGTGTCAGCAACAATCCCCCCCCAGTGTCAGTAACAATCCCCACCAGTGTCAGTAACAATCCCTCCCAGTGTCAGTAACAATCCCGCCCAGTTTCAGTAACAATCCCGCCCAGTGTCAGTAACAATCCCCCCCAGTGTCAGTAACAATCCCCCCCAGTGTCAGTAACATTCCCCCCCAATGTCAGTAACAATCGCCCCACCAGAATCAGTAACAATCCCCCCCAGTGTCAGTAACATTCCCCCCATGTCAGTAACAATACCCCCAGCGGCATTAACAATCCCCCCCGTGTCAGTTACAATCCCCCCCAGTGTCAGTAACAATCCACCCCGTGTCAGTAACAACCCCCCCCAGTGTCAGTAACAATTCCCCCCGTGGCAGTAACAATCCCCCCAGTGTCAGTAACAATCACTCCATGTCAGTAATAATCTCCCCCAGTGTCAGTAACAATCGCCTCCAGTGTCAGTAACAATCCCCCCCAGTGTCCGTAACAATCCCCCCCAGTGTCAGTAACAATTCCCCCCACCAGAGTCAGTAACAATCCCCCCCAGTGTCAGTAACAATCGCCCCACCAGAGTCAGTAACAATCCCCCCCAGTGTCAGTAACTATCCCCCAGTGTCAGTAACAATCCCCCCCGTGTCAGTAACAATACCCCCAGCGTCAGTAACAATCCCCCCATGTCAGTAACAATCCTCCTCAGTGGCAGTAACAATCCTATCCAGAGTCAGAAAAAATGCACCCAGTGTCAGTAACAATCCCCCCCAGTGTCAGGAACAATCCCGCCCAGTGTCAGTAACAATCCCGCCCAGTGTCAGTAGCAATCCACCCCATGTCAGTAACAATCCCCCCCATGTCAGTAACAATCCCCCCCAGTGTCAGTAACAATCCCCCCCAGTGTCAGTAACAATCCCCCCAGTGTCAGTAACAATCCCCCCCAGTGTCAGTAACAATCCCCCCAAGTCAGTAACAATCCCCCCAGTTTCAGAAACAATCCCCCCAAGTGTCAGTAACAATCCCCCCCAGTGTTAGTAACAATCCCCCTCAGTGTCAGTAACAATCCCCCCCCAGTGTCAGTAACAATCCCCCCAGTCTCAGTAACATTCCGTCCCCCAGTGTCAGCAACAATCCCCCCCCCAGTGTCAGTAACAATCCCCCCCAGTGTCAGTAAAAATCCCCCCGTGTCAGTAACAATCCCGCCCAGTGTCATTAACAATCCCCCCCAGTGTCAGTAACAATCCCCCCCAGTGTCAGTGACATTCCCCCCCAATGTCAGTAACAATCGCCCCACCGGAGTCAGTAACAATCCCCCCCCAGTGTCAGTAACATTCCCCCCATGTCAGTAACAATACCCCCAGCGGCATTAACAATCCCCCCGTGTCAGTTACAATCCCCCCCAGTGTCAGTAACAATCCACCCCGTGTCAGTAACAACCCCCCCCAGTGTCAGTAACAATTCCCCCCGTGGCAGAAACAATCCCCCCAGTGTCAGTAACAATCGCCTCCAGTGTCAGTAATGATCCCCCCCAGTGCCCGTAACAATCCCCCCCAGTGTCAGTAACAATCCCCCCACCAGAGTCAGTAACAATCCCCCCAGTGTCAGTAACAATCGCCCCACCAGAGTCAGTAACAATCCCCCCCAGTGTCAGTAACAATCCCCCAGTGTCAGTAACAATCCCCGCATGTCAGTAACAGTACCCCCAGCGTCAGTAACAATCCCCCCATGTCAGTAACAATCCTCCTCAGTGGCAGTAACAATCCTACCCAGTGTCAGAAAAAATCCCCCCAGTGTCAGTAACAATCCCCCCCATGTCAGTAACAATCCCCCCCAGTGTCAGTAACAATCCCCCCCAGTGTCAATAACAATCCCCCCAGTGTCAGTAACGATCCCCCCCAGTGTCAGTAACAATCCCCCCAAGTCAGTAACAATCCCCCCAGTTTCAGTAACAATCCCCCCAAGTGTCAGTAACAATCCCCCCCAGTGTTAGTAACAATCCCCCACAGTGTCAGTAACAATCCCCCCCCAGTGTCAGTAACAATCCCCCCCGTGGCAGTAAAAGTCCCCCCAGTGTCAGTAACAATCCCCCCGCGTCAGCAACAATACCCCCAGCTTCAGTAACAAACTCCCCCAGTGTCAGTAACAATCCCCCCGTGGCAGTAAAAGTCCCCCCAGTGTCAGTAACAATCCCCCCCGTGTCAGCAACAATACCCCCAGCGTCAGTAACAAACTCCCCCAGTGTCAGTAACAGTCCCCCCCAGTGTCAGTAACAATCCCCCCCAGTGTCAGTAACAATCCCCCCATGTCAGTAACAATCCCCCCCAGTGTCAGTAACAATCCCCCCCAGTGTCAGTAACAACCCTCCCCGTGTCAGTAACAATCCCACGCAGTTTCAGTAACTATCTCCCCCAGTGTCAGTAACAATCTCCCCCAGTGTCAGTAACAATCCCCCCCCGTGGCAGTAAAAGTACCCCCAGTGTCAGTAACAATCCCCCCCGTGTCAGCAACAATACCCCCAGCGTCAGTAACAAACTCCCCCAGTGTCAGTCACAATCCCCCCCAGTGTCAGTAACAATCTCCCCCAGTGTCAGTAACAAACCCCCCGTGTCAGTAAGAATCCCACCCAGTGTCAGTAAAAATCCCCCCCAGTGTCAGTAACAACCCCCCCCAGTGTCAGTAATATTCCAACCCAGTGTCAGTAATATTCCAACCCAGTGTCAGTAACAATCCCCCCAGTGTCAGTAACAATCCCCCCCAGTGTCAGTAAAAATCCCCCCAGTGTCAGTAACAATCCCAACCAGCCCAGTGTCAGAAACAATCTCCCCAAGCCCACTGTCAGTAACAATCCCTCCGTGTCAGTAACAACAACCCCCAGTGTCAGTAACAATCCCCCCCAGTGTCAGTAACAATCTGCCCCACTGCCAGTAATAATGCACCCCCAGTGTCAGGATGAATTGCCCCTCCCCAGCCCAGTGTCACAATCTCCCCCCAGTGTCAGTAACGATCCCCCCCAGTCTCAGTAACAATCCGTCCCCCAGTGTCAGCAACAATCCCCCCAGTGTCAGTAACAATCCCCCCCAGTGTCAGTAAAAATCCCCCCCAGTGTCAGTTACAATCCCCCCCAGTGTCAGTAACAATCCCTCCCAGTGTCAGTAACAATCCCCCCCAGTGTCAGTAACAATCCCCCCCGTGTCAGTTACAATCCCCCCCAGTGCCTGTAACAATCCCCCCCAGTGTCAGTAACCATCACCCCCCCCAGTGTCAGTAACAATCCCGCCCAGTGTCAGTAACAATTCCCCCCAGTGTCAGTAACAAACCCTCCCAGCCCAGTGTCAGAAACAATCTCCCCCGGCCCAATGTCAGTAACAATCCACCCGTGTCAGTAACAACAACCCCCAGTGTCAGTAACAATCCCCCCAGTATCAGTAACAATCTCCCCCATTGTCAGTAACAATCCGCCCCCAGTGTCAGGATCAATCCCCCCTCCCCAGCCCAGTGTCACAATCTCCCCCCAGTGTCAGTAACAATCCCCCCCATGTCAGTAACAATCCCCCCCAGTGTCAGTAACAATTCCCCCGTGTCAGTAACAACCCTCCCCGTGTCAGTAACAATCCCACGCAGTTTCAGTAACTATCTCCCCCAGTGTCAGTAACAATCTCCCCCAGTGTCAGTAACAATCCCCCCCGTGGCAGTAAAAGTACCCCCAGTGTCAGTAACAATCCCCCCCGTGTCAGCAACAATACCCCCAGCATCAGTAACAAACTCCCCCAGTGTCAGTCACAATCCCCCCCAATGTCAGTAACAATCTCCCCCAGTGTCAGTAACAAACCCCCCGTGTCAGTAAGAATCCCACCCAGTGTCAGTAAAAATCCCCCCCAGTGTCAGTAACAATCCCCCCCAGTGTCAGTAATATTCCAACCCAGTGTCAGTAATATTCCAACCCAGTGTCAGTAACAATCCCCCAGTGTCAGTAACAATCCCCCCCAGTGTCAGTAAAAATCCCCCCAGTGTCAGTAACAATCCCAACCAGCCCAGTGTCAGAAACAATCTCCCCAAGCCCACTGTCAGTAACAATCCCCCCGTGTCAGTAACAACAACCCCCAGTGTCAGTAACAATCCCCCCCAGTGTCAGTAACAATCTGCCCACTGCCAGTAATATCCACCCCCAGTGTCAGGATGAATCGCCCCTCCCCAGCCCAGTGTCACAATCTCCCCCCAGTGTCAGTAACGATCCCCCCCAGTCTCAGTAACAATCCGTCCCCCAGTGTCAACAATCACCCCCAGTGTCAGTAACAATCCCCCCCAGTGTCAGTAAAAATCCCCCCCAGTGTCAGTTACAATCCCCCCCAGTGTCAGTAACAATCCCTCCCAGTGTCAGTAACAATCCCCCCCAGTGTCAGTAACAATCCCCCCCGTGTCAGTTACAATCCCCCCCCAGTGCCTGTAACAATCCCCCCCAGTGTCAGTAACCATCACCCCCCCCAGTGTCAGTAACAATCCCGCCCAGTGTCAGTAACAATTCCCCCCAGTGTCAGTAACAAACCCTCCCAGCCCAGTGTCAGAAACAATCTCCCCCGGCCCAATGTCAGTAACAATCCACCCGTGTCAGTAACAACAACCCCCAGTGTCAGTAACAATCCCCCCCAGTATCAGTAACAATCTCCCCCATTGTCAGTAACAATCCGCCCCCAGTGTCAGGATCAATCCCCCCTCCCAGCCAAGTGTCACAATCTCCCCCCAGAGTCAGTAACGATCCACGCCAGAGTCAGTAACAATCCATCCCCCGGTGTCAGTAACAATCCCCCCCAGTGTCAGCAACGATCCCCCCACCAGGGTCACTAACAATCACCCCATGTCATTAACAATCCCCCCCAGTGTCAGTAAAAATCCCCCCCAGCATCAGTAACAATCCACCCCAGTGTCAGTAACAATCCCTCCCAGTGTCAGTGACAATTCCCCCCAGCGTCAGTAACAATCCCCCCCCCGTGTCAGTAACAATCCCCCCCCCAGTGTCAGGAACAATCCCCCCCAGTGTCAGTAACAATCCCCCCCAGTGTCAGTAACAACCCCCCCAGTGTCAGTAACAACCCCCCCGTGTCAGTAACAATACCCCCAGCATCAGTAACAATCCCCCCGTGTTAGTAACAATCCTCCTCAGTGGCAGTAACAATCCTACCCAGTGTCAGTAACAATCCCCCCCAGTGTCAGTAACAATCCCCCCCAGTGTCAGTAACAAACCCCCCCAGTGTCAGGAACAATCCCCCCAGTGTCAGTAACAATCCCCCCGTGTCAGTAACAATCCCCTGCATGTCAATAACAAACCCCCCAGTTTCAGTAACAGTCCCCCCCAGTGTCAGTAACAATCCCCCCCAGTGTCAGTAACAATCCCCCCGTGTCAGTAACAATCCCCCCCCAGTGTCAGTAACAATCCCCCCCAGTTGCAGTAAAAATCCCCCCCAGTGTCAGTAACAATCCCCCCCAGTGTCAGTAACAATCCCTCCCAGTGTCAGTAACAATCCCCCCCAGTGTCAGTAACAATCCCTCCCGTTTCAGTTACAATGCCCCCACAGTGTCAGTAACAATCCCCCCCAGTGTCAGTAACCATCCCGCCCAGTGTCAGTTACAATCCCCCCCAGTGCCTGTAACAATCCCCCCCAGTGTCAGTAACCATCACCCCCCCCAGTGTCAGTAACAATCCCGCCCAGTGTCAGTAACAATTCCCCCCAGTGTCAGTAACAAACCCTCCCAGCCCAGTGTCAGAAACAATCTCCCCCGGCCCAATGTCAGTAACAATCCACCCGTGTCAGTAACAACAACCCCCAGTGTCAGTAACAATCCCCCCCAGTATCAGTAACAATCTCCCCCATTGTCAGTAACAATCCGCCCCCAGTGTCAGGATCAATCCCCCCTCCCCAGCCCAGTGTCACAATCTCCCCCCAGAGTCAGTAACGATCCACGCCAGAGTCAGTAACAATCCATCCCCCGGTGTCAGTAACAATCCCCCCCAGTGTCAGCAACGATCCCCCCACCAGGGTCACTAACAATCACCCCATGTCATTAACAATCCCCCCAGTGTCAGTAAAAATCCCCCCCAGCATCAGTAACAATCCACCCCAGTGTCAGTAACAATCCCTCCCAGTGTCAGTGACAATTCCCCCCAGCGTCAGTAACAATCCCCCCCCCGTGTCAGTAACAATCCCCCCCCCAGTGTCAGGAACAATCCCCCCCAGTGTCAGTAACAATCCCCCCCAGTGTCAGTAACAACCCCCCCAGTGTCAGTAACAACCCCCCGTGTCAGTAACAATACCCCCAGCATCAGTAACAATCCCCCCGTGTTAGTAACAATCCTCCTCAGTGGCAGTAACAATCCTACCCAGTGTCAGTAACAATCCCCCCCAGTGTCAGTAACAATCCCCCCCAGTGTCAGTAACAAACCCCCCCAGTGTCAGGAACAATCCCCCCAGTGTCAGTAACAATCCCCCCGTGTCAGTAACAATCCCCTGCATGTCAATAACAAACCCCCCAGTTTCAGTAACAGTCCCCCCCCAGTGTCAGTAACAATCCCCCCCAGTGTCAGTAACAATCCCCCCCGTGTCAGTAACAATCCCCCCCCCAGTGTCAGTAACAATCCCCCCCAGTTGCAGTAAAAATCCCCCCCAGTGTCAGTAACAATCCCCCCAGTGTCAGTAACAATCCCTCCCAGTGTCAGTAACAATCCCCCCCAGTGTCAGTAACAATCCCTCCCGTTTCAGTTACAATGCCCCCACAGTGTCAGTAACAATCCCCCCCAGTGTCAGTAACCATCCCGCCCAGTGTCAAGTAACAATCCCCCCCATTGTCAGTAACATTCCAACCCAGTGTCAGTAACAATCCCCCCCAATGTCTGTTAGAATCCCCCCCAGTGTCAGTAACAATCCCCCCAGTGTCAGTAACAACAACCCCCAGTGTCAGTAACAATCCCCCCCAGTGTCAGTAACAATCTCCCCCACTGTCAGTAACAATCGGCCACCAGTGTCAGGATCAATCTCCCCTCCCCAGCCCAGTGTCACAATCTCCCCCCAGTGTCAGTAATGATCCCCCCCAGTGTAAGTAACAATCCGTCCCCCAGTGTCAGTAACAATCCCCCCCAGTGTCAGTAACGATCCCCGCCCAGTTTCAGTAACAATCACCCCATGTCAGTAACATTCCCCCATGTCAGTAACAATATCCCCAGCGTCAGTAACAATCCCCCCCGTGTCAGTAACAATCCTCCCCAGTGTCAGTAACAATCCTCCCCAGTGTCAGTAACAATCCCCCCGTGTCAGTAACAATCCCCCCAGTGTCAGTAACAATCCCCACCAGTTTCAGTAACAACCCCCCCACCAGAGTCAGTAACAATCCCCCCAGTGTCAGTAACAATCCCCCCCAGTGTCAGTAACAATCCCCCCCAGTGTCAGTAACAACCCTCCCCGTGTCAGTAACAATCCCACGCAGTTTCAGTAACTATCTCCCCCAGTGTCAGTAACAATCTCCCCCAGTGTCAGTAACAATCCCCCCCCGTGGCAGTAAAAGTACCCCCAGTGTCAGTAACAGTCCCCCCGTGTCAGCAACAATACCCCCAGCGTCAGTAACAAACTCCCCCAGTGTCAGTCACAATCCCCCCCAGTGTCAGTAACAATCTCCCCCAGTGTCAGTAACAAACCCCCCGTGTCAGTAAGAATTCCACCCAGTGTCAGTAAAAATCCCCCCAGTGTCAGTAACAACCCCCCCCGTGTCAGTAATATTCCAACCCAGTGTCAGTAATATTCCAACCCAGTGTCAGTAACAATCCCCCCAGTGTCAGTAACAATCCCCCCCAGTGTCAGTAAAAATCCCCCCAGTGTCAGTAACAATCCCAACCAGCCCAGTGTCAGAAACAATCTCCCCAAGCCCACTGTCAGTAACAATCCCCCTGTGTCAGTAACAACAACCCCCAGTGTCAGTAACAATCCCCCCCAGTGTCCGTAACAATCTGCCCCACTGCCAGTAATAATGCACCCCCAGTGTCAGGATGAATCGCCCCCCCACCCCCCCAGCCCAGTGTCACAATCTCCCCCAGTGTCAGTAACGATCCCCCCCAGTCTCAGTAACAATCCGTCCCCCAGTGTCAGCAACAATCCCCCCCAGTGTCAGTAACAATCCCCCCCAGTGTCAGTAAAAATCCCCCCAGTGTCAGTTACAATCCCCCCCCAGTGTCAGTAACAATCCCTCCCAGTGTCAGTAACAATCCCCCCCAGTGTCAGTAACAATCCCCCCCGTGTCAGTTACAATCCCCCCCGAGTGCCTGTAACAATCCCCCCCAGTGTCAGTAACCATCACCCCCCCCAGTGTCAGTAACAATCCCGCCCAGTGTCAGTAACAATTCCCCCCAGTGTCAGTAACAAACCCTCCCAGCCCAGTGTCAGAAACAATCTCCCCCGGCCCAATGTCAGTAACAATCCACCCGTGTCAGTAACAACAACCCCCAGTGTCAGTAACAATCCCCCCAGTATCAGTAACAATCTCCCCCATTGTCAGTAACAATCCGCCCCCAGTGTCAGGATCAATCCCCCCTCCCCAGCCCAGTGTCACAATCTCCCCCCAGTGTCAGTAACAATCCCCCCATGTCAGTAACAATCCCCCCCAGTGTCAGTAACAATCCCCCCCCATGTCAGTAACAACCCTCCCCGTGTCAGTAACAATCCCACGCAGTTTCAGTAACTATCTCCCCCAGTGTCAGTAACAATCTCCCCCAGTGTCAGTAACAATCCCCCCCGTGGCAGTAAAAGTACCCCCAGTGTCAGTAACAATCCCCCCCGTGTCAGCAACAATACCCCCAGCATCAGTAACAAACTCCCCCAGTGTCAGTCACAATCCCCCCCAATGTCAGTAACAATCTCCCCCAGTGTCAGTAACAAACCCCCCGTGTCAGTAAGAATCCCACCCAGTGTCAGTAAAAATCCCCCCCAGTGTCAGTAACAATCCCCCCCAGTGTCAGTAATATTCCAACCCAGTGTCAGTAATATTCCAACCCAGTGTCAGTAACAATCCCCCCAGTGTCACTAACAATCCCCCCCAGTGTCAGTAAAAATCCCCCAGTGTCAGTAACAATCCCAACCAGCCCAGTGTCAGAAACAATCTCCCCAAGCCCACTGTCAGTAACAATCCCCCCGTGTCAGTAACAACAACCCCCAGTGTCAGTAACAATCCCCCCCAGTGTCAGTAACAATCTGCCCCACTGCCAGTAATAATCCACCCCCAGTGTCAGGATGAATCGCCCCTCCCCAGCCCAGTGTCACAATCTCCCCCCAGTGTCAGTAACGATCCCCCCCAGTCTCAGTAACAATCCGTCCCCCAGTGTCAACAATCACCCCCAGTGTCAGTAACAATCCCCCCCAGTGTCAGTAAAAATCCCCCCCCAGTGTCAGTTACAATCCCCCCCAGTGTCAGTAACAATCCCTCCCAGTGTCAGTAACAATCCCCCCAGTGTCAGTAACAATCCCCCCCGTGTCAGTTACAATCCCCCCCCAGTGCCTGTAACAATCCCCCCCAGTGTCAGTAACCATCACCCCCCCCAGTGTCAGTAACAATCCCGCCCAGTGTCAGTAACAATTCCCCCCAGTGTCAGTAACAAACCCTCCCAGCCCAGTGTCAGAAACAATCTCCCCCGGCCCAATGTCAGTAACAATCCACCCGTGTCAGTAACAACAACCCCCAGTGTCAGTAACAATCCCCCCCAGTATCAGTAACAATCTCCCCCATTGTCAGTAACAATCCGCCCCCAGTGTCAGGATCAATCCCCCCTCCCCAGCCCAGTGTCACAATCTCCCCCCAGAGTCAGTAACGATCCACCCCAGAGTCAGTAACAATCCATCCCCCGGTGTCAGTAACAATCCCCCCCAGTGTCAGCAACGATCCCCCCACCAGGGTCACTAACAATCACCCCATGTCATTAACAATCCCCCCCAGTGTCAGTAAAAATCCCCCCAGCATCAGTAACAATCCACCCCAGTGTCAGTAACAATCCCTCCCAGTGTCAGTGACAATTTCCCCCAGTGTCAGTAACAACCCCCCCCCGTGTCAGTAACAATCCCCCCCCAGTGTCAGGAACATTCCCCCCCAGTGTCAGTAGCAATCCCCCCAGTGTCAGTAACAACCCCTCCCAGTGTCAGTAACAATCCCGCCCAGTGTCAGTAACAATCCCCCATGTCAGTAACAATCCGCCCATGTCAGTAACATTCCTGCCCAGTATCAGTAACAATCCTCCCCAGTGTCAGTCACAATCCCCCCCAGTGTCAGTAACAATCCCTCCCAGTGTCAGTAAAGATCCCCCCCAAGTGTCAGTAACATTCCCACCCACTGTCAGTAACAATCCCCCCCAGTTTCAGTAACATTCCAACCCAGTGTCAGTAACAATCCCCCAGTGTCAGTTACAATCCCCCCAGTGTCAGAAACAATCCCCCCAGTGTCAGTAACAATCCCCCCAGTGTCAGTAACAATCCCACCCAGCCCAGTGTCAGAAACAATCTCCCCAAGCCCACTGTCAGTAACAATCCCCCCGTGTCAGTAACAACTTCCCCCAGTGTCAGTAACAATCCCCCGTGTCAGTAACAATCCCCCCCAGTGTCAGTAACAATCCCCCCCAGTGTCAGTAACAACCCTCCCCGTGTCAGTAACAATCCCCCCAGTGTCAGTAACAACCCTCCCCGTGTCAGTAACAATCCCACCGCAGCGTCAGTAACAATCTCCCCCCGTGTCAGTAACAATCCCCCCAGTTTCAGTAACAATCCCCCCCGTGGCAGTAACAATCCCCCAGTGTCAGTAACAATACCCCCATGTCAGTAACAATACCACCAGCGTCAGTAACAATCCCCCCGTGTCAGTAACAATCCTCAGTGGCAGTAACAATCCTGCCCAGTGTCAGTAATAATCCCCCCCAGTGTCAGTAACAATCGCCCCACCTGAGTCAGTAACAATCCCCCCCAGTGTCAGTAACAATCCCCCCAGTGTCAGTAACAATCCCCCCCAGTGTCAGTAACAATCCCCCCACCAGAGTCAGTAACAATCCCCCCAGTGTCAGTAACAATCCCCCCAGTGTCAGTAACCACCCTACCCGTGTCAGGAACATTCCCCCCCAGTGTCAGTAGCAATCCAATCCCCCCCAGTGTCAGTAACAACCCCTCCCAGTGTCAGTAACAATCCCGCCCAGTGTCAGTAACAATCCCCCATGTCAGTAACAATCCGCCCATGTCAGTAACATTCCCGCCCAGTATCAGTAACAATCCTCCCCAGTGTCAGTCACAATCCCCCCCAGTGTCAGTAACAATCCCCCCCAGTGTCAGTAACAATCCCCCCGTCAGTAACAATCCTCCCCAGTGTCAGTCACAATCCCCCCCAGTGTCAGTAACAATCCCTCCCAGTGTCAGTAACCATCCCCCCCAAGTGTCAGTAACATTCCCACCCACTGTCAGTAACAATCCCCCCCAGTTTCAGTAACATTCCAAGCCCACTGTCAGTAACAATCCCCCCGTGTCAGTAACAACAACCCCCAGTGTCAGTAACAATCCCCCCCAGTTTCAGTAACAATCCCCCCCGTGGCAGTAACAATCCCCCCAGTGTCAGTAACAATACCCCCGTGTCAGTAACAATACCGCCAGCGTCAGTAACAATCCCCCCGTGTCAGTAACAATCCTCAGTGGCAGTAACAATCCTGCCCGGTGTCAGTTACAATCCCCCCCAGTGTCAGTAACAATCGCCCCACCAGAGTCAGTAACAATCCCCCCCAGTGTCAGTAACAATCCCCCCAGTGTCAGTAACAATCCCCCCCAGTGTCAGTAACCACCCTACCCGTGTCAGTAACAATCCCACCGCAGTTTCAGTAACTATCTCCCCCAGTGTCAGTAACAATCTCCCCCAATGTCAGTAACATTCCCCCCATGTCAGTAACATACCCCCCCAGCGTCAGTAACAATCCCCCCCGTGGCAGTAATAATCCCCCCAGTGTCAGTAACAATCCCCCCGTGTCAGCAACAATACCCGCAGCGTCAGGAACAATCTCCCCCAGTGTCAGTAACAATCCCCCCCAGTGTCAGTAACAATACCCCCCAGTGTCAGTAACAATCCCCCCAGTGTCAGTAACAATCCCCCCATGTCAGTAACAATCCGCCCATTTCAGCAACAATCCCCCCAGTGTCAGTAACAATCCCCCCCGTGTCAGTAACAAACCCCCCCGTGTCAGTAAGAATCCCACCCAGTATCAGTAAAAATCCCCCCCCCAGTGTCAGTAACAATCCCCCCCAGTTTCAGTTACATTCCAACCCAGTGTCAGTAACAATCCCCCCAGTGTCAGTAACAATCCCCCCCAGTGTCAGTAATAATCCCCCCAGTGTCAGTAACAATCCCACCCAGCCCAGTGTCAGAAACAATCTCCACAAGCCCACTGTCAGTAACAAACACCCCGTGTCAGTAACAACAACCCCAGTGTCAGTAACAATCCCCCCCAGTGTCAGTAACAATCTCCCCCACTGTCAGCAACAATTTGCCCCCAGTGTCAGGATCAATCGCCCCTCCCCAGCCCAGTGTCACAATCTCCCCCCAGTGTCTGTAAAGATCCCCCCCAGTGTCAGTAACAATCCGTCCCCCAGTGTCAGCGACAATCCCCCCCCCAGTGGCAGTAACAATCCCCCCCAGTGTCAGTAAAAATCCCCCCCAGTGTCAGTAACAATCTCCCCCATTGTCAGTAACAATCCGCCCCCAGTGTCAGGATCAATCCCCCCTCCCCAGCCCAGTGTCACAATCTCCCCCCAGTGTCAGTAACGATCCCCCCCAGTGTCAGTAACAATCCCCCCCAGTGTCAGTAACGATCCCCCCATGTGTCAGTAACAATCACCACATGTCAGTAACAATCCCCCCCAGTGTCAGTAAAAATCCCCTCCAGTGTCAGTAACATCCTCCCCAGAGTCAGTTACAATCCCTCCCAGTGTCAGTGACAATTCCCCCCAGTGTCAGTAACAATCCCCCCCCCCGTGTCAGTAACAATCCCCCCCCCAGTGTCAGGAACAATCCCCCCCAGTGTCAGTTACAATCCCCCCCAGTGTCAGTAACAACCCCCCTAGTGTCAGTAACAACCCCCCCGTGTCAGTAACAATACCCCCAGCATCAGTAACATTCCCCCCGTGTTAGTAACAATCCTCCTCAGTGGCAGTAACAATCCTACCCAGTGTCAGTAACAATCCCCCCCAGTGTCAGTAACAATCCCCCCCAGTGTCAGTAACAAACCCCCCCAGTGTCAGTAACGATCCCCCCAGTGTCAGTAACAATCCCCCCGTGTCAGTAACAATCCCCTGCATGTCAATAACAAACCCCCCAGTTTCAGTTACAGTCCCCCCCAGTGTCAGTAACAATCCCCCCCCAGTGTCAGTAACAATCCCCCCCGTGTCAGTAACAATTCCCCCCCCAGTGTCAGTAACATTCCCCCCCAGTGTCAGTAATAATCCCCCCAGTGTCAGTAACAATCCCACCCAGCCCAGTGTCAGAAACAATCTCCCCAAGCCCACTGTCAGTAACAGTCCCCCCGTGTCAGTAACAACAACCCCCATTGTCAGTAACAATCCCCCCCAGTGTCAGTAACAATCTCCCCCACTGTCAGTAACAATCCGCCCCCAGTGTAAGGACAATCGCCCCTCCCCAGCCCAGTGTCACAATCTCCCCCCAGTGTCTGTAAAGATCCCCCCCAGTGTCAGTAACAATCCGTCCCCCAGTGTCAGCAACAATCCACCCCCAGTGTCAGTAACAATCCCCTCCAGTGTCAGTAAAAATCCCCCCCCGTGTCAGTAACAATCTCCCGCCGTGTCAGGAACAATTCCCCCAGCGTCAGTAACAATCCCCCCCAGTGTCAGTAAAAATCCCCCCAGTGTCAGTAACAATCCCCCCCCCGTGTCAGTAACAATACCCCCAGCATCAGTAACAATCCCCCCGTGTTAGTAACAGTCCTCCTCAGTGGCAGTAACAATCCTACCCAGTGTCAGTAACAATCCCCCCCAGTGTCAGTAACAATCCCCCCCAGTGTCAGTAACAATCCCCCCAGTGTCAGTAACAATCCCCCCGTGTCAGTAACAATCCCCTGCATGTCAGTAACAAACCCCCCAGTTTCAGTAACAGTCCCCCCCGTGTCAGTAACAATCCCCCCCAGTGTCAGGAACAATCCCCCCCGTGTCAGTAACAATCCCCCCCCAGAGTCAGTAACAATCCCCTCCAGTGTCAGTAAAAATCCCCCCCAGTGTCAGTAACAATCCCCCCCGTGTCAGTAACAATCCCTCCCAGTGTCAGTAACAATCCCCCCCAGTGTCAGTAGCAATCCCTCCCATTTCAGTTACAATGCCCCCACAGTGTCAGTAACAATCCCCCCACGTGTCAGTAACCATCCCACCCAAGTGCCAGTAACAATCCCGCCCAGTGTCAGTAACAATCCCCCCCATTGTCAGTAACATTCCAACCCAGTGTCAGTAACAATCCCCCCAGTGTCAGTTAGAATCCCCCCAGTGTCAGTAACAATCCCCCCAGTGTCAGTAACAATCCCACCCAGCCCAGTATCAGAAACAATCTCCCCAAGCCCACTGTCAGTAACAATCCCCCATGTCAGTAACAACAACCCCCAGTGTCAGTAACAATCCCCCCCAGTGTCAGTAACAATCTCCCTCACTGTCAGTAACAATCGGCCACCAGTGTCAGGATCAATCTCCCCTCCCCAGCCCAGTGTCACAATCTCCCCCCAGTGTCAGTAATGATCCCCCCCAGTGTAACAATCCGTCCCCCAGTGTCAGTAACAATCCCCCCCAGTGTCAGTAACGATCCCCGCCCAGTGTCAGTAACAATCACCCCATGTCAGTAACATTCCCCCCATGTCAGTAACAATACCCCCAGTGTCAGTAACAATCGCCCCCGTGTCATTAACAATCCTCCCCAGTGTCAGGAACAATCCTCCCCAGTGTCAGTAACAATCCCCCCCAGTGTCAGTAACAATCCCCCCAGTGTCAGTAACAATCCCCCCCAGTATCAGTAACAATCCCCCCCAGTGTCAGTAACAATTCCCCCCCAGTGTCAGTAACAATCACTCCCAGTGTCAGTAACAACCCCCGCAGTGTCAGTAACAATTCCCCCCATGTGTGAGTAACAAACTCCCCAGCCCAATGTTAGTAACAATTACTCCCATGTCAGTAACAATCCCCCCAGTGTCAGTAACGATCCCCCCGTGTCAGTAACAATCACCCCATGTCAGTAACAATCTCCCCCAGTGTCAGTAACTTTCGCTTCCAGTGTCAGTAACAATCCCCCCCAGTGTTAGTAACAATCCCCCCCAGTGTCAGTAGTAATCCCCCCACCAGAGTCAGTAACAATCCCCCCAGTGTCAGTAACAATCGCCCCACCAGAGTCAGTAACAATCCCCCCCAGTGTCAGTAACATTCCCCCCATGTCAGTAACAATACCTCCAGCGGCATTAACAATCCCCCCCGTGTCAGCTACAATCCCCCCCAGTGTCAGTAACAATCCACCCCGTGTCAGTAACAACCCCCCCCAGTGTCAGTAACAATTCCCCCCGTGGCAGTAACAATCCTCCCAGTGTCAGTAACAATCACTCCATGTCAGTAACAACCTCCCCCAGTGTCAGTAACAATCGCCTCCAGTGTCAGTAACAATCCCCCCCAGTGTCCGTAACAATCCTCCTCAGTGTCAGTAACAATCCCCCCACCAGAGTCAGAAACAATCCCCCCCAGTGTCAGTAACAATCGCCCCACCAGTGTCAGTAACAATCCCCCCCAGTGTCAGTAACAATCCACCCATGTCAGTAACAATACCCCCAGCGTCAGTAACAATCCCCCCATGTCAGTAACAATCCTTCTCAGTGGCAGTAACAATCCTACCCAGTGTCAGAAAAAATCCCCCCAGTGTCAGTAACAATCCCCCCCAGTGTCAGTAACAATCCCGCCCAGTGTCAATAACAATCCCGCCCAGTGTCAGTAGCAATCCACCCCATGTCAGTAACAATCCCCCCATGTCAGTAACAATCCCCCCCCAGTGTCAGTAACAATCCCCCCCAGTGTCAGTAACAATCCCCCCAGTGTCAGTAACAATCCCCCCCAGTGTCAGTAACAATCCCCCCAAGTCAGTATAAATGCCCCCAGTTTCAGTAACAATCCCCCCAAGTGTCAGTAACAATCCCCCCCAGTGTTAGTAACAATCCCCCCCAGTGTCAGTAACAATCCCCCCCAGTGTCAGTAACAATCCCTCCCCGTGACAGTAAAAGTCCCCCCAGTGTCAGTAACAATCCCCCCGCGTCAGCAACAATACCCCCAGCTTCAGTAACAAACTCCCCCAGTGTCAGTAACAATCCCCCCCGTGGCAGTAAAAGTCCCCCCAGTGTCAGTAACAATCCCCCCGTGTCAGCAACAATACCCCCAGCGTCAGCAACAAACTCCCCCAGTGTCAGTAACAGTCCCCCCCAGTGTCAGTAACAATCCCCCCCAGTGTCAGTAACAAACCCCCCGTGTCAGTAAGAATCCCACCCAGTGTCAGTAAAAATCCCCCCCAGTGTCAGTAACCATCCCCCCCAGTGTCAGTAACATTCCAACCCAGTGCCAGTAACAATCCCCCAGTGTCAGTAACAATCCCCCCAGTGTCAGTAACAATCCCAACCAGCCCAGTGTCAGAAACAATCTCCCCAAGCCCACTGTCAGCAACAATCCCCCCGTGTCAGTAACAACAACCCCCAGTGTCAGTAACAATCCCCCCAGTGTCAGTAACAATCTGTCCCACTGCCAGTAATAATCCGCCCCCAGTGTCAGGATCAATCGCCCCGCCCCAGCCCAGTGCCACAATCTCCCCCCAGTGTCAGTAATGATCCCCCCCAGTCTCAGTAACAATCCGTCCCCCAGTGTCAGCAACAATCCCCCCCCAGTGTCAGTAACAATCCCCACCAGTGTCAGTAACAATCCCTCCCAGTGTCAGTAACAATCCCGCCCAGTTTCAGTAACAATCCCGCCCAGTGTCAGTAACAATCCCCCCCAGTGTCAGTAACAATCCCCCCCAGTGTCAGTAACATTCCCCCCCAATGTCAGTAACAATCGCCCCACCAGAATCAGTAACAATCCCCCCCAGTGTCAGTAACATTCCCCCCATGTCAGTAACAATACCCCCAGCGGCATTAACAATCCCCCCCGTGTCAGTTACAATCCCCCCCAGTGTCAGTAACAATCCACCCCGTGTCAGTAACAACCCCCCCCAGTGTCAGTAACAATTCCCCCCGTGGCAGTAACAATCCCCCCAGTGTCAGTAACAATCACTCCATGTCAGTAATAATCTCCCCCAGTGTCAGTAACAATCGCCTCCAGTGTCAGTAACAATCCCCCCCAGTGTCCGTAACAATCCCCCCCAGTGTCAGTAACAATTCCCCCCACCAGAGTCAGTAACAATCCCCCCCAGTGTCAGTAACAATCGCCCCACCAGAGTCAGTAACAATCCCCCCCAGTGTCAGTAACTATCCCCCAGTGTCAGTAACAATCCCCCCCGTGTCAGTAACAATACCCCCAGCGTCAGTAACAATCCCCCCATGTCAGTAACAATCCTCCTCAGTGGCAGTAACAATCCTATCCAGAGTCAGAAAAAATGCACCCAGTGTCAGTAACAATCCCCCCCAGTGTCAGGAACAATCCCGCCCAGTGTCAGTAACAATCCCGCCCAGTGTCAGTAGCAATCCACCCCATGTCAGTAACAATCCCCCCCATGTCAGTAACAATCCCCCCCAGTGTCAGTAACAATCCCCCCCAGTGTCAGTAACAATCCCCCCAGTGTCAGTAACAATCCCCCCCAGTGTCAGTAACAATCCCCCCAAGTCAGTAACAATCCCCCCAGTTTCAGAAACAATCCCCCCAAGTGTCAGTAACAATCCCCCCCAGTGTTAGTAACAATCCCCCCCAGTGTCAGTAACAATCCCCCCCCAGTGTCAGTAACAATCCCCCCAGTCTCAGTAACATTCCGTCCCCCAGTGTCAGCAACAATCCCCCCCCCAGTGTCAGTAACAATCCCCCCCAGTGTCAGTAAAAATCCCCCCGTGTCAGTAACAATCCCGCCCAGTGTCATTAACAATCCCCCCCAGTGTCAGTAACAATCCCCCCCAGTGTCAGTGACATTCCCCCCCAATGTCAGTAACAATCGCCCCACCGGAGTCAGTAACAATCCCCCCCCAGTGTCAGTAACATTCCCCCCATGTCAGTAACAATACCCCCAGCGGCATTAACAATCCCCCCGTGTCAGTTACAATCCCCCCCAGTGTCAGTAACAATCCACCCCGTGTCAGTAACAACCCCCCCCAGTGTCAGTAACAATTCCCCCCGTGGCAGAAACAATCCCCCCAGTGTCAGTAACAATCGCCTCCAGTGTCAGTAATGATCCCCCCCAGTGCCCGTAACAATCCCCCCCAGTGTCAGTAACAATCCCCCCACCAGAGTCAGTAACAATCCCCCCAGTGTCAGTAACAATCGCCCCACCAGAGTCAGTAACAATCCCCCCCAGTGTCAGTAACAATCCCCCAGTGTCAGTAACAATCCCCGCATGTCAGTAACAGTACCCCCAGCGTCAGTAACAATCCCCCCATGTCAGTAACAATCCTCCTCAGTGGCAGTAACAATCCTACCCAGTGTCAGAAAAAATCCCCCCAGTGTCAGTAACAATCCCCCCCATGTCAGTAACAATCCCCCCCAGTGTCAGTAACAATCCCCCCCAGTGTCAATAACAATCCCCCCAGTGTCAGTAACGATCCCCCCCAGTGTCAGTAACAATCCCCCCAAGTCAGTAACAATCCCCCCAGTTTCAGTAACAATCCCCCCAAGTGTCAGTAACAATCCCCCCCAGTGTTAGTAACAATCCCCCACAGTGTCAGTAACAATCCCCCCCCAGTGTCAGTAACAATCCCCCCCGTGGCAGTAAAAGTCCCCCCAGTGTCAGTAACAATCCCCCCGCGTCAGCAACAATACCCCCAGCTTCAGTAACAAACTCCCCCAGTGTCAGTAACAATCCCCCCGTGGCAGTAAAAGTCCCCCCAGTGTCAGTAACAATCCCCCCCGTGTCAGCAACAATACCCCCAGCGTCAGTAACAAACTCCCCCAGTGTCAGTAACAGTCCCCCCCAGTGTCAGTAACAATCCCCCCCAGTGTCAGTAACAATCCCCCCATGTCAGTAACAATCCCCCCCAGTGTCAGTAACAATCCCCCCCAGTGTCAGTAACAACCCTCCCCGTGTCAGTAACAATCCCACGCAGTTTCAGTAACTATCTCCCCCAGTGTCAGTAACAATCTCCCCCAGTGTCAGTAACAATCCCCCCCCGTGGCAGTAAAAGTACCCCCAGTGTCAGTAACAATCCCCCCCGTGTCAGCAACAATACCCCCAGCGTCAGTAACAAACTCCCCCAGTGTCAGTCACAATCCCCCCAGTGTCAGTAACAATCTCCCCCAGTGTCAGTAACAAACCCCCCGTGTCAGTAAGAATCCCACCCAGTGTCAGTAAAAATCCCCCCCAGTGTCAGTAACAACCCCCCCCAGTGTCAGTAATATTCCAACCCAGTGTCAGTAATATTCCAACCCAGTGTCAGTAACAATCCCCCCAGTGTCAGTAACAATCCCCCCCAGTGTCAGTAAAAATCCCCCCAGTGTCAGTAACAATCCCAACCAGCCCAGTGTCAGAAACAATCTCCCCAAGCCCACTGTCAGTAACAATCCCTCCGTGTCAGTAACAACAACCCCCAGTGTCAGTAACAATCCCCCCCAGTGTCAGTAACAATCTGCCCCACTGCCAGTAATAATGCACCCCCAGTGTCAGGATGAATTGCCCCTCCCCAGCCCAGTGTCACAATCTCCCCCCAGTGTCAGTAACGATCCCCCCCAGTCTCAGTAACAATCCGTCCCCCAGTGTCAGCAACAATCCCCCCAGTGTCAGTAACAATCCCCCCCAGTGTCAGTAAAAATCCCCCCCAGTGTCAGTTACAATCCCCCCCAGTGTCAGTAACAATCCCTCCCAGTGTCAGTAACAATCCCCCCCAGTGTCAGTAACAATCCCCCCCGTGTCAGTTACAATCCCCCCCAGTGCCTGTAACAATCCCCCCCAGTGTCAGTAACCATCACCCCCCCCAGTGTCAGTAACAATCCCGCCCAGTGTCAGTAACAATTCCCCCCAGTGTCAGTAACAAACCCTCCCAGCCCAGTGTCAGAAACAATCTCCCCCGGCCCAATGTCAGTAACAATCCACCCGTGTCAGTAACAACAACCCCCAGTGTCAGTAACAATCCCCCCAGTATCAGTAACAATCTCCCCCATTGTCAGTAACAATCCGCCCCCAGTGTCAGGATCAATCCCCCCTCCCCAGCCCAGTGTCACAATCTCCCCCCAGTGTCAGTAACAATCCCCCCCATGTCAGTAACAATCCCCCCCAGTGTCAGTAACAATCCCCCCGTGTCAGTAACAACCCTCCCCGTGTCAGTAACAATCCCACGCAGTTTCAGTAACTATCTCCCCCAGTGTCAGTAACAATCTCCCCCAGTGTCAGTAACAATCCCCCCCCGTGGCAGTAAAAGTACCCCCAGTGTCAGTAACAATCCCCCCCGTGTCAGCAACAATACCCCCAGCGTCAGTAACAAACTCCCCCAGTGTCAGTCACAATCCCCCCCAATGTCAGTAACAATCTCCCCCAGTGTCAGTAACAAACCCCCCGTGTCAGTAAGAATCCCACCCAGTGTCAGTAAAAATCCCCCCCAGTGTCAGTAACAATCCCCCCCAGTGTCAGTAATATTCCAACCCAGTGTCAGTAATATTCCAACCCAGTGTCAGTAACAATCCCCCCATTGTCAGTAACAATCCCCCCCAGTGTCAGTAAAAATCCCCCCAGTGTCAGTAACAATCCCAACCAGCCCAGTGTCAGAAACAATCTCCCCAAGCCCACTGTCAGTAACAATCCCCCCGTGTCAGTAACAACAACCCCCAGTGTCAGTAACAATCCCCCCCAGTGTCAGTAACAATCTGCCCCACTGCCAGTAATAATCCACCCCCAGTGTCAGGATGAATCGCCCCTCCCCAGCCCAGTGTCACAATCTCCCCCCAGTGTCAGTAACGATCCCCCCCAGTCTCAGTAACAATCCGTCCCCCAGTGTCAACAATCACCCCCAGTGTCAGTAACAATCCCCCCCAGTGTCAGTAAAAATCCCCCCCAGTGTCAGTTACAATCCCCCCCAGTGTCAGTAACAATCCCTCCCAGTGTCAGTAACAATCCCCCCCAGTGTCAGTAACAATCCCCCCCGTGTCAGTTACAATCCCCCCCCAGTGCCTGTAACAATCCCCCCCAGTGTCAGTAACCATCACCCCCCCCAGTGTCAGTAACAATCCCGCCCAGTGTCAGTAACAATTCCCCCCAGTGTCAGTAACAAACCCTCCCAGCCCAGTGTCAGAAACAATCTCCCCCGGCCCAATGTCAGTAACAATCCACCCGTGTCAGTAACAACAACCCCCAGTGTCAGTAACAATCCCCCCCAGTATCAGTAACAATCTCCCCCATTGTCAGTAACAATCCGCCCCCAGTGTCAGGATCAATCCCCCCTCCCCAGCCCAGTGTCACAATCTCCCCCCAGAGTCAGTAACGATCCACCCCAGAGTCAGTAACAATCCATCCCCCGGTGTCAGTAACAATCCCCCCCAGTGTCAGCAACGATCCCCCCACCAGGGTCACTAACAATCACCCCATGTCATTAACAATCCCCCCCAGTGTCAGTAAAAATCCCCCCCAGCGTCAGTAACAATCCAACCCAGTGTCAGTAACAATCCCTCCCAGTGTCAGTGACAATTTCCCCCAGTGTCAGTAACAACCCCCCCCGTGTCAGTAACAATCCCCCCCCAGTGTCAGGAACATTCCCCCCCAGTGTCAGTAGCAATCCCCCCCAGTGTCAGTAACAACCCCTCCCAGTGTCAGTAACAATCCCGCCCAGTGTCAGTAACAATCCCCCATGTCAGTAACAATCCGCCCATGTCAGTAACATTCCCGCCCAGTATCAGTAACAATCCTCCCCAGTGTCAGTCACAATCCCCCCCAGTGTCAGTAACAATCCCTCCCAGTGTCAGTAAACATCCCCCCCAAGTGTCAGTAACATTCCCACCCACTGTCAGTAACAATCCCCCCCAGTTTCAGTAACATTCCAACCCAGTGTCAGTAACAATCCCCCCAGTGTCAGGTACAATCCCCCCAGTGTCAGAAACAATCCCCCCAGTGTCAGTAACAATCCCCCCAGTGTCAGTAACAATCCCACCCAGCCCAGTGTCAGAAACAATCTCCCCAAGCCCACTGTCAGTAACAATCCCCCCGTGTCAGTAACAACTTCCCCCAGTGTCAGTAACAATCCCCCGTGTCAGTAACAATCCCCCCCAGTGTCAGTAACAATCCCCCCCAGTGTCAGTAACAACCCTCCCCGTGTCAGTAACAATCCCCCCCAGTGTCAGTAACAACCCTCCCCGTGTCAGTAACAATCCCACCGCAGCGTCAGTAACAATCTCCCCCCGTGTCAGTAACAATCCCCCCCAGTTTCAGTAACAATCCCCCCCGTGGCAGTAACAATCCCCCCAGTGTCAGTAACAATACCGCCGTGTCAGTAACAATACCACCAGCGTCAGTAACAATCCCCCCGTGTCAGTAACAATCCTCAGTGGCAGTAACAATCCTGCCCAGTGTCAGTAACAATCCCCCCCAGTGTCAGTAACAATCGCCCCACCTGAGTCAGTAACAATCCCCCCCAGTGTCAGTAACAATCCCCCCAGTGTCAGTAACAATCCCCCCCAGTGTCAGTAACAATCCCCCCACCAGAGTCAGTAACAATCCCCCCAGTGTCAGTAACAATCCCCCCCAGTGTCAGTAACCACCCTACCCGTGTCAGGAACATTCCCCCCCAGTGTCAGTAGCAATCCCCCCCAGTGTCAGTAACAACCCCTCCCAGTGTCAGTAACAATCCCGCCCAGTGTCAGTAACAATCCCCCATGTCAGTAACAATCCGCCCATGTCAGTAACATTCCCGCCCAGTATCAGTAACAATCCTCCCCAGTGTCAGTCACAATCCCCCCCAGTGTCAGTAACAATCCCCCCCAGTGTCAGTAACAATCCCCCCGTCAGTAACAATCCTCCCCAGTGTCAGTCACAATCCCCCCCAGTGTCAGTAACAATCCCTCCCAGTGTCAGTAACCATCCCCCCCAATTGTCAGTAACATTCCCACCCACTGTCAGTAACAATCCCCCCCAGTTTCAGTAACATTCCAAGCCCACTGTCAGTAACAATCCCCCCGTGTCAGTAACAACAACCCCCAGTGTCAGTAACAATCCCCCCCAGTTTCAGTAACAATCCCCCCCGTGGCAGTAACAATCCCCCCAGTGTCAGTAACAATACCCCCGTGTCAGTAACAATACCGCCAGCGTCAGTAACAATCCCCCCGTGTCAGTAACAATCCTCAGTGGCAGTAACAATCCTGCCCGGTGTCAGTTACAATCCCCCCCAGTGTCAGTAACAATCGCCCCACCAGAGTCAGTAACAATCCCCCCCAGTGTCAGTAACAATCCCCCCAGTGTCAGTAACAATCCCCCCCAGTGTCAGTAACCACCCTACCCGTGTCAGTAACAATCCCACCGCAGTTTCAGTAACTATCTCCCCCAGTGTCAGTAACAATCTCCCCCAATGTCAGTAACATTCCCCCCATGTCAGTAACATACCCCCCCAGCGTCAGTAACAATCCCCCCCGTGGCAGTAATAATCCCCCCAGTGTCAGTAACAATCCCCCCGTGTCAGCAACAATACCCGCAGCGTCAGTAACAATCTCCCCCAGTGTCAGTAACAATCCCCCCCAGTGTCAGTAACAATCCCCCCCAGTGTCAGTAACAATCCCCCCAGTGTCAGTAACAATCCCCCCATGTCAGTAACAATCCACCCGTTTCAGCAACAATCCCCCCAGTGTCAGTAACAATCCCCCCCGTGTCAGTAACAAACCCCCCCGTGTCAGTAAGAATCCCACCCAGTATCAGTAAAAATCCCCCCCCCAGTGTCAGTAACAATCCCCCCCAGTTTCAGTTACATTCCAACCCAGTGTCAGTAACAATCCCCCCAGTGTCAGTAACAATCCCCCCCAGTGTCAGTAATAATCCCCCCAGTGTCAGTAACAATCCCACCCAGCCCAGTGTCAGAAACAATCTCCACAAGCCCACTGTCAGTAACAAACACCCCGTGTCAGTAACAACAACCCCAGTGTCAGTAACAATCCCCCCCAGTGTCAGTAACAATCTCCCCCACTGTCAGCAACAATTTGCCCCCAGTGTCAGGATCAATCGCCCCTCCCCAGCCCAGTGTCACAATCTCCCCCCAGTGTCTGTAAAGATCCCCCCCAGTGTCAGTAACAATCCGTCCCCCAGTGTCAGCAACAATCCCCCCCCCAGTGTCAGTAACAATCCCCCCCAGTGTCAGTAAAAATCCCCCCAGTGTCAGTAACAATCTCCCCCATTGTCAGTAACAATCCGCCCCCAGTGTCAGGATCAATCCCCCCTCCCCAGCCCAGTGTCACAATCTCCCCCCAGTGTCAGTAACGATCCCCCCCAGTGTCAGTAACAATCCCCCCCAGTGTCAGTAACGATCCCCCCCATGTGTCAGTAACAATCACAACATGTCAGTAACAATCCCCCCCAGTGTCAGTAAAAATCCCCTCCAGTGTCAGTAACATCCTCCCCAGAGTCAGTTACAATCCCTCCCAGTGTCAGTGACAATTCCCCCCAGTGTCAGTAACAATCCCCCCCCCGTGTCAGTAACAATCCCCCCCCCAGTGTCAGGAACAATCCCCCCCAGTGTCAGTTACAATCCCCCCCAGTGTCAGTAACAACCCCCCTAGTGTCAGTAACAACCCCACCGTGTCAGTAACAATACCCCCAGCATCAGTAACATTTCCCCCGTGTTAGTAACAATCCTCCTCAGTGGCAGTAACAATCCTACCCAGTGTCAGTAACAATCCCCCCCAGTGTCAGTAACAATCCCCCCCAGTGTCAGTAACAAACCCCCCCAGTGTCAGTAACAATCCCCCCAGTGTCAGTAACAATCCCCCCGTGTCAGTAACAATCCCCTGCATGTCAATAACAAACCCCCCAGTTTCAGTTACAGTCCCCCCCAGTGTCAGTAACAATCCCCTCCAGTGTCAGTAACAATCCCCCCCGTGTCAGTAACAATTCCCCCCCCAGTGTCAGTAACATTCCCCCCCAGTGTCAGTAATAATCCCCCCAGTGTCAGTAACAATCCCACCCAGCCCAGTGTCAGAAACAATCTCCCCAAGCCCACTGTCAGTAACAATCCCCCCGTGTCAGTAACAACAACCCCCATTGTCAGTAACAATCCCCCCCAGTGTCAGTAACAATCTCCCCCACTGTCAGTAACAATCCGCCCCCAGTGTAAGGACAATCGCCCCTCCCCAGCCCAGTGTCACAATCTCCCCCCAGTGTCTGTAAAGATCCCCCCAGTGTCAGTAACAATCCGTCCCCCAGTGTCAGCAACAATCCCCCCCCAGTGTCAGTAACAATCCCCTCCAGTGTCAGTAAAAATCCCCCCCCGTGTCAGTAACAATCTCCCCCATTGTCAGTAACAATCCGCCCGCAGTGTCAGGATCAATCCCCCCTCCCCAGCCCAGTGTCACAATCTCCCCCCAGTGTCAGTAACGATCCCCCCAGTGTCAGTAACAATCCGTCCCCCAGTGTCAGTAACAGTCCCCCCCAGTGCAAGTAATGATCCCCCCATGTGTCAGTAACAATCACCCCATGTCAGTAACAATCCCCCCCAGTGTCAGTAAAAATCCCCTCCAGTGTCAGTAACAATCCCCCCCAGAGTCAGTTACAATCCCTCCCAGTGTCAGTGACAATTCCCCCCAGTGTCAGTAACAATCCCCCCCCCGTGTCAGTAACAATCCCCCCCCGTGTCAGGAACAATTCCCCCAGCGTCAGTAACAATCCCCCCCAGTGTCAGTAAAAATCCCCCCAGTGTCAGTAACAATCCCCCCCCCGTGTCAGTAACAATACCCCCAGCATCAGTAACAATCCCCCCGTGTTAGTAACAGTCCTCCTCAGTGGCAGTAACAATCCTACCCAGTGTCAGTAACAATCCCCCCCAGTGTCAGTAACAATCCCCCCAGTGTCAGTAACAATCCCCCCGTGTCAGTAACAATCCCCTGCATGTCAGTAACAAACCCCCCAGTTTCAGTAACAGTCCCCCCCGTGTCAGTAACAATCCCCCCCAGTGTCAGGAACAATCCCCCCCGTGTCAGTTACAATCCTCCCCCAGAGTCAGTAACAATCCCCTCCAGTGTCAGTAAAAATCCCCCCCAGTGTCAGTAACAATCCCCCCCGTGTCAGTAACAATCCCTCCCAGTGTCAGTAACAATCCCCCCCAGTGTCAGTAGCAATCCCTCCCATTTCAGTTAGAATGCCCCCACAGTGTCAGTAACAATCCCCCCACGTGTCAGTAACCATCCCACCCAAGTGCCAGTAACAATCCCGCCCAGTGTCAGTAACAATCCCCCCCATTGTCAGTAACATTCCAACCCAGTGTCAGTAACAATCCCCCCAGTGTCAGTTAGAATCCCCCCCAGTGTCAGTAACAATCCCCCCAGTGTCAGTAACAATCCCACCCAGCCCAGTATCAGAAACAATCTCCCCAAGCCCACTGTCAGTAACAATCCCCCATGTCAGTAACAACAACCCCCAGTGTCAGTAACAATCCCCCCCAGTGTCAGTAACAATCTCCCTCACTGTCAGTAACAATCGGCCACCAGTGTCAGGATCAATCTCCCCTCCCCAGCCCAGTGTCACAATCTCCCCCCAGTGTCAGTAATGATCCCCCCCAGTGTAACAATCCGTCCCCCAGTGTCAGTAACAATCCCCCCCAGTGTCAGTAACGATCCCCGCCCAGTGTCAGTAACAATCACCCCATGTCAGTAACATTCCCCCCATGTCAGTAACAATACCCCCAGTGTCAGTAACAATCGCCCCGTGTCATTAACAATCCTCCCCAGTGTCAGGAACAATCCTCCCCAGTGTCAGTAACAATCCCCCCCAGTGTCAGTAACAATCCCCCCAGTGTCAGTAACAATCCCCCCCAGTATCAGTAACAATCCCCCCCAGTATCAGTAACAATTCCCCCCCAGTGTCAGTAACAATCACTCCCAGTGTCAGTAACAACCCCCGCAGTGTCAGTAACAATTCCCCCCATGTGTGAGTAACAAACTCCCCAGCCCAATGTTAGTAACAATTACTCCCATGTCAGTAACAATCCCCCCAGTGTCAGTAACGATCCCCCCGTGTCAGTAACAATCACCCCATGTCAGTAACAATCTCCCCCAGTGTCAGTAACAATCGCTTCCAGTGTCAGTAACAATCCCCCCCAGTGTCAGTAACAATCCCCCCCAGTGTCAGTAGCAATCCCCCCACCAGAGTCAGTAACAATCCCCCCCAGTGTCAGTAACAATCGCCTCACCAGAGTCAGTAACAATCCCCCCCAGTGTCAGTAACATTCCCCCCATGTCAGTAACAATATCCCCAGCGGCATTAACAATCCCCCCCGTGTCAGCTACAATCCCCCCCAGTGTCAGTAACAATCCACCCCGTGTCAGTAACAACCCCCCCCAGTGTCAGTAACAATTCCCCCCGTGGCAGTAACAATCCTCCCAGTGTCAGTAACAATCACTCCATGTCAGTAACAACCTCCCCCAATGTCAGTAACAATCGCCTCCAGTGTCAGTAACAATCCCCCCCAGTGTCCGTAACAATCCTCCCCAGTGTCAGTAACAATCCCCCCACCAGAGTCAGAAACAATCCCCCCCAGTGTCAGTAACAATCGCCCCACCAGTGTCAGTAACAATCCCCCCCAGTGTCAGTAACAATCCGCCCATGTCAGTAACAATACCCCCAGCGTCAGTAACAATCCCCCCATGTCAGTAACAATCCTTCTCAGTGGCAGTAACAATCCTACCCAGTGTCAGAAAAAATCCCCCCAGTGTCAGTAACAATCCCCCCCAGTGTCAGTAACAATCCCGCCCAGTGTCAATAACAATCCCGCCCAGTGTCAGTAGCAATCCACCCCATGTCAGTAACAATCCCCCCATGTCAGTAACAATCCCCCCCCAGTGTCAGTAACAATCCCCCCCAGTGTCAGTAACAATCCCCCCAGTGTCAGTAACAATCCCCCCCAGTGTCAGTAACAATCCCCCCAAGTCAGTAAAAATGCCCCCAGTTTCAGTAACAATCCCCCCAAGTGTCAGTAACAATCCCCCCCAGTGTTAGTAACAATCCCCCCCAGTGTCAGTAACAATCCCCCCCAGTGTCAGTAACAATCCCCCCCCGTGGCAGTAAAAGTCCCCCCAGTGTCAGTAACAATCCCCCCGCGTCAGCAACAATACCCCCAGCTTCAGTAACAAACTCCCCCAGTGTCAGTAACAATCCCCCCCGTGGCAGTAAATGTCCCCCCAGTGTCAGTAACAATCCCCCCGTGTCAGCAACAATCCCCCCATGTCAGTAACAACAACCCCCAGTGTCAGTAACAATCCCCCCCAGTGTCAGTAACAATCTCCCCCACTGTCAGTAACAATCCGCCCCCAGTGTAAGGATCAACCGCCCCTCCCCAGCCCAGTGTCACAATCTCACCCCAGTGTCTGTAAAGATCCCCCCCAGTGTCAGTAACAATCCGTCCCCCAGTGTCAGCAGCAATCCCCCCCCCAGTGTCAGTAACAATCCCCCCCAGTGTCAGTAAAAATCCCCCCCAGTGTCAGTAACAATCTCCCCCATTGTCAGTAACAATCCGCCCGCAGTGTAAGGATCAATCCCCCCTCCCCAGCCCAGTGTCACAATCTCCCCCCAGTGTCAGTAAAGAACCCCCCCAGTGTCAGTAACAATCCGTCCCCCGGTGTCAGTAACAATCCCCCCGTGTCAGTAACGATCCCCCCACCAGGGTCACTAACAATCACCCCATGTCAATAACAATCCCCCCCAGTGTCAGTATAAATCCCCCCCAGTGTCAGTTACCATCCCCCCCAGTGTCAGTAACAATCCCCCCCGTGTCAGTTACAATCCCCCCCCAGTGTCAGTAACAATCCCGCCCAGTGTCAGTAACAATCCCCCCCAGTGTCAGTAACATTCCAACCGAGTGTCAGTAACAATCTCCCCAGTGTCAGTAACAATTCCCCCCAGTGTCAGTAACAAACCCTCCCAGCCCAGTGTCAGAAACAATCTCCCCAAGCCCACTGTCAGTAACAATCCACCCATGTCAGTAACAACAACCCCCAGTGTCAGTAACAATCCGCCCCCAGTGTCAGGATCAATCCCCCCTCCCCAGCCCAGTGTCACAATCTCCCCCCTGTGTCAGTAACGATCCCCCCCAGAGTCAGTAACAATCCATCCCCCGGTGTCAGTCACAATCCCCCCGTGTCAGTAACGTTCCCCCCACCAGGGTCACTAACAATCACCCCATGTCATTAACAATCCCCCCCAGTGTCAGTAAAAATCCCCCCCTGTGTCAGTAACATTCCCCCCCAGTGTCAGTAACAATCCCTCCCAGTGTCAGTGACAATTTCCCCCAGTGTCAGTAACAATCCCCCCCCCGTGTCAGTAACAATCCCCCCCCAGTGTCAGGAACATTCCCCCCCAGTGTCAGTAGCAATCCCCCCCAGTGTCAGTAACAACCCCGCCCAGTGTCAGTAACAATCCCGCCCAGTGTCAGTAACAATCCCCCCATGTCAGTAACAATCCGCCCATGTCAGTAACATTCCCGCCCAGTATCAGTAACAATCCTCCCCAGTGTCAGTAACAATCCCCCCCAGTGTCAGTAACAATCCCCCCCAGTGTCAGTAACAATCCCCCCGTCAGAAACAATCCCCCCAGTTTCAGTAACAATCCCCCCGTGTCAGTAACAATCCCCCCCAGTTTCAGTAACAATCCCCCCCCAGAGTCAGTAACAATCCCTCCAGTGTCAGTAACAATCCCCCCAGTGTCAGTAACAATCGCCCCATGTCAGTAACAATCCCCCCCAGTGTGAGTAACAATCCCCCCCAGTGTCAGTAACAACCCTCCCCGTGTCAGTAACAATCCCACCGCAGCTTCAGTAACTATCTCCCCCAGTGTCAGTAACAATCTCCCCCAGTGTCAGTAACAATCCCCCGCGTGGCAGTAAAAGTCCCCCCAGTGTCAGTAACAATCCCCCCCGTGTCAGCAACAATACCCCCAGCGTCAGTAACAAACTCCCCCAGTGTCAGTAACAATCCCCCCCAGTGTCAGTAACAATCCCCCCCAGTGTCAGTAACAAACCCCCCGTGTCAGTAAGAATCCCACCGTGTCAGTAACAATCCCCCCCAGTGTCAGTAACAATCCCCCCCAGTGTCAGTAACAATCCCCCCAGTGTCAGTAACAATCCCCCCCAGTGTCAGTAAAAATCCCCCCAGTGTCAGTAACAATCCCAACCAGCCCAGTGTCAGAAACAATCTCCCCAAGCCCACTGTCAGTAACAATCCCCCCGTGTCAGTAACAACAACCCCCAGTGTCAGTAACAATCCCCCCCAGTGTCAGTAACAATCTGCCCCACTGCCAGTAGTAATCCACCCCCAGTGTCAGGATCAATCGCCCCTCCCCAGCCCAGTTTCACAATCTCCCCCCAGTGTCAGTAACGATCCCCCCCCAGTCTCAGTAACAATCCGTTTTCCAGTGTCAGCAACAATGCCCCCCCAGTGTCAGTAACAATCCCCCCCAGTGTCAGTAAAAATCCCCCCCAGTGTCAGTAACAATCCCCCCCAGTGTCAGTAACAATCCCTCCCAGTGTCAGTAACAATACCCCCCAGTGTCAGTAACAATCCCCCCGTGTCAGTTACAATCCCCCCCCAGTGTCTGTAACAATCCCCCGAGTGTCAGTAACCATCACCCCCCCGTGTTAGTAACAATCCCGCCCAGTGTCAGTAACAATTCCCCCCAGTGTCAGTAACATTCCAACCCAGTGTCAGTAACAATCTCCCCAGTGTCAGTAACAATTCCCCCCGGTGTCAGTAACAAACCCTCCCAGCCCAGTGTCAGAAACAATCTCCCCAAGCCCACTGTCAGTTACAATCCACCCGTGTCAGTAACAACAACCCCCAGTGTCAGTAACAATCCACCCCAGTGTCAGTAACAATCTCCCCCATTGTCAGGAACAATCCGCCCCCAGTGTCAGGATCAATCCCCCCTCCCCAGCCCAGTGTCACAATCTCCCCCCAGTGTCAGTAATGATCCCCCCCAGAGTCAGTAACAATCCGTCCCCCAGTGTCAGTAACAATCCCCCCCAGTGTCAGTAACGATCCCCCCACCAGTGTCACTAACAATCACCCCATGTCATTAACAATCCCCCCCAGTGTCAGTAAAAATCCCTCCCAGTGTCAGTAACAATCCCCCCCAGTGTCAGTAACAATCCCTCCCAGTGTCAGTGACAATTTCCCCCAGTGTCACTAACAATCCCGCCCAGTGTCAGTAACATTCCCCCCCATGTCAGTAACAATCCGCCCATGTCAGTAACATTCCCCCCCAGTATCAGTAACAATCCCCCCCAGTGTCAGTAACAATCCCCCCGTCAGTAACAATCCCCCCAGTTTCTGTAACAATCCCCCCCAGTGTCAGTAACAATCCCCCCCGTGTCAGTAACAGTCCCCCCCAGTGTCAGTAACAATCCCCCCCAGTGTCAGTAACAATCCCCCCAGTGTCAGTAAAAATCCCCCCAGTGTTACTAACAAACCCCCCCAGTGTCAGTAACAATCTCCCCCAGTGTCAGTAACAATCCCCCCCAGTGTCAGTAACAATCCCCCCGTGTCAGTAACGATCCCCCCATGTGTCAGTAACAATCACCACATGTCAGTAACAATCCCGCCCAGTGTCAGTAACAATCCCCCCGTGTCAGCTACAATCCCCCCCAGTGTCAGTAACAATCACTCCATGTCAGTAACAATCTCCCCCAGTGTCAGTAACAATCGCCTCCAGTGTCAGTAACAATCCCCCCCAGTGTCCGTAACAATCCCCCCCAGTGTCAGTAACAATCCCCCCACCAGAGTCAGTAACAATCCCCCCCAGTGTCAGTAACAATCGCCCCACCAGAGTCAGTAACAATCCCCCCCAGTGTCAGTAACAATCCCCCAGTGTCAGTAACAATCCCCCCCGTGTCAGTAACAATACCCCCAGCGTCAGTAACAATCCCCCCATGTCAGTAACAATCCTCCTCAGTGGCAGTAACAATCCTACCCAGTGTCAGAAAAAATCCTCCCAGTGTCAGTAACAATCCCCCCCAGTGTCAGTAACAATCTCGCCCAGTGTCAGTAACAATCCCGCCCAGTGTCAGTAGCAATCCACCCCAGTGTCAGTAACAATCCCCCCAAGTCAGTAACAATCCCCCCAGTTTCAGTAACAATCCCCCCAAGTGTCAGTAACAATCCACCCCAGTGTTTGTAACAATCCCCCCCAGTGTCAGTAACAATCCCCCCCCAGTGTCAGTAACAATCCCCCCCGTGGCAGTAAAAGTCCCTCCAGTGTCAGTAACAATCCCCCCGCGTCAGCAACAATACCCCCAGCTTCAGTAACAAACTCCCCCAGTGTCAGTAACAATCCCCCCGTGGCAGTAAAAGTCCCCCCAGTGTCAGTAACAATCCCCCCGTGTCAGCAACAATACCCCCAGCGTCAGTAACAAACTCCCCCAGTGTAAGTAACAATCCCCCCCGTGTCAGTAACAATCCCCCCCAGTGTCAGTAACAAACCCCCCGTGTCAGTAAGAATCCGACCCAGTGTCAGTAAAAATCCCCCCCAGTGTCAGTAGCCATCCCCCCAGTGTCAGTAACATTCCAACCCAGTGCCAGTAACAATCCCCCCAGTGTCAGTAACAATCCCCCCCAGTGTCAGTAAAAATCCCCCCAGTGTCAGTAACAATCCCAACCAGCCCAGTGTCAGAAACAATCTCCCCAAGCCCACTGTCAGTAACAATCCCCCCGTGTCAGTAACAACAACCCCCAGTGTCAGTAACAATCCCCCCAGTGTCAGTAACAATCTGCCCCACTGCCAGTAATAATCCACCCCCAGTGTCAGGATCAATCGCCCCTCCCCAGCCCAGTGTCACAATCTCCCCCCAGTATCAGTAATGATCCCCCCCAGTCTCAGTAACAATCCGTCCCCCAGTGTCAGCAACAATCCCCCCCCCCAGTGTCAGTAACAATCCCCCCCAGTGTCAGTAAAAATCCCCCCGTGTCAGTAACAATCCCCACCAGTGTCAGGAACAATCCCTCCCAGTGTCAGTAACAATCCCGCCCAGTTTCAGTAACAATCCCGCCCAGTGTCAGTAACAATCCCCCCCAGTGTCAGTAACAATCCCCCCCAGTGTCAGTAACATTCCCCCCCAATGTCAGTAACAATCGCCCCACCAGTCAGTAACAATCCCCCCCAGTGTCAGTAACATTCCCCCCATGTCAGTAACAATACCCCCAGCGGCATTAACAATCCCCCCGTGTCAGTTACAATCCCCCCCAGTGTCAGTAACAATCCACCCCGTGTCAGTAACAACCCCCCCCAGTGTCAGTAACAATTCCCCCCGTGGCAGTAACAATCCCCCCAGTGTCAGTAACAATCACTCCATGTCAGTAATAACCTCCCCCAGTGTCAGTAACAATCCCCCCCAGTGTCCGTAACAATCCCCCCACCAGAGTCAGTAACAATCCCCCCCAGTGTCAGTAACAATCGCCCCACCAGAGTCAGTAACAATCCCCCCCAGTGTCAGTAACAATCCCCCAGTGTCAGTAACAATCCCCCCCATGTCAGTAACAATACCCCCAGCGTCAGTAACAATCCCCCCATGTCAGGAACAATCCTCCTCAGTGGCAGTAACAATCCTACCCAGTGTCAGAAAAAATCCCCCCAATGTCAGTAACAATCCCCCCCAGTGTCAGGAACAATCCCGCCCAGTGTCAGTAAAAATCCCGCCCAGTGTCAGTAGCAATCCACCCCATGTCAGTAACAATCCCCCCCATGTCAGTAACAATCCCCCCCAGTGTCAGAAACAATCCCCCCCAGTGTCAGTAACAATCCCCCCCAGTGTCAGTAACAATCCCCCCAGTGTCAGTAACAATCCCCCCCAGTGTCAGTAACAATCCCCCCAAGTCAGTAACAATCCCCCCAGTTTCAGTAACAATCCCCCCAAGTGTCAGTAACAATCCCCCCAGTGTTAGTAACAATCCCCCCCAGTGTCAGTAACAATCCTCCCCCAGTGTCAGTAACAATCCCCCCCAGTCTCAGTAACAATCCGTCCCCAAGTGTCAGCAACAATCCCCCCCCAGTGTCAGTAACAATCCCCCCCAGTGTCAGTAAAAATCCCCCCGTGTCAGTAACAATCCCCACCAATGTCAGTAACAATCCCTCCCAGTGTCAGTAACAATCCCGCCCAGTTTCAGTAACAATCCCGCCCAGAGTCAGTAACAATCCCCCCCAATGTCAGTAACAATCGCCCCACCAGAGTCAGTAACAATCCCCCCCAGTTTCAGTCACAATCCCCCAGTATCAGTAACAATCCCCCCCGTGTCAGTAACAATAACCCCAGCGTCAGTAACAATCCCCCCATGTCTGTAACAATCTTCCTCAGTGGCAGTAACAATCCTACCCAGTGTCAGAAAAAATCCCCCCAGTGTCAGTAACAATCCCCCCCAGTGTCAGGAACAATCCCGCCCAGTGTCAGTAACAATCCTGCCCAGTGTCAGGAGCAATCCACCCCATGTCAGTAACAATCCCCCCACCAGAGTCAGTAACAATCCACCCCAGTGTCAGTAACAATCGCCCCACCAGAGTCAGTAACAATCCCCCCAGTGTCAGTAACATTCCCCCCAGTGTCAGTAACAATCCCCCCAAGTCAGTAACAATCCCCCCAGTTTCAGTAACAATCCCCCCAAGTGTCAGTAACAATCCCCCCCAGTGTTAGTAACAATCCCCCCCAGTGTCAGTAACAATCCCCCCCAGTGTCAGTAACAATCCCCCCCGTGGCAGTAAAAGTCCCCCCAGTGTCAGTAATAATCCCCCCGCATCAGCAACAATACCCCCAGCTTCAGTAACTATCTCCCCCAGTGTCAGTAACAATCTCCCCCAGTGTCAGTAACAATCCCCCCATGTCAGTAACAATCCCCCCCAGAGTCAGTAACAATCCCCCCCGTGGCAGTAACAATCCCCCCAGTGTCAGTAACAATCCCTCCGTGTCAGCAACAATACCCGCAACGTCAGTAACAATCTCCCCCAGTGTCAGTAACAATCCCCCCCAGTGTCAGTAACAATCCCCCCCAGTGTCAGTAACAATCCCCCCAGGGTCAGTAACAATCCCCCCATATCAGTAACAATCCACCCGTTTCAGCAACAATCCCCCCAGTGTCAGTAACAATCCCCCCCATGTCATAACAAACCCCCCCGTGTCAGTAAGAATCCCACCCAGTGTCAGTAAAAATCCCCCCCGTGTCAGTAACAATCCCCCCAGTGTCAGTTACATTCCAACCCAGTGTCAGTAACAATCCCCCCAGTGTCAGTAACAATGCCCCCCAGTGTCAGTAATAATCCCCCCAGTGTCAGTAACAATCCCACCCAGCCCAGTGTCAGAAACAATCTCCCCAAGCCCACTGTCAGTAACAATCCCCCCATGTCAGTAACAACAACCCCCAGTGTCAGTAACAATCCCCCCCAGTGTCAGTAACAATCTCCCCCACTGTCAGTAACAATCCGCCCCCAGTGTAAGGATCAATCGCCCATCCCCAGCCCAGTGTCACAATCTCCCCCCAGTGTCTGCAAAGATCCCCCCCAGTGTCAGTAATAATCCGTCCCCCAGTGTCAGCAACAATCCCCCCCCAGTGTCAGTAACAATCCCCCCCAGTGTCAGTAAAAATCCCCCCCAGTGTCAGTAACAATCTCCCCCATTGTCAGTAACAATCCGCCCGCAGTGTCAGGATCAATCCCCCCTCCCCAGCCCAGTGTCAGAATCTCCCCCCAGTGTCAGTAACGATCCCCCCCAGAGTCAGTAACAATCCGTCCCCCGGTGTCAGTAACAATCCCCCCGTGTCAGTAACGATCCCCCCACCAGGGTCACTAACAATCACCCCATGTCATTAACAATCCCCCCCAGTGTCAGTATAAATCCCCCCCAGTGTCAGTTACAATCCCCCCCAGTGTCAGTAACAATCCCCCCCGTGTCAGTTACAATCCCCCCCCCAGTGTCTGTAACAATCCCCCCCAGTGTCAGTAACCATCACCCCCCCCAGTGTCAGTAACAATCCCGCCCAGTGTCAGTAACAATCCCCCCCAGTGTCAGTAACATTCCAACCCAGTGTCAGTAACAATCTCCCCAGTGTCAGTAACAATTCCCCCCAGTGTCAGTAACAAACCCTCCCAGCCCAGTGTCAGAAACAATCTCCCGAAGCCCACTGTCAGTAACAATCCAACCATGTCAGTAACAACAACCCCCAGTTTCAGTAACAATCCCGCCCAGTGTCAGTAACAATCCCCCCCAGTGTCAGTAACAATCCCCCCCAGTGTCAGTAACATTCCCCCCCAATGTCAGGAGCAATCCCCCCCAGTGTCAGTAACAATCCCCCCAAGTCAGTAACAATCCCCCCAGTTTCAGTAACAATCCCACCCAGCCCAGTGTCAGAAACAATCTCCCCAAGCCCACTGTCAGTTACAATCCCCCCGTGTCAGTAACAATAACCCCCAGTGTCAATAACAATCCCCTCGTGTCAGTAACAATCCGCCCCAGTGCCAGTAACAGTCCCCCCCGTGGCAGTAACAATCCCCCCAGTGTCAGTAACAATACCCCCGTGTCAGTAACAATACCCCCAGCGTCAGTAACAATCCCCCCCGTGTCAGTAACAATCCTCAGTGGCAGTAACAATCCTACCCAGTGTCAGTAACAATCCCCCCAGTGTCAGTAACAATCCCCCAGTGTCATTATCAATCCCCCCCAGTGTCAGTAACAATCCCCCCAATGTCAGTAACAATCCCCCACAGTGTCAGTAACAATCCCCCGCATGTCAGTAACAATCCCCCCAGTTTCAGTAACAATCGCCCCACCAGAGTCAGTAACAATCCCCCCCAGTGTCAGGAACAATCCCCCCAGTGTCAGTAACAATCCCCCCCAGTGGCAGTAACAATCCCCCCACCAGAGTCAGTAAAAATCCCCCCAGTGTCAGTAACAATCCCACCCAGTGTCAGTAACAATCCCCCCATGTCAGTAACAATCCCCCCCAGTGTCAGTAACAATCCCCCCCAGTGTCAGTAACCACCCTCCCCGTGTCAGTAACAATCCCACCGCAGTTTCAGTAACTATCTCCCCCAGTGTCAGTAACAATCCCCCCATGTCAGTAACAATCCCCCCAATGTCAGTAACAATCCCCCACAGTGTCAGTAACAATCCCCCGCATGTCAGTAACAATCCCCCCAGTTTCAGTAACAATCGCCCCACCAGAGTCAGTAACAATCCCCCCCAGTGTCAGTAACAATCCCCCCAGTGTCAGTAACAATCCCCCCCAGTGGCAGTAACAATCCCCCCACCAGAGTCAGTAAAAATCCCCCCAGTGTCAGTAACAATCCCACCCAGTGTCAGTAACAATCCCCCCATGTCAGTAACAATCCCCCCCAGTGTCAGTAACAATCCCCCCCAGTGTCAGTAACCACCCTCCCCGTGTCAGTAACAATCCCACCGCAGTTTCAGTAACTATCTCCCCCAGTGTCAGTAACAATCCCCCCATGTCAGTAACAATCCCCCCCAGAGTCAGTAACAATCCCCCCCGTGGCAGTAACAATCCCCCCAGTGTCAGTAACAATCCCTCCGTGTCAGCAACAATACCCGCAACGTCAGTAACAATCTCCCCCAGTGTCAGTAACAATCCCCCCCAGTGTCAGTAACAATCCCCCCCAGTGTCAGTAACAATCCCCCCAGGGTCAGTAACAATCCCCCCATATCAGTAACAATCCACCCGTTTCAGCAACAATCCCCCCAGTGTCAGTAACAATCCCCCCCATGTCATAACAAACCCCCCCATGTCAGTAAGAATCCCACCCAGTGTCAGTAAAAATCCCCCCCGTGTCAGTAACAATCCCCCCAGTGTCAGTTACATTCCAACCCAGTGTCAGTAACAATCCCCCCAGTGTCAGTAACAATCCCCCCCAGTGTCAGTAATAATCCCCCCAGTGTCAGTAACAATCCCACCCAGCCCAGTGTCAGAAACAATCTCCCCAAGCCCACTGTCAGTAACAATCCCCCCATGTCAGTAACAACAACCCCCAGTGTCAGTAACAATCCCCCCCAGTGTCAGTAACAATCTCCCCCACTGTCAGTAACAATCCGCCCCCAGTGTAAGGATCAATCGCCCATCCCCAGCCCAGTGTCACAATCTCCCCCCAGTGTCTGCAAAGATCCCCCCCAGTGTCAGTAACAATCCGTCCCCCAGTGTCAGCAACAAACCCCCCCAGTGTCAGTAAAAATCCCCCCCAGTGTCAGTAACAATCTCCCCCATTGTCAGTAACAATCCGCCCGCAGTGTCAGGATCAATCCCCCCTCCCCAGCCCAGTGTCAGAATCTCCCCCCAGTGTCAGTAACGATCCCCCCCAGAGTCAGTAACAATCCGTCCCCCGGTGTCAGTAACAATCCCCCCGTGTCAGTAACGATCCCCCCACCAGGGTCACTAACAATCACCCCATGTCATTAACAATCACCCCCAGTGTCAGTATAAATCCCCCCCAGTGTCAGTTACAATCCCCCCCAGTGTCAGTAACAATCCCCCCCGTGTCAGTTACAATCCCCCCCCCAGTGTCTGTAACAATCCCCCCCAGTGTCAGTAACCATCACCCCCCCCAGTGTCAGTAACAATCCCCCCCAGTGTCAGTAACATTCCAACCCAGTGTCAGTAACAATCTCCCCAGTGTCAGTAACAATTCCCCCCAGTGTCAGGAACAAACCCTCCCAGCCCAGTGTCAGAAACAATCTCCCGAAGCCCACTGTCAGTAACAATCCAACCATGTCAGTAACAACAACCCCCAGTTTCAGTAACAATCCGCCCCCAGTGTCAGGATCAATCCCCCCTCCCCAGCCCAGTGTCACAATCTCCCCCCAGTGTCAGTAACGATCCCCCCCAGAGTCAGTAACAATCCATCCCCCGGTGTCAGTAACAATCCCCCCGTGTCAGTAACGATCCCCCCACCAGGGTCACTAACAATCACCCCATGTCATTAACAATCCCCCCCAGTGTCAGTAAAAATCCCCCCCAGTGTCAGTAACAATCCCTCCCAGTGTCAGTGACAATTTCCCACAGTGTCAGTAACAATCCCCCCCCGTGTCAGTAACAATCCCCCCCCAGTGTCAGGAACATTCCCCCCCAGTGTCAGTAGCAATCCCCCCCAGTGTCAGTAACAACCCCGCCCAGTGTCAGTAACAATCCCGCCCAGTGTCAGTAACAATCCCCCCATGTCAGTAACAATCCGCCCATGTCAGTAACATTCCCGCCCAGTATCAGTAACAATCCTCCCCAGTGTCAGTAACAATCCCCCCAGTGTCAGTAACAATCCCCCCCAGTGTCAGTAACAATCCCCCCCGTCAGAAACAATCCCCCCAGTTTCAGTAACAATCCCCCCGTGTCAGTAACAATCCCCCCCAGTTTCAGTAATAATCCCCCCACCAGAGACAGTAACAATCCCTCCAGTGTCAGAAACAATCCCCCCAGTGTCAGTAACAATCCCCCCCATGTCAGTAACAATCCCCCCAGTGTGAGTAACAATCCCCCCCAGGTGTCAGTAACAACCCTCCCCGTGTCAGTAACAATCCCACCGCAGCTTCAGTAACTATCTCCCCCAGTGTCAGTAACAATCTCCCCCAGTGTCAGTAACAATCCCCCGCGTGGCAGTAAAAGTCCCCCCAGTGTCAGTAACAATCCCCCCCGTGTCAGCAACAATACCCCCAGCGTCAGTAACAAACTCCCCCAGTGTCAGTAACAATCCCCCCCAGTGTCAGTAACAATCCCCCCCAGTGTCAGTAACAATCCCCCCCAGTGTCAGTAACAATCCCCCCCAGTGTCAGTAACCACCCTCCCCGTGTCAGTAACAATACCCCCAGCGTCAGTAACAATCTCCCCCAGTGTCAGTAACAATCCCCCCATGTCAGTAACAATCCCCCCCAGAGTCAGTAACAATCCCCCCCGTGGCAGTAACAATCCCCCCAGTGTCAGTAACAATCCCTCCGTGTCAGCAACAATACCCGCAACGTCAGTAACAATCTCCCCCAGTGTCAGTAACAATCCCCCCCAGTGTCAGTAACAATCCCCCCCAGTGTCAGTAACAATCCCCCCAGGGTCAGTAACAATCCCTCCGTGTCAGCAACAATACCCGCAACGTCAGTAACAATCTCCCCCAGTGTCAGTAACAATCCCCCCCAGTGTCAGTAACAATCCCCCCCAGTGTCAGTAACAATCCCCCCAGGGTCAGTAACAATCCCCCCATATCAGTAACAATCCACCCGTTTCAGCAACAATCCCCCCAGTGTCAGTAACAATCCCCCAGTGTCAGTTACATTCCAACCCAGTGTCAGTAACAATCCCCCCAGTGTCAGTAACAATCCCCCCCAGTGTCAGTAATAATCCCCCCAGTGTCAGTAACAATCCCACCCAGCCCAGTGTCAGAAACAATCTCCCCAAGCCCACTGTCAGCAACAATCCCCCCATGTCAGTAACAACAACCCCCAGTGTCAGTAACAATCCCCCCCAGTGTCAGTAACAATCTCCCCCACTGTCAGTAACAATCCGCCCCCAGTGTAAGGATCAATCGCCCATCCCCAGCCCAGTGTCACAATCTCCCCCCAGTGTCTGCAAAGATCCCCCCCAGTGTCAGTAACAATCCGTCCCCCAGTGTCAGCAACAATCCCCCCCCGGTGTCAGTAACAATCCCCCCGTGTCAGTAACGATCCCCCCACCAGGGTCACTAACAATCACCCCATGTCATCAACAATCCCCCCCAGTGTCAGTATAAATCCCCCCCAGTGTCAGTTTCAATCCCCCCCAGTGTCAGTAACCATCACCCCCCCAGTGTCAGTAACAATCCCGCCCAGTGTCAGTAACAATCCCCCCCAGTGTCAGTAACATTCCAACCCAGTGTCAGTAACAATCTCCCCAGTGTCAGTAACAATTCCCCCCAGTGTCAGTAACAAACCCTCCCAGCCCAGTGTCAGAAACAATCTCCCGAAGCCCACTGTCAGTAACAATCCAACCATGTCAGTAACAACAACCCCCAGTTTCAGTAACAATCCCGCCCAGTGTCAGTAACAATCCCCCCCAGTGTCAGTAACAATCCCCCCCAGTGTCAGTAACATTCCCCCCCAATGTCAGGAGCAATCCCCCCCAGTGTCAGTAACAATCCCCCCAAGTCAGTAACAATCCCCCCAGTTTCAGTAACAATCCTCCCAAGTGTCAGTAACAATCCCCCCCAGTGTTAGTAACAATCCCCCCCAGTGCCAGTAACAATCCCCCCCAGTGTCAGTAACAATCCCCCCAGTGTCAGTAACAATCCCCCCAGTGTCAGTAACAAACCCCCCCAGTGTCAGTAACAATCCCTCCCAGTGTCAGTAACCATCCCCCCCCGTTTCAGTAACATTCCAACCCACTGTCAGTAACAATTCCCCCAGTGTCAGTTACAATCCCCACAGTGTCAGAAACAATCCCCCCAGTGTCAGTAACAATCCCCCCAGTGTCAGTAACAATCCCACCCAGCCCAGTGTCAGAAACAATCTCCCCAAGCCCACTGTCAGTTACAATCCCCCCGTGTCAGTAACAATAACCCCCAGTGTCAATAACAATCCCCTCGTGTCAGTAACAATCCGCCCCAGTGCCAGTAACAGTCCCCCCCGTGGCAGTAACAATCCCCCCAGTGTCAGTAACAATACCCCCGTGTCAGTAACAATACCCCCAGCGTCAGTAACAATCCCCCCGTGTCAGTAACAATCCTCAGTGGCAGTAACAATCCTACCCAGTGTCAGTAACAATCCCCCCCAGTGTCAGTAACAATCCCCCCAGTGTCAGTAACAATCCCCCCCAGTGTCAGTAACAATCCCCCCAATGTCAGTAACAATCCCCCACAGTGTCAGTAACAATCCCCCGCATGTCAGTAACAATCCCCCCAGTTTCAGTAACAATCCCCCCAGTGTCAGTAACAATCCCCCCCAGTGGCAGTAACAATCCCCCCACCAGAGTCAGTAAAAATCCCCCCAGTGTCAGTAACAATCCCACCCAGTGTCAGTAACAATCCCCGCATGTCAGTACCAATCCCCCCCAGTGTCAGTAACAATCCCCCCCAGTGTCAGTAACCACCCTCCCCGTGTCAGTAACAATCCCACCGCAGTTTCAGTAACTATCTCCCCCAGTGTCAGTAACAATCTCCCCCAGTGTCAGTAACAATCCCCCCATGTCAGTAACAATCCCCCCCAGAGTCAGTAACAATCCCCCCCGTGGCAGTAACAATCCCCCAGTGTCAGTAACAATCCCTCCGTGTCAGCAACAATACCCGCAACGTCAGTAACAATCTCCCCCAGTGTCAGTAACAATCCCCCCCAGTGTCAGTAACAATCCCCCCCAGTGTTAGTAACAATCCCCCCAGGGTCAGTAACAATCCCCCCATATCAGTAACAATCCACCCGTTTCAGCAACAATACCCCAGTGTCAGTAACAATCCCCCCCATGTCATAACAAACCCCCCCCGTGTCAGTAAGAATCCCACCCAGTGTCAGTAAAAATCCCCCCCGTGTCAGTAACAATCCCCCCAGTGTCAGTTACATTCCAACCCAGTGTCAGTAACAATCCCCCCAGTGTCAGTAACAATCCCCCCCAGTGTCAGTAATAATCCCCCCAGTGTCAGTAACAATCCCACCCAGCCCAGTGTCAGAAACAATCTCCCCAAGCCCACTGTCAGCAACAATCCCCCCATGTCAGTAACAACAACCCCCAGTGTCAGTAACAATCCCCCCCAGTGTCAGTAACAATCTCCCCCACTGTCAGTAACAATCCGCCCCCAGTGTAAGGATCAATCGCCCATCCCCAGCCCAGTGTCACAATCTCCCCCCAGTGTCTGCAAAGATCCCCCCCAGTGTCAGTAACAATCCGTCCCCCAGTGTCAGCAACAATCCCCCCCCAGTGTCAGTAACAATCCCCCCCAGTGTCAGTAAAAATCCCCCCCAGTGTCAGTAACAATCTCCCCCATTGTCAGTAACAATCCGCCCGCAGTGTCAGGATCAATCCCCCCTCCCCAGCCCAGTGTCAGAATCTCCCCCCAGTGTCAGTAACGATCCCCCCCAGAGTCAGTAACAATCCGTCCCCCGGTGTCAGTAACAATCCCCCCGTGTCAGTAACGATCCCCCCACCAGGGTCACTAACAATCACCCCATGTCATCAACAATCCCCCCCAGTGTCAGTATAAATCCCCCCCAGTGTCAGTTTCAATCCCCCCCAGTGTCAGTAACAATCCCCCCCGTGTCAGTTACAATCCCCCCCCAGTGTCTGTAACAATCCCCCCCAGTGTCAGTAACCATCACCCCCCCAGTGTCAGTAACAATCCCGCCCAGTGTCAGTAACAATCCCCCCCAGTGTCAGTAACATTCCAACCCAGTGTCAGTAACAATCTCCCCAGTGTCAGTAACAATTCCCCCCAGTGTCAGTAACAAACCCTCCCAGCCCAGTGTCAGAAACAATCTCCCGAAGCCCACTGTCAGTAACAATCCAACCATGTCAGTAACAACAACCCCCAGTTTCAGTAACAATCCCGCCCAGTGTCAGTAACAATCCCCCCCAGTGTCAGTAACAATCCCCCCCAGTGTCAGTAACATTCCCCCCCAATGTCAGGAGCAATCCCCCCCAGTGTCAGTAACAATCCCCCCAAGTCAGTAACAATCCCCCCAGTTTCAGTAACAATCCTCCCAAGTGTCAGTAACAATCCCCCCCAGTGTTAGTAACAATCCCCCCCAGTGCCAGTAACAATCCCCCCCCAGTGTCAGTAACAATCCCCCCAGTGTCAGTAACAATCCCCCCAGTGTCAGTAACAAACCCCCCCAGTGTCAGTAACAATCCCTCCCAGTGTCAGTAACCATCCCCCCCAGTTTCAGTAACATTCCAACCCACTGTCAGTAACAATTCCCCCAGTGTCAGTTACAATCCCCACAGTGTCAGAAACAATCCCCCCAGTGTCAGTAACAATCCCCCCAGTGTCAGTAACAATCCCACCCAGCCCAGTGTCAGAAACAATCTCCGCAAGCCCACTGTCAGTTACAATCCCCCCGTGTCAGTAACAATAACCCCCAGTGTCAATAACAATCCCCTCGTGTCAGTAACAATCCACCCCAGTGCCAGTAACAGTCCCCCCCGTGGCAGTAACAATCCCCCCAGTGTCAGTAACAATACCCCCGTGTCAGTAACAATACCCCCAGCGTCAGTAACAATCCCCCCGTGTCAGTAACAATCCTCAGTGGAAGTAACAATCCTACCCAGTGTCAGTAACAATCCCCCCCAGTGTCAGTAACAATCCCCCCAGTGTCAGTAACAATCCCCCCCAGTGTCAGTAACAATCCCCTCAATGTCAGTAACAATCCCCCACAGTGTCAGTAACAATCCCCCGCATGTCAGTAACAATCCCCCCAGTTTCAGTAACAATCCCCCCAGTGTCAGTAACAATCCCCCCCAGTGGCAGTAACAATCCCCCCACCAGAGTCAGTAAAAATCCCCCCAGTGTCAGTAACAATCCCACCCAGTGTCAGTAACAATCCCCCCATGTCAGTACCAATCCCCCCAGTGTCAGTAACAATCCCCCCCAGTGTCAGTAACATTCCAACCCAGTGTCAGTAACAATCTCCCCAGTGTCAGTAACAATTCCCCCCAGTGTCAGTAACAAACCCTCCCAGCCCAGTGTCAGAAACAATCTCCCGAAGCCCACTGTCAGTAACAATCCAACCATGTCAGTAACAACAACCCCCAGTTTCAGTAACAATCCGCCCCCAGTGTCAGGATCAATCCCCCCTCCCCAGCCCAGTGTCACAATCTCCCCCCAGTGTCAGTAACGATCCCCCCCAGAGTCAGTAACAATCCGTCCCCCGGTGTCAGTAACAATCCCCCCGTGTCAGTAACGATCCCCCCACCAGGGTCACTAACAAACACCCCATGTCATTAACAATCCCCCCCAGTGTCAGTAAAAATCCCCCCCAGTGTCAGTAACAATCCCCCCCAGTGTCAGTAACAATCCCTCCCAGTGTCAGTGACAATTTCCCCCAGTGTCAGTAACAATCCCCCCCCGTGTCAGTAACAATCCCCCCCCAGTGTCAGGAACATTCCCCCCCAGTGTCAGTAGCAATCCCCCCCAGTGTCAGTAACAACCCCGCCCAGTGTCAGTAACAATCCCGCCCAGTGTCAGTAACAATCCCCCCATGTCAGTAACAATCCGCCCATGTCAGTAACATTCCCGCCCAGTATCAGTAACAATCCTCCCCAGTGTCAGTAACAATCCCCCCAGTGTCAGTAACAATCCCCCCCAGTGTCAGTAACAATCCCCCCGTCAGAAACAATCCCCCCAGTTTCAGTAACAATCCCCCCGTGTCAGTAACGATCCCCCCCAGTTTCAGTAATAATCCCCCCACCAGAGTCAGTAACAATCCCTCCAGTGTCAGTAACAATCCCCCCAGTGTCAGTAACAATCCCCCCATGTCAGTAACAATCCCCCCCAGCGTGAGTAACAATCCACCCCAGGTGTCAGTAACAATCCCCCCCGTGTCAGCAACAATACCCCCAGCGTCAGTAACAAACTCCCCCAGTGTCAGTAACAATCCCCCCAGTGTCAGTAACAATCCCCCCCAGTGTCAGTAACAAACCCCCCGTGTCAGTAAGAATCCCACCCAGTGTCAGTAACAATCCCCCCCAGTGTCAGTAACAATCCCCCCCAGTGTCAGTAACAATCCCCCCAGTGTCAGTAACAATCCCCCCCAGTGTCAGTAAAAATCCCCCCAGTGTCAGTAACAATCCCAACCAGCCCAGTGTCAGAAACAATCTCCCCAAGCCCACTGTCAGTAACAATCCCCCCGTGTCAGTAACAACAACCCCCAGTGTCAGTAACAATCCACCCCAGTGTCAGTAACAATCTGCCCCACTGCCAGTAGTAATCCGCCCCCAGTGTCAGGATCAATCGCCCCTCCCCAGCCCAGTTTCACAATCTCCCCCCAGTGTCAGTAACGATCCCCCCCAGTCTCAGTAACAATCCGTCCCCCAGTGTCAGCAACAATCCCCCCCCAGTGTCAGTAACAATCCCCCCCAGTGTCAGTAAAAATCCCCCCCAGTGTCAGTAACAATCCCCCCCAGTGTCAGTAACAATCCCTCCCAGTGTCAGTAACAATACCCCCCAGTGTCAGTAACAATCCCCCCCGTGTCAGTTACAATCCCCCCCCAGTGTCTGCAACAATCCCCCCAGTGTCAGTAACCATCACCCCCCCCGTGTTAGTAACAATCCCGCCCAGTGTCAGTAACAATCCCCCCCAGTGTCAGTAACATTCCAACCCAGTGTCAGTAACAATCTCCCCAGTGTCAGTAACAATTCCCCCCAGTGTCAGTAACAAACCCTCCCAGCCCAGTGTCAGAAACAATCTCCCCAAGCCCACTGTCAGTTACAATCCACCCGTGTCAGTAACAACAACCCCCAGTGTCAGTAACAATCCCCCCCAGTGTCTGTAACAATCTCCCCCATTGTCAGTAACAATCCGCCCCCAGTGTCAGGATCAATCCCCCCTCCCCAGCCCAGTGTCACAATCTCCCCCCAGTGTCAGTAATGATCCCCCTCAGAGTCAGTAACAATCCGTGCCCCAGTGTCAGTAACAATCCCCCCCAGTGTCAGTAACGATCCCCCCACCAGTGTCACGAACAATCACCCCATGTCATTAACAATCCCCCCCAGTGTCAGTAAAAATCCCCCCAGTGTCAGTGACAATTTCCCCCAGTGTCACTAACAATCCCGCCCAGTGTCAGTAACAATCCCCCCCATGTCAGTAACAATCCGCCCATGTCAGTAACATTCCCCCCCAGTATCAGTAACAATCCTCCCCAGTGTCAGTAACAATCCCCCCCAGTGTCAGTAACAATCCCCCCCGTGTCAGTAACAATCCCCCCGTCAGTAACAATCCCCCCAGTTTCAGTAACAATCCCCCCCAGTGTCAGTAACATTCCCCCCCGTGTCAGTAAAAATCCCCCCAGTGTCACGAACAAACCCCCCCAGTGTCAGTAACAATCTCCCCCAGTGTCAGTCACAATCCCCCCCAGTGTCAGTAACAATCCCCCCCGTGTCAGTAACAATCCCTCCCAGTGTCAGTAACAATCCCCCCCGTGTCAGTAGCAATCCCTCCCGTTTCAGTTACAATGCCCCCACAGTGTCAGTAACAATCCCCCCCCAGTGTCAGTAACCATCCCCCCCAAGTGTCAGTAACAATCCCGCCCAGTGTCAGTAACAATCTCCCCAGTGTCAGTAACAATTCCCCCCAGTGTCAGTAACAAACCCTCCCAGCCCAGTGTCAGAAACAATCTCCCGAAGCCCACTGTCAGTAACAATCCAACCATGTCAGTAACAACAACCCCCAGTTTCAGTAACAATCCACCCCCAATGTCAGGATCAATCCCCCCTCCCCAGCCCAGTGTCACAATCTCCCCCCAGTGTCAGTAACGATCCCCCCCAGAGTCAGTAACAATCCGTCCCCCAGTGTCAGTAACAATCCCCCCGTGTCAGTAACGATTCCCCCACCAGGGTCACTAACAATCACCCCAGTGTCAGTAACAATCCCCCCGTCAGAAACAATCCCCCCAGTTTCAGTAACAATCCCCCCGTGTCAGTAACAATCCCCCCCAGTTTCAGTAATAATCCCCCCACCAGAGTCAGTAACAATCCCTCCAGTGTCAGTAACAATCCCCCCAGTGTCAGTAACAATCCCCCCCATGTCAGTAACAATCCCCCCCAGTGTGAGTAACAATCCCCCCCAGGTGTCAGTAACAACCCTCCCCGTGTCAGGAACAATCCCACCGCAGCTTCAGTAACTATCTCCCCCAGTGTCAGTAACAATCTCCCCCAGTGTCAGTAACAATCCCCCGCGTGGCAGTAAAAGTCCCCCCAGTGTCAGTAACAATCCCCCCCGTGTCAGCAACAATACCCCCAGCATCAGTAACAAACTCCCCCAGTGTCAGTAACAATCCCCCCCAGTGTCAGTAACAATCCCCCCCAGTGTCAGTAACAAACCCCCCGTGTCAGTAAGAATCCCACCCAATGTCAGTAACAATCCCCCCCAGTGTCAGTAACAATCCCCCCCAGTGTCAGTAACAATCCCCCCAGTGTCAGTAACTATCCCCCCCAGTGTCAGTAAAAATCCCCCCAGTGTCAGGAACAATCCCAACCAGCCCAGTGTCAGAAACAATCTCCCCAAGCCCACTGTCAGTAACAATCCCCCCGTGTCAGTAACAACAACCCCCAGTGTCAGTAACAATCCACCCCAGTGTCAGTAACAATCTGCCCCACTGCCAGTAGTAATCCGCCCCCAGTGTCAGGATCAATCGCCCCTCCCCAGCCCAGTTTCACAATCTCCCCCCAGTGTCAGTAACGATCCCCCCCAGTCTCAGTAACAATCCGTCCCCCAGTGTCAGCAACAATCCCCCCCCAGTGTCAGTAACAATCCCCCCCAGTGTCAGTAAAAATCCCCCCCAGTGTCAGTAACAATCCCCCCCAGTGTCAGTAACAATCCCTCCCAGTGTCAGTAACAATACCCCCCAGTGTCAGTAACAATCCCCCCCGTGTCAGTTACAATCCCCCCCCAGTGTCTGCAACAATCCCCCCAGTGTCAGTAACCATCACCCCCCCGTGTTAGTAACAATCCCGCCCAGTGTCAGTAACAATCCCCCCCAGTGTCAGTAACATTCCAACCCAGTGTCAGTAACAATCTCCCCAGTGTCAGTAACAATTCCCCCCAGTGTCAGTAACAAACCCTCCCAGCCCAGTGTCAGAAACAATCTCCCCAAGCCCACTGTCAGTTACAATCCACCCGTGTCAGTAACAACAACCCTCAGTGTCAGTAACAATCCCCCCCAGTGTCAGTAACAATCTCCCCCATTGTCAGTAACAATCCACCCCCAGTGTCAGGATCAATCCCCCCTCCCCAGCCCAGTGTCACAATCTCCCCCCAGTGTCAGTAATGATCCCCCTCAGAGTCAGTAACAATCCGTCCCCCAGTGTCAGTAACAATCCCCCCCAGTGTCAGTAACGATCCCCCCACCAGTGTCACGAACAATCACCCCATGTCATTAACAATCCCCCCCAGTGTCAGTAAAAATTCCCCAGTGTCAGTAACAATCCCCCCCAGTGTCAGTAACAATCCCTCCCAGTGTCAGTGACAATTTCCCCCAGTGTCACTAACAATCCCGCCCAGTGTCAGTAACAATCCCCCCCATGTCAGTAACAATCCGCCCATGTCAGTAACATTCCCCCCCAGTATCAGTAACAATCCTCCCCAGTGTCAGTAACAATCCCCCCCAGTGTCAGTAACAATCCCCCCCAGTGTCAGTAACAATCCCCCCGTCAGTAACAATCCCCCCAGTTTCAGTAACAATCTCCCCCAGTGTCAGTAACAATCCCCCCCATGTCAGTAACAATCCCCCCCAGTGTCAGTAACAATCCCCCCCAGTGTCAGTAACAATCCCCCCAGTGTCAGTAAAAGTCCCCCCAGTGTCACTAACAAACCCCCCCAGTGTCAGTAACAATCTCCCCCAGTGTCAGTCACAATCCCCCCCAGTGTCAGTAACAATCCCCCCCGTGTCAGTAACAATCCCTCCCAGTGTCAGTAACAATCCCCCCCAGTGTCAGTAGCAATCCCTCCCGTTTCAGTTACAATGCCCCCACAGTGTCAGTAACAATCCCCCCCAGTGTCAGTAACCATCCCCCCCAAGTGTCAGTAACAATCCCGCCCAGTGTCAGTAACAATCCCCCCCATTGTCAGTAACATTCCAACCCAGTGTCAGTAACAATCCCCCCAGTGTCAGTTAGAATCCCCCCCAGTGTCAGTAACAATCCCCCCCGTGTCAGCAACAATACCCCCAGCGTCAGTAACAAACTCCCCCAGTGTCAATAACAATACCCCCCAGTGTCAGTAACAAACTCCCCGTGTCAGTAAGAGTCCCACCCAGTGTCAGTAAAAATCCCCCCCAGTGTCAGTAACAATCCCCCCCAGTGTCAGTAACATTCCAACCCAGTGTCAGTAACAATCCCCCCATTGTCAGTAACAATCCCCCCCAGTGTCAGTAAAAATCCCCCCAGTGTCAGTAACAATCCCAACCAGCCCAGTGTCAGAAACAATCTCCCCAAGCCCACTGTCAGTAACCATCCCCCCGTGTCAGTAACAACAACCCCCAGTGTCAGTAACAATCCCCCCCAGTGTCAGTAACAATCTCCCCCATTGTCAGTAACAATCCACCCCCAGTGTCAGGATCAATCACCCCTTCCCAGCCCAGTGTCACAATCTCCCCCCAGTGTCAGTAATGATCCCCCCCAGAGTCAGTAACAATCCGTCCCCCAGTGTCAGTAACATTCCCCCCCAGTATCAGTAACAATCCTCCCCAGTGTCAGTAACAATCCCCCCCAGTGTCAGTAACAATCCCCCCCAGTGTCAGTAACAATCCCCCCGTCAGTAACAATCCCCCCATTTTCAGTAACAATCCCCCCCAGTGTCAGTAACAATCCCCCCCGTGTCAGTAACAATCCCCCCCAGTGTCAGTAACAATCCCCCCCAGTGTCAGTAACAATCCCCCCAGTGTCAGTAAAAATCCCCCCAGTGTCACTAACAAACCCCCCCAGTGTCAGTAATAATCTCCCCCAATGTCAGTAACAATCCCCCCCAGTGTCAGTAACAATCCCCCCCGTGTCAGTAACAATCCCTCCCAGTGTCAGTAACAATCCCCCCCAGTGTCAGTAGCAATCCCTCCCATTTCAGTTACAATGCCCCCACAGTGTCAGTACCAATCCCCCCCCAGTGTCAGTAACCATCCCCCCCAAGTGTCAGTAACAATCCCGCCCAGTGTCAGTAACAATCCCCCCCATTGTCAGTAACATTCCAACCCAGTGTCAGTAACAATCCCCCCAGTGTCAGTTAGAATCCCCCCCAGTGTCAGTAACAATCCCCCCAGTGTCAGTAACAATCCCACCCAGCCCAGTGTCAGAAACAATCTCCCCTCCCCAGCCCAGTGTCACAATCTCCCCCCAGTGTCAGTAATGATCCCCCCCAGTGTAAGTAACAATCCGTCCCCCAGTGTCAGTAACAATGCCCCCCAGTGTCAGTAACGATCCCCGCCCAGTGTCAGTAACAATCACCCCATGTCAGTAACATTCTCCCCATGTCAGTAACAATACCCCCAGCGTCAGTAACAATCCCCCCGTGTCAGTAACAATCCCCCCCATTGTCAGTCACAATCCTCCCCAGTGTCAGTAACAATCCCCCCCAGTGTCAGTAACAATCCCCCCAGTGTCAGTAACAATCCCCCCCAGTGTCAGTAACAATCCCCCCATGTCAGTAACAATCCCCCCCAGTGTCAGTAACAATCCCCCCCAGTGTCAGTAACAACCCTCCCCGTGTCAGTAACAATCCCACCGCAGTTTCAGTAACTATCTCCCCCAGTTTCAAAAACAATCTCCCCCAGTGTCAGTAACAATCCCCCCCCCGTGGCAGTAAATGTCCCCCCAGTGTCAGTAACAATCCCCCCCGTGTCAGCAACAATACCCCCAGCGTCAGTAACAAACTCCCCCAGTGTCAGTAACAATCCCCCCCAGTGTCAGTAACAATCTCCCCCAGTGTCAGTAACAAACCCCCCGTGCCAGTAAGAATCCCACCCAGTGTCAGTAAAAATCCCCCCAGTGTCAGTAACAATTCCCCCCAGTGGCAGTAACATTCCAACCCAGTGTCAGTAACAATCCCCCCATTGTCAGTAACAATCCCCCCCAGTGTCAGTAAAAATCCCCCCAGTGTCAGTAACAATCCCAACCAGCGCAGTGTCAGAAACAATCTCCCCAAGCCCACTGTCAGTAACAATCCCCCCGTGTCAGTAACAACAACCCCCAGTGTCAATAACAATCCCCCCAGTGTCAGTAACATTCTGCCCCACTGCCAGTAATAATCCACCCCCAGTGTCAGGTTCAATCGCCCCTCCCCAGCCCAGTGTCACAATCTCCCCCCAGTGTCAGTAACGATCCCCCCCAGTCTCAGTAACAATCCGTCCCCCAGTGTCAGCAACAATCCCCCCCCAGTGTCAGTAACAATCCCCCCCAGTGTCAGTAAAAATCCCCCCCAGTGTCAGTTACAATCCCCCCCAGTGTCAGTAACAATACCCCCCGTGTCAGTTACAATCCCCCCCAGTGTCTGTAACAATCCCCCCCAGTGTCAGTAACCATCACCCCCCCCCAGTGTCAGTAACAATCCCGCCCAGTGTCAGTAACAATCCCCCCCAGTGTCAGTAACATTCCAACCCAGTGTCAGTAACAATCTCCCCAGTGTCAGTAACAATTCCCCCCAGTGTCAGTAACAAACCCTCCCAGCCCAGTGTCAGAAACAATCTCCCCAAGCCCACTGTCAGTAACAATCCACCCGTGTCAGTAACAACAACCCCCAGTGTCAGTAACAATCCCCCCCAGTGTCAGTAACAATCTCCCCCATTGTCAGTAACAATCCGCCCCCAGTGTCAGGATCAATCCCCCCTCCCCAGCCCAGTGTCACAATCTCCCCCCAGTGTCAGTAACGATCCCCCCCAGAGTCAGTAACAATCCGTCCCCCGGTGTCAGTAACAATCCCCCCCAGTGTCAGTAACGATCCCCCCACCAGTGTCACTAACAATCACCCCATGTCATTTACAATCCCCCCCAGTGTCAGTAAAAATCCCCCCCAGTGTCAGTAACAATCCCCCCCAGTGTCAGTAACAATCCCTCCAAGTGTCAGTGACAATTTCCCCCAGTGTCAGTAACAATCCCCCCCGTGTCAGTAACAATCCTCCCCCAGTGTCAGGAACATTCCCCTCCAGTGTCAGTAGCAATCCCCCCCAGTGTCAGTGACAACCCCGCCCAGTGTCAGTAACAATCCCGCCCAGTGTCAGTAACAATCCCCCCATGTCAGTAACAATCCGCCCATGTCAGTAACATTCCTGCACAGTATCAGTAACAATCCTCCCCAGTGTCAGTAACAATCCCCCCCAGTGTCAGTAACAATCCCCCCCAGTGTCAGTAACAATCCCCCCGTCAGAAACAATCCCCCCAGTTTCAGTAACAATCCCCCCCAGTGTCAGTAACAATCCCCCCCAGTTTCAGTAACAATCCCCCCACCAGAGTCAGTAACAATCCCCCCAGTGTCAGTAACAATCCCCCCAGTGTCAGTAACAATCCCCCCATGTCAGTAGCAATCCCCCCCAGTGAGTAACAATCCCCCCCAGTGTCAGTAACAACCCTCCCCGTGTCAGTAACAATCTCACCGCAGTTTCAGTAACTATCTCCCCCAGTGTCAGTAACAATCCCCCCGTGTCAGCAACAATACCCCCAGCGTCAGTAACAAACTCCCCCAGTGTCAGTAACAACCCCCCCCAGTGTCAGTAACAACACCCCCCGTGTCAATAACAAACCCCCTGTGTCAGTAAGAATCCCACCCAGTGTCAGTAACAATCCCCCCCAGTGTCAGTAACAATCCTCCCCAGTGTCAGTAACAATCCCCCCCAGTGTCAGTAAAATTCCCCCCAGTGTCAGTAACAATCCCAGCCAGCCCAGTGTCAGAAACAATCTCCCCAAGCCCACTGTCAGTAACAATCCCCCCGTGTCAGTAACAACAACCCCCAGTGTCAGTAACAATCCCCCCCAGTGTCAGTAACAATCTGCCCCACTGCCAGTAGTAATCCGCCCCCAGTGTCAGGATCAATCGCCCCTCCCCAGCCCAGTTTCACAATCTCCCCCCAGTGTCAGTAACGATCCCCCCCAGTCTCAGTAACAATCCGTCCCCCAGTGTCAGCAACAATCCCCCCCCAGTGTCAGTAACAATCCCCCCCAGTGTCAGTAAAAATCCCCCCCAGTGTCAGTAACAATCCCCCCCAGTGTCAGTAACAATCCCTCCCAGTGTCAGTAACAATACCCCCCAGTGTCAGTAACAATCCCCCCCGTGTCAGTTACAATCCCCCCCCAGTGTCTGTAACAATCCCCCCAGTGTCAGTAACCATCACCCGCCCCGTGTCAGTAACAATCCCGCCCAGTGTCAGTAACAATCCCCCCCAGTGTCAGTAACATTCCAACCCAGTGTCAGTAACAATCTCCCCAGTGTCAGTAACAATTCCCCCCAGTATCAGTAACAAACCCTCCCAGCCCAGTGTCAGAATCAATCTCCCCAAGCCCACTGTCAGTAACAATCCACCCGTGTCAGTAACAACAACCACCAGTGTCAGTAACAATCCCCCCCAGTGTCAGTAACAATCTCCCCCATTGTCAGTAACAATCCGCCCCCAGTGTCAGGATCAATCCCCCCTCCCCAGCCCAGTGTCACAATCTCCCCCCAGTGTCAGTAATGATCCCCCCCAGAGTCAGTAACAATCCGTCCCCCAGTGTCAGTAACAATCCCCCCCAGTGTCAGTAACGATCCCCCCACCAGTGTCACTAACAATCACCCCATGTCATTAACAATCCCCCCCAGTGTCAGTAAAAATCCCCCCCAGTGTCAGTAACAATCCCCCCCAGTGTCAGTAACAATCCCTCCCAGTGTCAGTGACAATTTCCCCCAGTGTCACTAACAATCCCGCCCAGTGTCAGTAACAATCCCCCCCCATGTCAGTAACAATCCGCCCATGTCAGTAACATTCCCCCCCAGTATCAGTAACAATCCTCCCCAGTGTCAGTAACAATCCCCCCCAGTGTCAGTAACAATGCCCCCCAGTGTCAGTAACAATCCCCCCGTCAGTAACAATCCACCGAGTTTCAGTAACAATCCCCCCCAGTGTCAGTAACAATCCCCCCCATGTCAGTAACAATCCCCCCCAGTGTCAGTAACAATCCCCCCCAGTGTCAGTAACAATCCCCCCAGTGTCAGTAAAAATCCCCCCAGTGTCACTAACAAACCCCCCCAGTGTCAGTAACAATCTCCCCCAGTGTCAGTAACAATCCCCCCCAGTGTCAGTAACAATCCCCCCCGTGTCAGTAACAATCCCTCCCAGTGTCAGTAACAATCCCCCCCAGTGTCAGTAGCAATCCCTCCCGTTTCAGTTGCAATGCCCCCATAGTGTCAGTAACAATCCCCCCCCAGTGTCAGTAACCATCCCCCCCAAGTGTCAGCAACAATCCCGCCCAGTGTCAGTAAGAATCCCCCCATTGTCAGTAACATTCCAACCCAGTGTCAGTAACAATCCCCCCAGTGTCAGTTAGAATCCCCCCATGTCAGTAAGAATCCCACCCAGTCTCAGCAACAATACCCCCAGCGTCAGTAACAAACTCCCCCAGTGTCAGTAACAATCCCCCCCAGTGTCAGTAACAATCCCCCCGTGTCAGTAACAAACCCCCCGTGTCAGTAAGAATCCCACCCAGTGTCAGTAAAAATCCCCCCCAGTGTCAGTAACAATCCCCCTCAGTGTCAGTAACATTCCAACCCAGTGTTAGTAACAATCTCTCCATTGTCAGTAACAATCCCCCCCAGTGTCAGTAAAAATCCCCCCAGTGTCAGTAACAATCCCAACCAGCCCAGTGTCAGAAACAATCTCCCCAAGCCCACTGTCAGTAACAATCCCCCCGTGTCAGTAACAACAACCCCCAGTGTCAGTAACAATCCCCCCCAGTGTCAGTAACAATCTGCCCCACTGCCAGTAATAATCCGCCCCCAGTGTCAGGATCAATCGCCCCTCCCCAGCCAAGTGTCACAATCTCCCCCAGTGTCAGTAACGATCCCCCCCAGTCTCAGTAACAATCCGTCCCCCAGTGTCAGCAACAATCCCCCCCCCAGTGTCAGTAACAATCCCCCCCAGTGTCAGTAAAAATCCCCCCCAGTGTCAGTTACAATCCCCCCCAGTGTCAGTAACAATCCCCCCCGTGTCAGTTACAATCCCCCCCCAGTGTCTGTAACAATCCCCCCCAGTGTCAGTAACCACCACTCCCCCCAGTGTCAGTAACAATCCCGCCCAGTGTCAGTAACAATCCCCCCCAGTGTCAGTAACATTCCAACCCAGTGTCAGTAACAATCTCCCCAGTGTCAGTAACAATTCCCCCCAGTGTCAGTAACAAACCCTCCCAGCCCAGTGTCAGAAACAATCTCCCCAAGCCCACTGTCAGTAACAATCCACCCGCGTCAGTAACTACAACCCCCAGTGTCAGTAACAATCCCCCCCAGTGTCAGTAACAATCTCCCCCATTGTCAGTAACAATCCACCCCCAGTGTCAGGATCAATCCCCCCTCCCCAGCCCAGTGTCACAATCTCCCCCCAGTGTCAGTAACGATCCCCCCCAGAGTCAGTAACATTCCGTCCCCCGGTGTCAGTAACAATCCCCCCCAGTGTCAGTAACGATCCCCCCACCAGGGTCACTAACAATCACCCCATGTCATTAACAATCCCCCCCAGGGTCAGTAAAAATCCCCCCCAGTGTCAGTAACAATCCCCCCCAGTGTCAGTAACAATCCCTCCCAGTGTCAGTGACAATTTCCCCCAGTGTCAGTAACAATCCCCCCCGTGTCAGTAACAATCCCCCCCCAGTGTCAGGAACATTCCCCCCCAGTGTCAGTAGCAATCCCCCCCAGTGTCAGTAACAACCCCGCCCAGTGTCAGTAACAATCCCGCCCAGTGTCAGTAACAATCCCCCCATGTCAGTAACAATCCGCCCATGTCAGTAACATTCCCGCCCAGTATCAGTAACAATCCTCCCCAGTGTCAGTAACAATCCCCCCCAGTGTCAGTAACAATCCCCCCAGTGTCAGTAACAATCCCCCCATCAGAAACAATCCCCCCAGTTTCAGTAACAATCCCCCCCAGTGTCATTAACAATCCCCCCAGTTTCAGTAACAATCCCCCCACCAGAGTCAGTAACAATCCCCCCAGTGTCAGTAACAATCCCCCCAGTGTCAGTAACAATCCCCCCCAGTGTGAGTAACAATCCCCCCCAGTGTTAGTAACAACCCTCCCCGTGTCAGTAACAATCCCACCGCAGTTTCAGTAACTATCTCCCCCAGTGTCAGTAACAATCCCCCCCAGTGTCAGTAACTTTCCAACCCAGTGTCAGTAACAATCCCCCCAGTGTCAGTAACAATCCCCCCCCAGTGTCAGTTAAAATCCCCCCAGTGTCAGTAACAATCCCAACCAGCCCAGTGTCAGAAACAATCTCCCCAAGCCCACTGTCAGTAACAATCCCCCCGTGTCAGTAACAACAACCCCCAGTGTCAGTAACAATCCCCCCCAGTGTCAGTAACAATCTGCCCCACTGCCAGTAATAATCCGCCCCCAGTGTCAGGATCAATCGCCCCTCCCCAGCCCAGTGTCACAATCTCCCCCCAGTTTCAGTAACGATCCCCCCCAGTCTCAGTAACAATCCGTCCCCCAGTGTCAGCAACAATCCCCCCCCAGTGTCAGTAACAATCCCCCCCAGTGTCAGTAAAAATCCCCCCCAGTGTCAGTTACAATCCCCCCCAGTGTCAGTAACAATCCCCCCCGTGTCAGTTACAATCCCCCCCCAGTGTCTGTAACAATCCCCCCCAGTGTCAGTAACCATCACCCCCCCCCAGTGTCAGTAACAATCCCGCCCAGTGTCAGTAACAATCCCCCCCAGTGTCAGTAACATTCCAACCCAGTGTCAGTAACAATCTCCCCAGTGTCAGTAACAATTCCCCCCAGTGTCAGTAACAAACCCTCCCAGCCCAGTGTCAGAAACAATCTCCCCAAGCCCACTGTCAGTAACAATCCACCCGTGTCAGTAACAACAACCCCCAGTGTCAGTAACAATCCCCCCCAGAGTCAGTAACAATCTCCCCCATTGTCAGTAACAATCCACCCCCAGTGTCAGGATCAATCCCCCCTCCCCAGCCCAGTGTCACAATCTCCCCCCAGTGTCAGTAACGATCCCCCCCAGAGTCAGTAACAATCCGTCCCCCGGTGTCAGTAACAATCCCCCCCGGTGTCAGTAACGATCCCCCCACCAGGGTCACTAACAATCACCCCATGTCATTAACAATCCCCCCCAGGGTCAGTAAAAATCCCCCCCAGTGTCAGTAACAATCCCCCCCAGTGTCAGTAACAATCCCTCCCAGTGTCAGTGACAATTTCCCCCAGTGTCAGTAACAATCCCCCCCGTGTCAGTAACAATCCCCCCCCCAGTGTCAGGAACATTCCCCCCCCAGTGTCAGTAGCAATCCCCCCCCAGTGTCAGTAACAACCCCGCCCAGTGTCAGTAACAATCCCGCCCAGTGTCAGTAACAATCCCCCCATGTCAGTAACAATCCGCCCATGTCAGTAACATTCGCGCCCAGTATCAGGAACAATCCTCCCCAGTGTCAGTAACAATCCCCCCCAGTGTCAGTAACAATCCCCCCCAGTGTCAGTAACAATCCCCCCGTCAGAAACAATCCCCCCAGTTTCAGTAACAATCCCCCCCCAGTGTCAGTAACAATCCCCCCCAGTTTCAGTAACAATCCCCCCACCAGAGTCAGTAACAATCCCCCCAGTGTCAGTAACAATCCCCCCAGTGTCAGTAACAATCCCCCCATGTCAGTAACAATCCCCCCCAGTGTGAGTAACAATCCCCCCCCAGTGCCAGTAACAACCCTCCCCGTGTCAGTAACAATCCCGCCGCATTTTCAGCAACTATCTCCCCCAGTGTCAGTAACAATCCCCCCCAGTGTCAGTAACATTCCAACCCAGTGTCAGTAACAATCCCCCAGTGTCAGTAACAATCCCCCCCAGTGTCAGTAACAATCCCAACAAGCCCAGTGTCAGAAATAATCTCCCCAAGCCCACTGTCAGTAACAATCCCCCCCGTGTCAGTAACAACAACCCCCAGTGTCAGTAACAATCCCCCCCAGTGTCAGTAACAATCTGCCCCACTGCCAGTAATAAGCCGCCCCCCAGTGTCAGGATCAATCGCCCCTCCCGAGCCCAGTTACACAATCTCCCCCCAGTGTCAGTAACGATCCCCCCCAGTCTCAGTAACAATCCGTCCCCCAGTGTCAGCAACAATCCCCCCCCAGTGTCAGTAACAATCCCCCCCAGTGTCAGTAAAAATCCCCCCCAGTGTCAGTAACAATCCCCCCCAGTGTCAGTAACAATCCCTCCCAGTGTCAGTAACAATACCCCCCAGTGTCAGTAACAATCCCCCCCCATGTCAGTTACAATCCCCCCCCCAGTGTCTGTAACAATCCCCCCAGTGTCAGTAACCATCATCCCCCCGTGTCAGTAACAATCCCACCCAGTGTCAGTAACAATCCCCCCCCAGTGTCAGTAACATTCCAACCCAGTGTCAGTAACAATCTCCCCAGTGTCAGTAACAATTCCCCCCAGTGTCAGTTACAAACCCCTCCCAGCCCCAGTGTCAGAAACAATTTCCCCAAGCCCACTGTCAGTAACAATCCACCCGTGTCAGTAACAACAACCCCCAGTGTCAGTGACAATCCCCCCCAGTGTCAATAACAATCTCCCCCATTGTCAGTAACAATCCGCCCCCAGTGTCAGGATCAATCCCCCCTCCCCCAGCCCAGTGTCACAATCTCCCCCCAGTGTCAGTAATGATCCCCCCCAGAGTCAGTAACAATCCGTCCCCCAGTGTCAGTAACAATCGCCCCCCAGTGTCAGGAGCAATCCCCCCCAGTGTCAGTAACAATCCCCCCGTGTCAGTAACAATCCCGCCCAGTGTCAGTAACAATCCCCGCCCAGTGTCAGTAACAATCCCCCCCCATGTCAGTAACAATCCGCCCATGTCAGTAACATTCCCCCCCCAGTATCAGTAAACAATCCTCCCCAGTGTCAGTAACAATCCCCCTCAGTGTCAGTAACAAATCCCCCCCGTCAGTAACAATCCCCCCAGTTTCAGTAACAATCCCCCCCAGTGTCAGTAACAATCCCCCCGTGTCAGTAACAATCCCCCCCAGTGTCAGTAACAATGCCCCCCAGTGTCAGTAACAATCCCCCATTGTCAGTAAAAATCCCCCCAGTGTCAGTAACAAACCCCCCCAGTGTCAGTAACAATCTCCCCCAGTGTCAGTAACAATCCCCCCCAGTGTCAGTAACAATCCCCCCCAGTGTCAGTAACAATCCCCCCCCACTGTCAGTAACAATCCCCCCATGTCAGTAACAATTCCCCCCGTTTCAGTAACAATCCCTCCAGTGTCAGTAACAATCCCCCACCCCCAGTGTCAGTAGCAATCCCCCTCCCCCAGTGTCAGTAACAAACGCCCCGTCTCAGTAAGAATCTCCCACCCAGTGTCAGTAAAAATCCCCCCCCAGTGTCAGTAACAATCCCCCCCAGTGTCAGTAACATTCCAACCCAGTTTCAGTAACAATCCCCCCAGTGTCAGTAACAATCCCCCCCAGTGTCAGTAATAATCCCCCCAGTGTCAGTAACAATCCCACCCCAGCCCAGTGTCAGAAACAATCTCCCCAAGCCCCACTGTCAGTAACAATCCCCCCTGTGTCAGTAACAACATCCCCCAGTGTCAGTAACAATCCCCCCCAGTGTCAGTAACAAGCTCCCCCACTGTCAGTAATAATCCGCCCCCCAGTGTCATGATCAATCGCCCCTCCCCAGCCCAGTGTCACAATCTCCCCCCAGTGTCAGTAACGATCCCCCCCAGTGTCAGTGACAATCCGTCCCCCAGTGTCAGCAACAATCCCCCCCCAGTGTCAGTAACAATCCCCCCCCAGTGTCAGTAACAATCCCCCCCAGTGTCAGTAACAATCCCCCCCCCAGTGTCTGTAACAATCACCCCCAGTGTCAGTATCAATCCCCCCCAGTGTCGCATTACATACCCTCCCAGCCCAGTGTCAGAAACCATCTCCCAAAGCCCACTGTCAGTAAACAATCCACCCATGTCAGTAACAACAACCCCCAGTGTCAGTAACAATCCCCCCCCAGTGTCAGTAACAATCTCCCCCATTGTCAGTAACAATCCGCCCCCAGTGTCAGGATCAATCCCCCCCTCCCCAGCCCAGTGTCACAATCTCCCCCCAGTGTCAGGAACAATCCCTGCCAGTGTCAGTGACATTTCCCCCCCCAGTGTCAGTAACAATCCCCCCCGTGTCAGTAACAATCCCCCCCAGGGGTCAGGAACAATCCCCCCCAGTGTCAGTAACAATCCCCCTCAGTGTCAGTAACAATCCCACCCAGTGTCAGTAACAATCCCGCCCAGTGTCAGTAACAATCCCCCCCCATGTCAGTAACAATCCCCCCCAGTGTCACTAACAATCCCCCCCGTGTCAGGTAACAGTCCCCCCCCAGTGTCAGTAACAATCCCCCATGTCAGTAACAATCCCCCCTCAGTGTCAGTAACAATCCCCCCCAGTGTCAGTAACAATCCCCCCCCCCAGAGTCAGTAACAATCGCCCCCAGTGTCAGTAACAATCCCTCCAGTGTCAGTAAAAATCCCCCCAGTGTCAGTAACAAACCCCCCTCAGTGTCAGTAAACAATCCCTCCAATTGTCAGTAACCATCCCCCCCAAGTTGTCAGTAACAATCCTGCCCACTGTCAGTAACAATCCCCCCCAGTGTCAGTAACATTCCAACCCAGTGTCAGTAACAATCCCCCCAGTGTCAGGTACCATCCCCCCCAGTGTCAGTAACAATCCCCCCAGTGTTCAGTAACAATCGCACCCAGCCCAGTGTCAGAAACATATCTCCCCAAGCCTACTGTCAGTAACAATCCCCCCGTGTCAGTAACAATCCCCCCCCAGTGTCAGTAACAATCCCCCCAGTGTCACTAACAACCCTCCCCATGTCAGTAACAATCCCACCGCAGTGTCAGTAACAATCTCCCCCAATGTCAGTAACAATCTCCACCAGTGTCAGTAACAATCCCCCCGTGTCAGTAACAATCCCCCCCAGTGTCAGTAACAATCCCCCCCGTAGAAGTAACAATCCCCCCAGTGTCAGTAACAATCCCCCCGTGTCAGTAACAATACCCCCAGCGACAGTAACAATCACCCCGTGTCAGTAACAATCCTCCTCAGTGGCAGTAACAATCCCACCCAGTGTCAGTAACAATCCCTCCCAGTGTCAGTAACAATCCCCCCCAGTGTCAGCAACAATCCACCCCAGTGTCAGTAACAATCCCCCCAGTGTCAGTAACAATCCCCCCCAGTGTCAGTAACAATCCCCCGCATGTCAGTAACAATCTCCCCAGTTTCAGTAACAATCCCCCCCAGTGTCAGTCACAATCTCCCCCACTGTCAGTAATAATCCGCCCCCAGTGTCAGGATCAATCGCCCCTCCCCAGCCCAGTGTCACAATCTCCCCCCAGTGTCAGTAACGATCCCTCCCAGTGTCAGTAACAATCCCCCCCAGTGTCAGTAACAATCCCCCCCATGTCAGTTACAATCCCCCCCGTGTCTGTAACAATCCCCCCCAGTGTCAGTAACCATCCCCCCCCCAGTGTCAGTAACAATCCAGCCCAGTGTCAGTAACAATCCCCCCCAGTGTCAGTAACATTCCATCCCAGTGTCAGTAACAATCCCCCCAGTGTCAGTAACAATCCCCCCAGTGTCAGTAACAATCCCCCCAGTGTCAGTAACAAACCCTCCCAGCCCAGTGTCAGAAACAATCTCCCCAAGCCCAGTGTCAGTCACAATCCACCCGTGTCAGTCACAACACCCCCAGTGTCAGTAACAATCCCCCCAGTTTCATTAATGATCCCCCCCGTGTCAGTAACAATCCGTCCCCCAGTGTCAGTAACAATCCCCCCCAGTGTCAGTAACGATCCCCCCCCAGTGTCAATAACAATTACCCCATGTCAGTAACAACCCCCCCCCAGTGTCAGTAAAAATCCCCCCCAGTGTCAGTAACATTCCCCCCCAGTGTCAGTAACAATCCCTCCCAGTGTCAGTGACAATTCCTCCCAGTGTCAGTAACAATCCCCCCCAGTGTCAGGAACAATCCCCCCCAGTGTCAGTAACAATCCCCCCCCAGTGTCAGTAACAATCCTGCCCAGTTTCAGTAACAATCCCGCCCAGTGTCAGTAACAATCCCCCCATGTCAGTAACAATCCGCCCATGTCAGTAACAATCCCCGCCAGTGTCAGTAACAATCCCCCCCAGTGTCAGTAACAATCCCCCCCAGTATCAGTAACAATCCCTCCTGTCAGTAACAATCCCCCCAATTTCAGTAACAATCCCCCCGTGTCAGTAACAGTCCCCCCCCAGTGTCGGTAACAGTCCCCCCCAGTGTCAGTAACAATCCCCCCCAGTGTCAGTAACCATCCCCCCAGTGTCAGTAAAAATCCCCCTGTGTCAGTAACAAACCCCCCAGTATCAGTAACAATCTCCCCCAGTGTCAGTAACAATCCCCCCCAGTGTCAGTATCAATCCCACCCCAGTGTCAGTACCAATCCCCCCCAGTGTCAGTAACAATCCCCCCATGTCAGTAACAATCCCCCCGTTGCAGTAACAATCCCTCCAGTGTCAGTAACAATCCCCCCGTGTCAGTAACAATCCCCCCCCAGTGTCAGTAACAAACCCCCGCGTGTCAGTAAGAATCCCACCCAGTGTCAGTAAAAATCCCCCCTGTTAAGTCTGTGGGTTGTATTATAAATAATCACAGACTCCACTGTTAACAAAATAAAACACGTCTTTACTATTCAGAGGCTCGGGCGATTCTGCCCTAGTTAACGTATCACAACCCTTATATACTGGTGTGGTCACTATCGGTATTACAGTATACATGAGCCAATAGATAGTGCCACCCTAAAGTAGTGCTCTTAAAGGCGAACGGTTACATTCTATAGTTCCCTTAAAGGTAAACGGTTACATATACAACACTCCTCCCTTCCTAGCTTATTACTTACAGAATCCCGTTAAACATACAATCTTCAACTTTATATAAACAGTTTGCAGATATACTCTCGATGGAGTCAACGTCATATAACAATTTACAGATATACTCTCAATGGAGTCAACGTCATATAACAGTTTACAAACATACTCTCAGTGGAATCAGTTTACAGGTTCAGTCTCTGTGGGAACAGTTCATAAATTCAGTCTCTGGTATTAATTCGTTCCAGACAGCATCCTCCATAGCTTTTTTTTTTTTTTTTTTTAACAGCTTGTACTTTCGTCCTGTTGAACCAGCAGTGCGGACTTATACAACCCACTGGCTGTCTTGATAATGTCCCTGGATTTTTTTTACAAATTTAGCACCTTTCGTAGTGTTCGGACTGAGGTAATAGAAGTAATAATATTTTAAACAGTTATTATTTTCTGCTTCTTCTTTTTCTTTTCTGCCTTTTTGAAACTCTCCGAGCTCTTTTCCCGGCTGCCATCTGTAGCGCCACCAACTCTCTATGTTCCTTAGACCTTAAGTGCTTCCTCAGGATTTCAGCACTTTGGGAGTTCCCATCACAATTTGGGCAGACCACATCCTCATAACATTCGGTGTCACTCAACAGGTCAAAACCCTTCTTCAAGCAATCATATTCATCCTGCTCTTCCTCGGATGTCTGCCCTTCCTTCCCTCCTGGCCTCATTTGTGCGTTCAATCCTTTCCCTTCCTTCAGGGATTTCGTTATCAGGCTATTTAATCCTTCTACTGAAGTAGCTGTTTCCCCATTCTCCTGTTCCCCTGGACGTAATTCAGCGTACTCCTCCATTTCATCCATCATTTTCTCCAATGCTTTCATCTTCTCTTCCTCTTGTACTTTGGCTTCCAGTGCTTGGAGAAGTTGCGCCTCGATGCTCTCTAGCTCATGTTCAGGGCCCATTCCCAATTGAAACTGTTCTTCAAGTCGGTCAACCTCGGTAATTGCCGCCTCATATTTGTCTTGGGCTTCCTTCCATATTTTTATGAGTTCTGCCATGTCTTTCACCTCTACATCCTCATCTATGTATGGAACTTCTACCGATGAGTCTGTCTTGGCCCTGAGCTCCTCAAGAATTTCCTGCAGCCTTTGGACTTCTTGCTCATGTTCAACCTTTAGTTGCTCATATACTTCCAACGAAACTAGCTTTTCGGAGGTTGCTGAGTTAACCCCCTCCAGAATTGTAGTCTGGGCCTGTTCATACTGTTTTTTCAACTTCTCGCACTCTGCTTGTAAGGAGTCGTAGAGAAGAACTGGAATAAAATCCTGGCTTCCTGAAGATTCCTCTTCATTTGTTTCTTTCGCAATTTCCTGTTGGAGTTCAGCCAAGGCTGCTATGCTATCTGCCTCTCGAAGTCTCACTGCCATCAACTCTTCTTTATTCTTGCAGTCCATCTCAGCCATTTCCCGTTTACTTTCATTTAACTGAGTGAGTAGTCCCTTATTTTGGGCTGAGAGATATTGCACCTTCTCATGTAGACCCTTGCACTCCTTCTCTGCTTGACATAGCTGATTACCGCTGATTTGGTTCTGCGTTTCAAGTTCCAACATCCTTTGCTTAGCTTCTTTCAGTTTCGCCCCTATAAGCTCCTCTTGCAACATGGCCACATTATTCTCATCAGGTAAAGAAGCGTTTCACTTTTCCATGTCCAAGATTTGTTTCTGCATCTCCTTAAGAGCACCCTGTGATTCAACTTCTCTTAACTTTGCCTGCACTAGCTCCGTCTCTAATTGCAGAACAAAATCCTCAGTGCAGCGTGATTTGCCCTTCTGCTGTATCTCTAGATCATGCAAATATTCTAACCCCTGAACATCATCAGGGAGATGTGATCGGTAATTGGTCACGATGGCTCTATGGTCGCTCTCTGCTTGAGCCAGTAGGTTCTGTTGTCTTTCCAGACTCTCCCATTCGGTGTCATAGAACTTTTTCATTGTTTTCATCTCTTGTACGAGGCGGTAACTTAATTGTTCTAATTGTTGTTGTACTTTGAAATAGCGTTGAGTTCGAGCCCGGTGTTCCTCCGTAATGCATATGTCTGTAGCTTGAACAGACTCAGAATTCTCTGTCTTTATGCACGCCATCGATTTTCCAACCTTAGTCTGTGAGTTAATGTTAACCTTGTTTTTCATACATAAGCTGGACTTATCGTCTTCCGGCTCAGAGTCTGAGCTGCTTGTCTGCACCGAGTCCTCACTCGTCATTGCTTGTCGGTAGTGCCATTCCATGTCTATTTTCTTGATCCACTCCCGTCCTAGAAGTGGTGGTCCTCCCTCAGGTAGTACGTACAAATTCATTCTTGGGTGTACTTTACCCCTATCTCTCACCTTGACTCTTATTTTCCCCATGGGGTATACGCGATGCCCCGTGTATGTCTGTAATACGAACTTGGTATTTCTTAAGGGTATGTGAGAGAATAGTCGGTGGTAGTCCTTTTGGTTGATGACTGATACAGCTGATCCCGTGTCCAGCTTCATTCGTACTTGGACTCCAGCTATTTTTAGTGTGACCCAGATCGTCTGTAGATCAGTTACTTCACCCACATTGTGGATTCTCAGACTATCCAACTCCTGGCTGTTTGGGTCTGAGTCTGAATTTTGTTCGTCTGAACTCTTTTCAGCCACCTGATGCACCTTGTTGTACTTTTCTTGTGGTGGTGGCTTCCTTTGTTTGTTGGTCTTCTTTCTGGACCTGCATACCTTCGCGATGTGACCCAGTTTGCCACATTTCCTGCACTCTTGATTCTTAAACCAGCACTGATTCTGGTCGTGCGTTGTCTTTCCACAACGGTAGCATTTGGAAATGCTTGCAGTAATTTGGTCCACCCCGAGTGCCGCCACCTTTAGCTGCATTTCCGCCGTCCCTTTCGCTGCGGCTTCGTGCGATGAAGCTATGAGGACAGCCCTGTCCAGTGTGAGGTCGTTTTCTTCCAGAAGTCGCTTCTGCGTTCCTTCTTTGGCCAAGCCGCATACGAACTTGTCCCGCAGCGCCTCTGTCAAATTCCCTCCAAACTGGCAGTATTTCGCTAGCTTACGCAGTTCGACTAAGTATTCCGCATTGCTTTCATCTTGCCTCTGGGTTCTGGCGTAAAATTTAAATCGTTCAGCCAGCATCAACGGTGTGGGGTTCAAGTGATCCTTCAACACTGTTACGATCTCTTCGAAGGTCTGGTCCACTGGTTTAACTGGTGCTATTAGATGTTTCAAGAGCCCGTATGTTTTTGCTCCCATCGAATTTAACAAAGTTATTGCCTTGTCGTATATGGCTACGCAATATATTCCTATGCGTTCCCCATACGTGGCCCTGTCTTCTATTTCAGCATTAAAATCATTAATATTTCCTCGCTTAGGCATCTTCTTCTCTTTCCGAGAACAGCACAAGTATTTCTTTACTTATTATTAATTTTCTTCTCTTCTTGAGAACACCACAAGTATTGCTTTACTTATTTCTTGTTTCTGAAAATTCTAATTAATTTTCTAAGATGGCGGTTTCCCGCTTCTGCCTTCTTCCCCAGCGGTTTTCCCGCGAAAAATGGCGGCTTTCCCACGTTTCTCGCTCTCCCCGACCACTTCAATGGCGGTTTTCCCGCGCTTGACGGTCTTCGCCCGTCCCCCGACGCTGTCTTTCAGCCCGAGTGCGGCTCTTATCAGCGGATGCGATCGATGGCCCGGCTGCGCCTCGCACTTGAAAGCGGGCCCCGGCCTCTGGCTCACCCGCTCGCGCGGATCTTGCTCGCTCCCTCCCGGGCTCTGGCTTACCCGCTCGCGCGTTTCACCGCGGCTCTTATCAGGGATTGCGATCGCCCTTATCTCCCGATCGGTGGCACTGTCTTTGCAGCCAACGCTGCGGCTTACCCACGAGGTTATGGAGGCTTCAGGGTCCTAATGCCTGTCGCTTCCAGCCTGTCGGTTCCAGACTGGTGAGGATTGAAACCTCTCTTCAACGTCCTGTCTTCGGACGAAGCCGTCGTGGAACAACTGCTGCAGGGTTCGAATCCTGACTCGTCGCCAATGTTAAGTCTGTGGGTTGTATTATAAATAATCACAGACTCCACTGTTAACAAAATAAAACACGTCTTTACTATTCAGAGGCTCGGACGATTCTGCCCTAGTTAACGTATCACAACCCTTATATACTGGTGTGGTCACTATCGGTATTACAGTATACATGAGCCAATAGATAGTGCCACCCTAAAGTAGTGCTCTTAAAGGCGAACGGTTACATTCTATAGTTCCCTTAAAGGTAAACGGTTACATACACAACACCCCCCAGTGTCAGTAACAATCCCACCCAGTGTCAGTAACATTCCAACCCAGTGTCAGTAACAATACCCCCAGTGTCAATAACAATCCCCCCGAGTGTCAGTAACAATCCCCCCCAGTGTCAGTAACATTCCAACCCAGTGTCAGTAACAATCCCACCCAGTATCTGTAACAATCCCCCCCAGTGTCAGTAACAATCCCCCCCGTGTCAGGTACAATCCCCCCCCAGTGTCTGTAGCAATCCCCCCCCAGTGTCAGTAACAATCCCCCCAGTGTCAGTAACAAACCCTCCCAGCCCAGTGTCAGAAACAATCTCCCCAAGCCCACTGTCAGTAACAATCCACCCGTGTCAGTAACAACAACCCCCAGTGTCAGTAACAATCCCCCCAGTGTCAGTAACAAGCTCCCCCATTGTCAGTAACAATCCGCCCCCACTGTCAGGATCAATCCCCCCTCCCCAGCCCAGTGTCACAATCTCCCCCCAGTGTCAGTAACGATCCCCCGCAGTGTCAGTAACAATCCGTCCCCCAGTGTCAGTAACAATCCCCCCAGTGTCAGTAACGATCCCCTCCCAGCGTCAGTAACAATCACCCCATGTCAGTAACAATCCCCCCCAGTGTCAGTAAAAATCCCCCCCAGTGTCAGTAACAATCCCCCCCAGTGTCAGTAACAATCCCTCCCAGTGTCAGTGACAATTCCCCCCAGTGTCAGTAACAATCCCCCCCCCCCGTGTCAGTAACAATCCCCCCCAGTGTCAGGAACAATCCCACCCAGTATCAGTAACAATCCCGCCCAGTGTCAGTAACAATCCCCCCCCATGTCAGTAACAATCCCCCATGTCAGTAACAATCCCCCCAGTGTCAGTAACAATCTCCCCAGTGTCAGTAACAATCCCCCCCAGTGTCAGTAACAATCCCCCCCACTGTCAGTAACAATCCCCCCATGTCAGTAACAATCCCCCCAGTTTCAGTAACAATCCCCCACAGTATCAGTAACAATCCCCCCAGTGTCAGTAACAATCCCCCCCAGTGTCAGTAACAATCCCCCCCAGTGTCAGTAACAATCCCCCCAGTGCCAGTAACAATCCCCCCAGTGTCAGTAACAATGGCACCCAGCCCAGTGTCAGAAACAATCTCCCCAAGCCCACTGTCAGTAACAATCTCCCCGTGTCTGTAACAATCCCCCCCAGTGTCAGTAACAATCCCCCCCAGTGTCAGTAACAACCCTCCCCGTGTCAGTAACAATCCCACCGCAGTGTCAGCAACAATCTCCCCCAGTGTCAGTAACAATCCCCCCATTGTCAGTAACAATCCCCCCCGTGTCAGTAACAATCCCTCCCAGTGTCAGTAACAATCACCCCCAGTGCAAGTAACAATCCCCCCCAGTGTCAGTAACAATCCCCCCAGTGTCAGTAACAATCCCCCGCATGTCAGTAACAATCCCCCCAGTTTCAGTAACAATCCCCCCCAGTGTCAGTAACAATCCCCCCCAGTGTCAGTAACAATCCCCCCCCAGTGTCAGTAACAATCCCCCCCAGTGTCAGTAACAATCCCCCCCAGTGTCAGTAAAAATCCCCCCATGTCAGTAACAATCCCCCCCAGTGTCAGTAACAATCCCCCCCCGTTTCAGTTACAATGCTCCCACAGTGTCAGTAACAATCCAACCCCAGTGTCAGTAACCATACCCCCCCAAGTGTCAGTAACAATCCCGCCCAGTGTCAGTAACAATCCCCCCCAGTGTCAGTAACATTCCAACCCAGTGTCAGTAACAATCCCCCCAGTGTCAGTTAGAATCCCCCCCAGTGTCAGTAACAATCCCCCCAGTGTCAGTAACAATCCCACCCAGCCTAGTGTCAGAAACAATCTCCCCAAGCCCACTGTCAGTAACAATCCCGCCATGTCAGTAACAACAACCCCCAGTGTCAGTAATAATCCCCCCCAGTGTCAGTAACAATCTCCCCCACTGTCAGAAATAATCCGCCACCAGTGTCAGGATCAATCCCCCCTCCCCAGCCCAGTGTCACAATCTCCCCACAGTGTCAGTAACGATCCCCCCCAGTTTCAGTAACAATCCATCCCCCAGTGTCAGTAACAATCCCCCCCAGTGTCAGTAATGATTCCCGCCCAGTGTCAGTAACAATCACCCCCAGTATCAGTAACAATCGACTCCAGTGTCAGTAACAATCCCCCCCAGTGTCAGTAACAATCTCTCCCAGTGTCAGTAACAATCCCCCTACCAGAATCAGTAACAATCCCCCGCAGTGTCAGAACCAATCGCCCCACCAGAGTCAGTAACAATCCCCCCCAGTGTCAGTAACAATCCCCCAGTGTCAGTAACAATCCCCCCCAGTGTCAGTAACAATCCCCCCACCAGTCAGTAACAATCCCCCCAGTGTCAGTAACAATCCCCCCCAGTGTCAGTAACATTCCCCCCAGTGTCAGTAACAATCGCACCCAGGCCAGTGTCAGAAACAATCTCCCCAAGCCCACTGTCAGTAACAATCCCCCCGTGTCAGTAACAATCCCCCCCATTGTCAGGAACGATCCCCCTACCAGTGTCAGTAACAATCACCCCATGTCAGTAACAACCCCCCCAGTGTCAGTAAAAATCCCCCCCAGTGTCAGTAACATTCCCCTCCAGTGTCAGTAACAATCCCTCCCAGTGTCAGTGACAATTCCTCCCAGTGTCAGTAACAATCCCCACAATGTCAGTAACAATCCCCCCAGTTTCAGTAACAATCCCCCACAGTATCAGTAACAATCCCCCCCAGTGTCAGTAACAATCCCCCCCAGTGTCAGTAACAATCCCCCCCGTGTCAGTAACAATCCCCCCAGTGCCAGTAACAATCCCCCCAGTGTCAGTAACAATGGCACCCAGCCCAGTGTCAGAAACAATCTCCCCAAGCCCACTGTCAGTAACAATCCCCCCGTGTCTGTAACAATCCCCCCCAGTGTCAGCAACAATCCCCCCCCAGTGTCAGTAACAACCCTCCCCGTGTCAGGAACAATCCCACCGCAGTGTCAGTAACAATCTCCCCCAGTGTCAGTAACAATCCCCCCATTGTCAGTAACAATCCCCCCCGTGTCAGTAACAATCCCTCCCAGTGTCAGTAACAATCACCCCCAGTGCCAGTAACAATCCCCCCAGTGTCAGTAATAATCCCCCCAGTGTCAGTAACAATCCCCCGCATGTCAGTAACAATCCCCCCAGTTTCAGTAACAATCCCCCCCAGTGTCAGTAACAATCCCCCCCAGTGTCAGTAACAATCCCCCCCCAGTGTCAGTAACAATCCCCCCCAGTGTCAGTAACAATCCCCCCCAGTGTCAGTAAAAATCCCCCCGTGTCAGTAACAATCCCCCCCAGTGTCAGTAACAATCCCCCCCCCGTTTCAGTTACAATGCTCCCACAGTGTCAGTAACAATCCAAGCCCAGTGTCAGTAACCATACCCCCCCAAGTGTCAGTAACAATCCCGCCCAGTGTCAGTAACAATCCCCCCAGTGTCAGTAACATTCCAACCCAGTGTCAGTAACAATCCCCCCAGTGTCAGTTAGAATCCCCCCCAGTGTCAGTAACAATCCCCCCAGTGTCAGTAACAATCCCACCCAGCCTAGTGTCAGAAACAATCTCCCCAAGCCCACTGTCAGTAACAATCCCGCCATGTCAGTAACAACAACCCCCATTGTCAGTAATAATCCCCCCAGTGTCAGTAACAATCTCCCCCACTGTCAGTAATAATCCGCCACCAGTGTCAGGATCAATCCCCCCTCCCCAGCCCAGGGTCACAATCTCCCCACAGTGTCAGTAACGATCCCCCCCAGTGTCAGTAACAATCCATCCCCCAGTGTCAGTAACAATCCCCCCCAGTGTCAGTAATGATTCCCGCCCAGTGTCAGTAACAATCACCCCCAGTATCAGTAACAATCGACTCCAATGTCAGTAACAATCCCCCCAGTGTCAGTAACAATCTCCCCCAGTGTCAGTAACAATCCCCCTACCAGAATCAGTAACAATCCCCCGCAGTGTCAGAAACAATCGCCCCACCAGAGTCAGTAACAATCCCCCCCAGTGTCAGTAACAATCCCCCAGTGTCAGTAACAATCCCCCCCAGTGTCAGTAACAATCCCCCCACCAGTCAGTAACAATCCCCCCAGTGTCAGTAACAATCCCCCCCAGTGTCAGTAACATTCCCCCCAGTGTCAGTAACAATCGCACCCAGGCCAGTGTCAGAAACAATCTCCCCAAGCCCACTGTCAGTAACAATCCCCCCGTGTCAGTAACAATCCCCCCCATTGTCAGGAACGATCCCCCTACCAGTGTCAGTAACAATCACCCCATGTCAGTAACAACCCCCCCCAGTGTCAGTAAAAATCCCCCCCAGTGTCAGTAACATTCCCCTCCAGTGTCAGTAACAATCCCTCCCAGTGTCAGTGACAATTCCTCCCAGTGTCAGTAACAATCCCCCCCGTGTCAGTAACAATCCCCCCCCAGTGTCAGGAACAATCCCCCCCGTGTCAGTAACAATCCCCCCCAGTGTCAGTAACAATCCTGCCCAGTGTCAGTAACAATCCCCCCCAGTGTCAGTAACAATCCCCCCATGTCAGTAACAATCCGCCCATGTCAGTAACAATCCCCGCCAGTGTCAGTAACAATCCCCCCCAGTGTCAGTAACAATCCCCCCCAGTATCAGTAACAATCCCTCCTGTCAGTAACAATCCCCCCAATTTCAGTAACAATCCCCCCGTGCCAGTAACAGTCCCCCCCAGTGTCGGTAACAGTCCCCCCCAGTGTCAGTAACAATACCCCCCAGTGTCAGTAACAATTCCCCCAGTGTCAGTAAAAATCCCCCCATGTCAGTAACAAACCCCCCCAGTGTCAGTAACAATCTCCCCCAGTGTCAGTAACAATCCCCCCCAGTGTCAGTATCAATCCCCCCCAGTGTCAGTAACAATCCCCCCCAGTGTCAGTAACAATCCCCCCATGTCAGTAACAATCCCCCCGTTGCAGTAACAATCCCTCCAGTGTCAGTAACAATCCCCCCGTGTCAGTAACAATCCCCCCCCAGTGTCAGTAACAAACCCCCGCGTGTCAGTAAGAATCCCACCCAGTGTCAGTAAAAATCCGCCCCAGTGTCAGTAACAATCCCACCCAGTGTCAGTAACATTCCAACCCAGTGTCCGTAACAATACCCCCAGTGTCAATAACAATCCCCCCGAGTGTCAGTAACAATCCCCCCCAGTGTCAGTAACATTCCAACCCAGTGTCAGTAACAATCCCACCCAGTATCTGTAACAATCCCCCCCAGTGTCAGTAACAATCCCCCCCGTGTCAGGTACAATCCCCCCCAGTGTCTGTAGCAATCCCCCCCCAGTGTCAGTAACAATCCCTCCCAGTGTCAGTAACAATCCCCCCCAGTGTCAGTAAAAATGCCCCCGTGTCAGTAACAATCCCCCCAGTGTCAGTAACAATCCCCCCCGTTTCAGTTACAATGCTCCCACAGTGTCAGTAACAATCCAACCCCAGTGTCAGTAACCATAACCCCCAAGTGTCAGTAACAATCCCGCCCAGTGTCAGTAACAATCCCCCCCAGTGTCAGTAACATTCCAACCCAGTGTCAGTAACAATCCCCCCAGTGTCAGTTAGAATCCCCCCCAGTGTCAGTAACAATCCCCCCAGTGTCAGTAACAATCCCACCCAGCCTAGTGTCAGAAACAATCTCCCCAAGCCCACTGTCAGTAACAATACCGCCATGTCAGTAACAACAACCCCCAGTGTCAGTAAAAATCCCACCAGTGTCAGTAACAATCTCCCCCACTGTCAGTAATAATCCGCCACCAGTGTCAGGATCATTCCCCCCTCCCCAGCCCAGTGTCACAATCTCCCCACAGTGTCAGTAACGATCCCCCCCAGTGTCAGTAACAATCCATCCCCCAGTGTCAGTAACAATCCCCCCCAGTGTCAGTAATGATTCCCGCCCAGTGTCAGTAACAATCACCCCCAGTATCAGTAACAATCGACTCCAGTGTCAGTAACAATCCCCCCCAGTGTCAGTAACAATCCCCCCCAGTGTCAGTAACAATCCCCCTACCAGAATCAGTAACAATCCCCCGCAGTGTCAGAAACAATCGCCCCACCAGAGTCAGCAACAATCCCCCCCAGTGTCAGTAACAATCCCCCAGTGTCAGTAACAATCCCCCCCAGTGTCAGTAACAATCCCCCCACCAGTCAGTAACAATCCCCCCAGTGTCAGTAACAATCCCCCCCAGTGTCAGTAACATTCCCCCCAGTGTCAGTAACAATCGCACCCAGGCCAGTGTCAGAAACAATCTCCCCAAGGCCAGTGTCAGAAACAATCTCCCCAAGCCCACTGTCAGTAACAATCCCCTCGTGTCAGTAACAATCCCCCCCAGTGTCAGTAACGATCCCCCCCCAGTGTCAGTAACAATCACCCCATGTCAGTAACAATCCCCCCAGTGTCAGTAAAAATCCCCCCCAGTGTCAGTAACATTCCCCTCCAGTGTCAGTAACAATCCCTCCCAGTGTCAGTGACAATTCCTCCCAGTGTCAGTAACAATCCCCCCCGTGTCAGTAACAATCCCCCCCAGTGTCAGGAACAATCCCCCCCAGTGTCAGTAACAATCCCCCCCAGTGTCAGTAACAATCCTGCCCAGTGTCAGTAACAATCCCGCCCAGTGTCAGTAACAATCCCCCCATGTCAGTAACAATCCGCCCATGTCAGTAACAATCCCCGCCAGTGTCAGTAACAATCCCCCCCAGTATCAGTAACAATCCCTCCTGTCAATAACAATCCCCCCAATTTCAGTAACAATCCCCCCGTGCCAGTAACATTCCCCCCCAGTGTCGGTAACAGTCCCCCCCAGTGTCAGTAACAATCCCCCCCCGTGTCAGTAACAATCCCCCCAGTGTCAGTAAAAATCCCCCCGGTGTCAGTAACAAACCCCCCCAGTGTCAGTAACAATCTCCCCCAGTGTCAGTAACAATCCCCCCCAGTGTCAGTATCAATCCCCCCCAGTGTCAGTAACAATCCCCCCCAGTGTCAGTAACAATCCCCCCATGTCAGTAACAATCCCCCCGTTGCAGTAACAATCCCTCCAGTGTCAGTAACAATCCCCCCCGTGTCAGTAACAATCCCCCCCCAGTGTCAGTAAAAATCCCCCCCAGTGTCAGTAACAATCCCACCCAGTGTCAGTAACATTCCAACCCAGTGTCAGTAACAATACCCCCAGTGTCAATAACAATCCCCCCGAGTGTCAGTAACAATCCCCCCCAGTGTCAGTAACATTCCAACCCAGTGTCAGTAACAATCCCAACCAGTATCTGTAACAATCCCCCCCAGTGTCAGTAACAATCCCCCCCGTATCAGGTACAATCCCCCCCCAGTGTCTGTAGCAATCCCCCCCAGTGTCAGTAACAATCCCCCCAGTGTCAGTAACAAACCCTCCCAGCCCAGTGTCAGAAACAATCTCCCCAAGCCCACTGTCAGTAACAATCCACCCGTGTGAGTAACAACAACCCCCAGTGTCAGTAACAATCCCCCCCACTGTCAGTAACAAGCTCCCCCATTGTCAGTAACAATCCGCCCCCACTGTCAGGATCAATCCCCCCACCCCAGCCCAGTGTCACAATCTCCCCCCAGTGTCAGTAACGATCCCCCCCAGTGTCAGTAACAATCCCCCCCAGTGTCAGTAACGATCCCCCCCGTGTCAGTAACAATCACCCCATCTCAGTAACAATCCCCCCCAGTGTCAGTAAAAATCCCCCCCAGTGTCAGTAACAATCCCCCCCCAGTGTCAGTAACAATCCCTCCCAGTGTCAGTGACAATTCCCCCCAGTGTCAGTAACAATCCCCCCCCGTGTCAGTAACAATCCCCCCCAGTGTCAGGAACAATCCCACCCAGTGTCAGTATCAATCCTGCCCAGTGTCAGTAACAATCCCCCCCATGTCAGTAACAATCCCCCATGTCAGTAACAATCCCCCCCAGTGTCAGTAACAATCCCCCCAGTGTCAGTAACAATCCCCCCCAGTGTCAGTAACAATCCCCCCCACTGTCAGTAACAATCCCCCCATGTCAGTAACAATCCCCCCAGTTTCAGTAACAATCCCCCACAGTATCAGTAACAATCCCCCCCAGTGTCAGTAACAATCCCCCCCAGTGTCAGTAACAATCCCCCCCAGTGTCAGTAACAATCCCCCCAGTGTCAGTAAAAATCCCCCCAGTGTCAGTAACAAACCCCCCCAGTGCCAGTAACAATCCCCCCAGTGTCAGTAACAATACCCCCCAGTCTCAGTAACAATCCGTCCCCCAGTGTCAGCAACAATCCCCCCCCAGTGTCAGTAACAATCCCCCCCAGTGTCAGTAAAAATCCCCCCCAGTGTCAGTAACAATCCCCCCCAGTGTCAGTAACAATCCCTCCCAGTGTCAGTAACAAAACCCCCCAGTGTCAGTAACAATCCCCCCGTGTCAGTTACAATCCCCCCCCAGTGTCTGTAACAATCCCCCCAGTGTCAGGAACCATCACCCCCCATGTCAGTAACAATCCTGCCCAGTGCCAGTAACAATCCCCCCCAGTGTCAGTAACATTCCAAAAAAGTGTCAGTAACAATCTCCCCAGTGTCAGTAACAATTCCCCCCAGTGTCAGTAACAAACCCTCCCAGCCCAGTGTCAGAAACAATCTCCCCAAGCCCACTGTCAGTAAAAATCCACCCGTGTCAGTAACAACAACCCCCAGTGTCAGTGACAATCCCCCCCAGTGTCAATTACAATCTCCCCCATTGTCAGTAACAATCCGCCCCCAGTGTCAGGATCAATCCCCCCTCCCCAGCCCAGTGTCACAATCTCCCCCCAGTGTCAGTAATGATCCCCCCAGAGTCAGTAACAATCCGTCCCCCAGTGTCAGTAACAATCCCTCCCAGTGTCAGTAACGATCCCCCCACCAGTGTCACTAACAATCACCCCATGTCATTAACAATCCCCCCGCAGTGTCAGTAAAAATCCCCCACAGTGTCAGTAACAATCCCCCCCAGTGTCAGTAACAATCCCTCCCAGTGTCAGTGACAATTTCCCCCAGTGTCAGTAGCAATCCCCCCACCGTGTCAGTAACAATCCCCCCCCAGTGTCAGGAACAATCCCCCCCAGTGTCAGTAACAATCCCCCCGTGTCAGTAACAATCCCGCCCAGTGTCAGTAACAATCCCACCCAGTGTCAGTAACAATCCCCCCATGTCACTAACAATCCGCCCATGTCAGTAACATTCCCCCCCAGTATCAGTAACAATCCTCCCCAGTGTCAGTAACAATCACCCCCGTGTCAGTAACAATCCCCCAGTGTCAGTAACAATCCCCCCGTCAGTAACAATCCCCCCAGTGTCAGTAACAATCCCCCCCAGTGTCAGTAACAATCCCCCCAGTGCCAGTAACAATCCCCCCAGTGTCAGTAACAATGGCACCCAGCCCAGTGTCAGAAACAATCTCCCCAAGCCCACTGTCAGTAACAATCCCCCCCAGTGTCAGTAAAAATCCCCCCCAGTGTCAGTAACAATCCCCCCCAGTGTCAGTAACAATCCCCCCCAGTGTCAGTAAAAATCCCCTCGTGTCAGTAACAATCCCCCCCAGTGTCAGTAACAATCCCCCCCGTTTCAGTTACAATGCTCCCACAGTGTCAGTAACAATCCAACCCCAGTGTCAGTAACCATACCCCCCCCCAAGTGTCAGTAACAATCCGGACCAGTGTCAGTAACAATCCCCCCCAGTGTCAGTAACATTCCAACCCAGTGTCAGTAACAATCCCCCCAGTGTCAGTTAGAATCCCCCCCAGTGTCAGTAACAATCCCCCCAGTGTCAGTTACAATCCCACCCAGCCTAGTGTCAGAAACAATCTCCCCAAGCCCACTGTCAGTAACAATCCCGCCATGTCAGTAACAACAACCCCCAGTGTCAGTAATAATCCCCCCCAGTGTCAGTAACAATCTCCCCCACTGTCAGTAATAATCCGCCACCAGTGTCAGGATCAATCCCCCCTCCCCAGCCCAGTGTCACAATCTCCCCACAGTGTCAGTAACGATCCCCCACAGTGTCAGTAACAATCCATCCCCCAGTGTCAGTAACAATCCCCCCCAGTGTCAGTAATGATTCCCGCCCAGTGTCAGTAACAATCACCCCCAGTATCAGTAACATTCGACTCCAGTGTCAGTAACAATCCCCCCAGTGTCAGTAACAATCTCCCCCAGTGTCAGTAACAATCCCCCTACCAGAATCAGTAACAATCCCCCGCAATGTCAGAAACAATCGCCCCACCAGAGTCAGTAACAATCCCCCCCAGTGTCAGTAACAATCCCCCAGTGTCAGTAACAATCCCCCCCAGTGTCAGTAACAATCCCCCCACCAGTCAGTAACAATCCCCCCAGTGTCAGTAACAATCCCCCCCAGTGTCAGTAACATTCCCCCCAGTGTCAGTAACAATCGCACCCAGGCCAGTGTCAGAAACAATCTCCCCAAGCCCACTGTCAGTAACAATCCCCCCGTGTCAGTAACAATCCCCCCCATTGTCAGGAACGATCCCCCTACCAGTGTCAGTAACAATCACCCCATGTCAGTAACAACCCCCCCCAGTGTCAGTAAAAATCCCCCCCAGTGTCAGTAACATTCCCCTCCAGTGTCAGTAACAATCCCTCCCAGTGTCAGTGACAATTCCTCCCAGTGTCAGTAACAATCCCCCCCATGTCAGTAACAATCCCCCCAGTTTCAGTAACAATCCCCCACAGTATCAGTAACAATCCCCCCCATTTTCAGTAACAATCCCCCCCAGTGTCAGTAACAATCCCCCCCAGTGTCAGTAACAATCCCCCCAGTGCCAGTAACAATCCCCCCAGTGTCAGTAACAATGGCACCCAGCCCAGTGTCAGAAACAATCTCCCCAAGCCCACAGTCAGTAACAATCCCCCCGTGTCTGTAACAATCCCCCCCAGTGTCAGTAACAATCCCCCCCAGTGTCAGTAACAACCCTCCCCGTGTCAGTAACAATCCCACCGCAGTGTCAGTAACAATCTCCCCCAGTGTCAGTAACAATCCCCCCATTGTCAGTAACAATCCCCCCCGTGTCAGTAACAATCCCTCCCAGTGTCAGTAACAATCACCCCCAGTGCCAGTAACAATCCCCCCCAGTGTCAGTAACAATCCCCCCAGTGTCAGTAACAATCCCCCGCATGTCAGTAACAATCCCCCCAGTTTCAGTAACAATCCCCCCCAGTGTCAGTAACAATCCCCCCCAGTGTCAGTAACAATCCCCCCCCAGTGTCAGTAACAATCCCCCCCAGTGTCAGTAACAATCCCCCCCAGTGTCAGTAAAAATCCCCCCGTGTCAGTAACAATCCCCCCCAGTGTCAGTAACAATCCCCCCCCGTTTCAGTTACAATGCTCACACAGTGTCAGTAACAATCCAACCCCAGTGTCAGTTACCATACCCCCCCAAGTGTCAGTAACAATCCCGCCCAGTGTCAGTAACAATCCCCCCCAGTGTCAGTAACATTCCAACCCAGTGTCAGTAACAATCCCCCCAGTGTCAGTTAGAATCCCCCTCAGTGTCAGTAACAATCCCCCCAGTGTCAGTAACAATCCCACCCAGCCTAGTGTCAGAAACAATCTCCCCAAGCCCACTGTCAGTAACAATCCCGCCATGTCAGTAACAACAACCCCCAGTGTCAGTAATAATCCCCCCCAGTGTCAGTAACAATCTCCCCCACTGTCAGTAATAATCCGCCACCAGTGTCAGGATCAATCCCCCCTCCCCAGCCCAGTGTCACAATCTCCCCACAGTGTCAGTAACGATCCCCCCCAGTGTCAGTAACAATCCATCCCCCAGTGTCAGTAACAATCCCCCCCAGTGTCAGTAATGATTCCCGCCCAGTGTCAGTAACAATCACCCCCAGTATCAGTAACAATCGACTCCAGTGTCAGTAACAATCCCCCCCAGTGTCAGTAACAATCTCCCCCAGTGTCAGTAACAATCCCCCTACCAGAATCAGTAACAATCCCCCGCAGTGTCAGAACCAATCGCCCCACCAGAGTCAGTAACAATCCCCCCCAGTGTCAGTAACAATCCCCCCAGTGCCAGTAACAATCCCCCCAGTGTCAGTAACAATGGCACCCAGCCCAGTGTCAGAAACAATCTCCCCAAGCCCACAGTCAGTAACAATCCCCCCGTGTCTGTAACAATCCCCCCCAGTGTCAGTAACAATCCCCCCCAGTGTCAGTAACAACCCTCCCCGTGTCAGTAACAATCCCACCGCAGTGTCAGTAACAATCTCCCCCAGTGTCAGTAACAATCCCCCCATTGTCAGTAACAATCCCCCCCATGTCAGTAACAATCCCTCCCAGTGTCAGTAACAATCACCCCCAGTGCCAGTAACAATCCCCCCCAGTGTCAGTAACAATCCCCCCAGTGTCAGTAACAATCCCCCGCATGTCAGTAACAATCCCCCCAGTTTCAGTAACAATCCCCCCCAGTGTCAGTAACAATCCCCCCCAGTGTCAGTAACAATCCCCCCCCAGTGTCAGTAACAATCCCCCCCAGTGTCAGTAACAATCCCCCCCAGTGTCAGTAAAAATCCCCCCGTGTCAGTAACAATCCCCCCCAGTGTCAGTAACAATCCCCCCCCGTTTCAGTTACAATGCTCCCACAGTGTCAGTAACAATCCAACCCCAGTGTCAGTTACCATACCCCCCCAAGTGTCAGTAACAATCCCGCCCAGTGTCAGTAACAATCCCCCCCAGTGTCAGTAACATTCCAACCCAGTGTCAGTAACAATCCCCCCAGTGTCAGTTAGAATCCCCCTCAGTGTCAGTAACAATCCCCCCAGTGTCAGTAACAATCCCACCCAGCCTAGTGTCAGAAACAATCTCCCCAAGCCCACTGTCAGTAACAATCCCGCCATGTCAGTAACAACAACCCCCAGTGTCAGTAATAATCCCCCCCAGTGTCAGTAACAATCTCCCCCACTGTCAGTAATAATCCGCCACCAGTGTCAGGATCAATCCCCCCTCCCCAGCCCAGTGTCACAATCTCCCCACAGTGTCAGTAACGATCCCCCCCAGTGTCAGTAACAATCCATCCCCCAGTGTCAGTAACAATCCCCCCCAGTGTCAGTAATGATTCCCGCCCAGTGTCAGTAACAATCACCCCCAGTATCAGTAACAATCGACTCCAGTGTCAGTAACAATCCCCCCCAGTGTCAGTAACAATCTCCCCCAGTGTCAGTAACAATCCCCCTACCAGAATCAGTAACAATCCCCCGCAGTGTCAGAACCAATCGCCCCACCAGAGTCAGTAACAATCCCCCCCAGTGTCAGTAACAATCCCCCAGTGTCAGTAACAATCCCCCCCAGTGTCAGTAACAATCCCCCCACCAGTCAGTAACATTCCCCCCAGTGTCAGTAACAATCCCCCCCAGTGTCAGTAACATTCCCCCCAGTGTCAGTAACAATCGCACCCAGGCCAGTGTCAGAAACAATCTCCCCAAGCCCACTGTCAGTAACAATCCCCCCGTGTCAGTAACAATCCCCCCCATTGTCAGGAACGATCCCCCTACCAGTGTCAGTAACAATCACCCCATGTCAGTAACAACCCCCCCCAGTGTCAGTAAAAATCCCCCCCAGTGTCAGTAACATTCCCCTCCAGTGTCAGTAACAATCCCTCCCAGTGTCAGTGACAATTCCTCCCAGTGTCAGTAACAATCCCCCCAATGTCAGTAACAATCCCCCCAGTTTCAGTAACAATCCCCCACAGTATCAGTAACAATCCCCCCCAGTGTCAGTAACAAGCCCCCCCAGTGTCAGTAACAATCCCCCCCAGTGTCAGTAACAATCCCCCCAGTGCCAGTAACAATTCCCCAGTGTCAGTAACAATGGCACCCAGCCCAGTGTCAGAAACAATCTCCCCAAGCCCACTGTCAGTAACAATCCCCCCGTGTCTGTAACAATCCCCCCCCAGTGTCAGCAACAATCCCCCCCAGTGTCAGTAACAACCCTCCCCGTGTCAGGAACAATCCCACCGCAGTGTCAGTAACAATCTCCCCCATTGTCAGTAACAATCCCCCCCGTGTCAGTAACAATCCCTCCCAGTGTCAGTAACAATCACCCCCAGTGCCAGTAACAATCCCCCCCAGTGTCAGTAACAATCCCCCCAGTGTCAGTAACAATCCCCCGCATGTCAGTAACAATCCCCCAGTTTCAGTAACAATCCCCCCCAGTGTCAGTAACAATCCCCCCCAGTGTCAGTAACAATCCCCCCCCAGTGTCAGTAACAATCCCCCCCCGTGTCAGTAACAATCCCCCCCAGTGTCAGTAAAAATCCCCCCGTGTCAGTAACAATCCCCCCCAGTGTCAGTAACAATCCCCCCCCGTTTCAGTTACAATGCTCCCACAGTGTCAGTAACAATCCAACCCCAGTGTCAGTTACCATACCCCCCCAAGTGTCAGTAACAATCCCGCCCAGTGTCAGTAACAATCCCCCCCAGTGTCAGTAACATTCCAACCCAGTGTCAGTAACAATCCCCCCAGTGTCAGTTAGAATCCCCCTCAGTGTCAGTAACAATCCCCCCAGTGTCAGTAACAATCCCACCCAGCCTAGTGTCAGAAACAATCTCCCCAAGCCCACTGTCAGTAACAATCCCGCCATGTCAGTAACAACAACCCCCAGTGTCAGTAATAATCCCCCCCAGTGTCAGTAACAATCTCCCCCACTGTCAGTAATAATCCGCCACCAGTGTCAGGATCAATCCCCCCTCCCCAGCCCAGTGTCACAATCTCCCCACAGTGTCAGTAACGATCCCCCCCAGTGTCAGTAACAATCCATCCCCCAGTGTCAGTAATGATTCCCGCCCAGTGTCAGTAACAATCACCCCCAGTATCAGTAACAATCGACTCCAGTGTCAGTAACAATCCCCCCCAGTGTCAGTAACAATCTCCCCCAGTGTCAGTAACAATCCTCCTACCAGAATCAGTAACAATCCCCCGCAGTGTCAGAACCAATCGCCCCACCAGAGTCAGTAACAATCCCCCCCAGTGTCAGTAACAATCCCCCAGTGTCAGTAACAATCCCCCCCAGTGTCAGTAACAATCCCCCCACCAGTCAGTAACATTCCCCCCAGTGTCAGTAACAATCCCCCCCAGTGTCAGTAACATTCCCCCCAGTGTCAGTAACAATCGCACCCAGGCCAGTGTCAGAAACAATCTCCCCAAGCCCACTGTCAGTAACAATCCCCCCGTGTCAGTAACAATCCCCCCCATTGTCAGGAACGATCCCCCTACCAGTGTCAGTAACAATCACCCCATGTCAGTAACAACCCCCCCCAGTGTCAGTAAAAATCCCCCCCAGTGTCAGTAACATTCCCCTCCAGTGTCAGTAACAATCCCTCCCAGTGTCAGTGACAATTCCTCCCAGTGTCAGTAACAATCCCCCCAATGTCAGTAACAATCCCCCCAGTTTCAGTAACAATCCCCCCCAGTGTCAGTAACAATCCCCCCCGTGTCAGTAACAATCCTGCCCAGTGTCAGTAACAATCCCGCCCAGTGTCAGTAACAATCCCCCCATGTCAGTAACAATCCGCCCATGTCAGTAACAATCCCCGCCAGTGTCAGTAACAATCCCCCCCAGTGTCAGTAACAATCCCCCCCAGTATCAGTAACAATCCCTCCTGTCAGTAACAATCCCCCCAATTTCAGTAACAATCCCCCCGTGCCAGTAACAGTCCCCCCCAGTGTCGGTAACAGTCCTCCCCAGTGTCAGTAACAATCCCCCCCAGTGTCAGTAACAATCCCCCCCAGTGTCAGTAACAATCCCCCCAGTGTCAGTAAAAATCCCCCCATGTCAGTAACAAACCCCCCCAGTGTCAGTAACAATCTCCCCCAGTGTCAGTAACAATCCCCCCCAGTGTCAGTATCAATCCCCCCCAGTGTCAGTAACAATCCCCCCCAGTGTCAGTAACAATCCCCCCATGTCAGTAACAATCCCCCCGTTGCAGTAACAATCCCTCCAGTGTCAGTAACAATCCCCCCCGTGTCAGTAACAATCCCCCCCCAGTGTCAGTAACAAACCCCCGCGTGTCAGTAAGAATCCCACCCAGTGTCAGTAAAAATCCCCCCCAATGTCAGTAACAATCCCACCCAGTGTCAGTAACATTCCAACCCAGTGTCCGTAACAATACCCCCAGTGTCAATAACAATCCCCCCGAGTGTCAGTAACAATCCCCCCCAGTGTCAGTAACATTCCAACTCAGTGTCAGTAACAATCCCACCCAGTATCTGTAACAATCCCCCCCAGTGTCAGTAACAATCCCCCCCGTGCCAGGTACAATCCCCCCCCAGTGTCTGTAGCAATCCCCCCCCAGTGTCAGTAACAATCCCCCCCAGTGTCAGTAACAATCCCCCCCAGTGTCAGTAAAAATCCCCCCGTGTCAGTAACAATCCCCCCCAGTGTCAGTAACAATCCCCCCCGTTTCAGTTACAATGCTCCCACAGTGTCAGTAACAATCCAACCCCAGTGTCAGTAACCATACCCCCCCAAGTGTCAGTAACAATCCCGCCCAGTGTCAGTAACAATCCCCCCCAGTGTCAGTAACATTCCAACCCAGTGTCAGTAACAATCCCCCCAGTGTCAGTTAGAATCCCCCCCAGTGTCAGTAACAATCCCCCCAGTGTCAGTAACAATCCCACCCAGCCTAGTGTCAGAAACAATCTCCCCAAGCCCACTGTCAGTAACAATCCCGCCATGTCAGTAACAACAACCCCCAGTGTCAGTAATAATCCCCCCCAGTGTCAGTAACAATCTCCCCCACTGTCAGTAATAATCCGCCACCAGTGTCAGGATCAATCCCCCCTCCCCAGCCCAGTGTCACAATCTCCCCACAGTGTCAGTAACAATCCCCCCCAGTGTCAGTAACAATCCATCCCCCAGTGTCAGTAACAATCCCCCCCAGTGTCAGTAATCATTCCCGCCCAGTGTCAGTAACAATCACACCCAGTATCAGTAACAATCGACTCCAGTGTCAGTAACAATCCCCCCCAGTGTCAGTAACAATCCCGCCCAGTGTCAGTAACAATCCCCCCCAGTGTCAGTAACATTCCAACCCAGTGTCAGTAACAATCCCCCCAGTGTCAGTTAGAATCCCCCCCAGTGTCAGTAACAATCCCCCCAGTGTCAGTAACAATCCCACCCAGCCTAGTGTCAGAAACAATCTCCCCAAGCCCACTGTCAGTAACAATCCCGCCATGTCAGTAACAACAACCCCCAGTGTCAGTAATAATCCCCCCCAGTGTCAGTAACAATCTCCCCCACTGTCAGTAATAATCCGCCACCAGTGTCAGGATCAATCCCCCCTCCCCAGCCCAGTGTCACAATCTCCCCACAGTGTCAGTAACAATCCCCCCCAGTGTCAGTAACAATCCATCCCCCAGTGTCAGTGACAATCCCCCCCAGTGTCAGTAATGATTCCCGCCCAGTGTCAGTAACAATCACACCCAGTATCAGTAACAATCGACTCCAGTGTCAGTAACAATCCCCCCCAGTGTCAGTAACAATCTCCCCCAGTGTCAGTAACAATCCCCCTACCAGAATCAGTAACAATCCCCCGCAGTGTCAGAAACAATCGCCCCACCAGAGTCAGTAACAATCCCCACCAGTGTCAGTAACAATCCCCCAGTGTCAGTAACAATCCCCCCCAGTGTCAGTAACAATCCCCCCACCAGTCAGTAACAATCCCCCCAGTGTCAGTAACAATCCCCCCCAGTGTCAGTAACATTCCCCCCAGTGTCAGTAACAATCGCACCCAGGCCAGTGTCAGAAACAATCTCCCCAAGCCCACTGTCAGTAACAATCCCCCCGTGTCAGTAACAATCCCCCCCATTGTCAGGAACGATCCCCCTACCAGTGTCAGTAACAATCACCCCATGTCAGTAACAACCCCCCCCAGTGTCAGTAAAAATCCCCCCCAGTGTCAGTAACATTCCCCTCCAGTGTCAGTAACAATCCCTCCCAGTGTCAGTGACAATTCCTCCCAGTGTCAGTAACAATCCCCCCCGTGTCAGTAACAATCCCCCCCCAGTGTCAGGAACAATCCCCCCCAGTGTCAGTAACAATCCCCCCCAGTGTCAGTAACAATCCTGCCCAGTGTCAGTAACAATCCCGCCCAGTGTCAGTAACAATCCCCCCATGTCAGTAACAATCCGCCCATGTCAGTAACAATCCCCGCCAGTGTCAGTAACAATCCCCCCCAGTGTCAGTAACAATCCCCCCCAGTATCAGTAACAATCCCTCCTGTCAGTAACAATCCCCCCAATTTCAGTAACAATCCCCCCGTGCCAGTAACAGTCCCCCCCAGTGTCGGTAACAGTCCCCCCCAGTGTCAGTAACAATCCCCCCCAGTGTCAGTAACAATCCCCCCAGTGTCAGTAACAATCCCCCCCAGTGTCAGTATCAATCCCCCCCAGTGTCAGTAACAATCCCCCCCAGTGTCAGTAACAATCCCCCCATGTCAGTAACAATCCCCCCGTTGCAGTAACAATCCCTCCAGTGTCAGTAACAATCCCCCCCGTGTCAGTAACAATCCCCCCCCAGTGTCAGTAACAAACCCCCGCGTGTCAGTAAGAATCCCACCCAGTGTCAGTAAAAATCCCCCCCAATGTCAGTAACAATCCCACCCAGTGTCAGTAACATTCCAACCCAGTGTCCGTAACAATACCCCCAGTGTCAATAACAATCCCCCCGAGTGTCAGTAACAATCCCCCCCAGTGTCAGTAACATTCCAACCCAGTGTCAGTAACAATCCCCCCCGTGCCAGGTACAATCCCCCCCCAGTGTCTGTAGCAATCCCCCCCCAGTGTCAGTAACAATCCCCCCCAGTGTCAGTAACAATCCCCCCCAGTGTCAGTAAAAATCCCCCCGTGTCAGTAACAATCCCCCCCAGTGTCAGTAACAATCCCCCCCGTTTCAGTTACAATGCTCCCACAGTGTCAGTAACAATCCAACCCCAGTGTCAGTAACCATACCCCCCCAAGTGTCAGTAACAATCCCGCCCAGTGTCAGTAACAATCCCCCCCAGTGTCAGTAACATTCCAACCCAGTGTCAGTAACAATCCCCCCAGTGTCAGTTAGAATCCCCCCCAGTGTCAGTAACAATCCCCCCAGTGTCAGTAACAATCCCACCCAGCCTAGTGTCAGAAACAATCTCCCCAAGCCCACTGTCAGTAACAATCCCGCCATGTCAGTAACAACAACCCCCAGTGTCAGTAATAATCCCCCCCAGTGTCAGTAACAATCTCCCCCACTGTCAGTAATAATCCGCCACCAGTGTCAGGATCAATCCCCCCTCCCCAGCCCAGTGTCACAATCTCCCCACAGTGTCAGTAACGATCCCCCCCAGTGTCAGTAACAATCCATCCCCCAGTGTCAGTAACAATCCCCCCCAGTGTCAGTAATGATTCCCGCCCAGTGTCAGTAACAATCACCCCCAGTATCAGTAACAATCGACTCCAGTGTCAGTAACAATCCCCCACAGTGTCAGTAACAATCCCCCCCAGTGTCAGTAACAATCCCCCTACCAGAATCAGTAACAATCCCCCGCAGTGTCAGAACCAATCGCCCCACCAGAGTCAGTAACAATCCCCCCCAGTGTCAGTAACAATCCCCCAGTGTCAGTAACAATCCCCCCCAGTGTCAGTAACAATCCCCCCACCAGTCAGTAACAATCCCCCCAGTGTCAGAAACAATCTCCCCAAGGCCAGTGTCAGAAACAATCTCCCCATGCCCACTGTCAGTAACAATCCCCTCGTGTCAGTAACAATCCCCCCCAGTGTCAGTAACGATCCCCCCCCAGTGTCAGTAACAATCACCCCATGTCAGTAACAATCCCCCCAGTGTCAGTAAAAATCCCCCCCAGTGTCAGTAACATTCCCCTCCAGTGTCAGTAACAATCCCTCCCAGTGTCAGTGACAATTCCTCCCAGTGTCAGTAACAATCCCCCCCGTGTCAGTAACAATCCCCCCCAGTGTCAGGAACAATCCCCCCCAGTGTCAGTAACAATCCCCCCCAGTGTCAGTAACAATCCTGTCCAGTGTCAGTAACAATCCCGCCCAGTGTCAGTAACAATCCCCCCATGTCAGTAACAATCCGCCCATGTCAGTAACAATCCCCGGCAGTGTCAGTAACAATCCCCCCCAGTATCAGTAACAATCCCTCCTGTCAATAACAATCCCCCAAATTTCAGTAACAATCCCCCCGTGCCAGTAACATTCCCCCCCAGTGTCGGTAACAGTCCCCCCCAGTGTCAGTAACAATCCCCCCCAGTGTCAGTAACAATCCCCCCAGTGTCAGTAAAAATCCCCCCGGTGTCAGTAACAAACCCCCCCAGTGTCAGTAACAATCTCCCCCAGTGTCAGTAACAATCCCCCCCAGTGTCAGTATCAATCCCCCCCAGTGTCAGTAACAATCCCCCCCAGTGTCTGTAACAATCCCCCATGTCAGTAACAATCCCCCCGTTGCTGTAACAATCCCTCCAGTGTCAGTAACAATCCCCCCCGTGTCAGTAACAATCCCCCCCCAGTGTCAGTAAAATCCCCCCCAGTGTCAGTAACAATCCCACCCAGTGTCAGTAACATTCCAACCCAGTGTCAGTAACAATACCCCCAGTGTCAATAACAATCCCCACGAGTGTCAGTAACAATCCCCCCCAGTGTCAGTAACATTCCAACCCAGTGTCAGTAACAATCCCACCCAGTATCTGTAACAATCCCCCCCAGTGTCAGTAACAATCCCCCCCGTGTCAGGTACAATCCCCCCCCAGTGTATGTAGCAATCCCCCCCCAGTGTCAGTAACAATCCCCCAAGTGTCAGTAACAAACCCTCCCAACCCAGTGTCAGAAACAATCTCCCCAAGCCCACTGTCAGTAACAATCCACCCGTGTCAGTAACAACAACCCCCAGTGTCAGTAACAATCCCCCCCAGTGTCAGTAACAAGCTCCCCCATTGTCAGTAACAATCCGCCCCCACTGTCAGGATCAATCCCCCCACCCCAGCCCAGTGTCACAATCTCCCCCCAGTGTCAGTAACGATCCCCCCCAGTGTCAGTAACAATCCCCCCCAGTGTCAGTAACGAACCCCACCAGTGTCAGTAACAATCACCCCATCTCAGTAACAATCCCCCCCAGTGTCAGTAAAAATCCCCCCCAGTGTCAGTAACAATCCCCCCCAGTGTCAGTAACAATCCCTCCCAGTGTCAGTGACAATTCCCCCCAGTGTCAGTAACAATCCCCCCCCGTGTCAGTAACAATCCCCCCCAGTGTCAGGAACAATCCCACCCAGTGTCAGTAACAATCCTGCCCAGTGTCAGTAACAATCCCCCCCATGTCAGTAACAATCCCCCATGTCAGTAACAATCCCCCCCAGTGTCAGTAACAATCCCCCCAGTGTCAGTAACAATCCCCCCCATGTCAGTAACAATCCCCCATGTCAGTAACAATCCCCCCCAGTGTCAGTAACAATCCTGCCCAGTGTCAGTAACAATCCCGCCCAGTGTCAGTAACAATCCCCCCATGTCAGTAACAATCCGCCCATGTCAGTAACAATCCCCGCCAGTGTCAGTAACAATCCCCCCCAGTGTCAGTAACAATCCCCCCCAGTATCAGTAACAATCCCTCCTGTCAGTAACAATCCCCCCAATTTCAGTAACAATCCCCCCGTGCCAGTAACAGTCCCCCCCAGTGTCGGTAACAGTCCCCCCCAGTGTCAGTAACAATCACCCCCAGTGTCAGTAACAATCCCCCCAGTGTCAGTAAAAATCCCCCCATGTCAGTAACAAACCCCCCCAGTGTCAGTAACAATCTCCCCCAGTGTCAGTAACAATCCCCCCCAGTGTCAGTATCAATCCCCCCCAGTGTCAGTAACAATCCCCCCCAGTGTCAGTAACAATCCCCCCATGTCAGTAACAATCCCCCCGTTGCAGTAACAATCCCTCCAGTGTCAGTAACAATCCCCCCCGTGTCAGTAACAATCCCCCCCCAGTGTCAGTAACAAACCCCCGCGTGTCAGTAAGAATCCCACCCAGTGTCAGTAAAAATCCCCCCCAATGTCAGTAACAATCCCACCCAGTGTCAGTAACATTCCAACCCAGTGTCCGTAACAATACCCCCAGTGTCAATAACAATCCCCCCGAGTGTCAGTAACAATCCCCCCCAGTGTCAGTAACATTCCAACCCAGTGTCAGTAACAATCCCCCCCGTGCCAGGTACAATCCCCCCCCAGTGTCTGTAGCAATCCCCCCCCAGTGTCAGTAACAATCCCCCCCAGTGTCAGTAACAATCCCCCCCAGTGTCAGTAAAAATCCCCCCGTGTCAGTAACAATCCCCCCCAGTGTCAGTAACAATCCCCCCCGTTTCAGTTACAATGCTCCCACAGTGTCAGTAACAATCCAACCCCAGTGTCAGTAACCATACCCCCCCAAGTGTCAGTAACAATCCCGCCCAGTGTCAGTAACAATCCCCCCCAGTGTCAGTAACATTCCAACCCAGTGTCAGTAACAATCCCCCCAGTGTCAGTTAGAATCCCCCCCAGTGTCAGTAACAATCCCCCCAGTGTCAGTAACAATCCCACCCAGCCTAGTGTCAGAAACAATCTCCCCAAGCCCACTGTCAGTAACAATCCCGCCATGTCAGTAACAACAACCCCCAGTGTCAGTAATAATCCCCCCCAGTGTCAGTAACAATCTCCCCCACTGTCAGTAATAATCCGCCACCAGTGTCAGGATCAATCCCCCCTCCCCAGCCCAGTGTCACAATCTCCCCACAGTGTCAGTAACGATCCCCCCCAGTGTCAGTAACAATCCATCCCCCAGTGTCAGTAACAATCCCCCCCAGTGTCAGTAATGATTCCCGCCCAGTGTCAGTAACAATCACCCCCAGTATCAGTAACAATCGACTCCAGTGTCAGTAACAATCCCCCACAGTGTCAGTAACAATCCCCCCCAGTGTCAGTAACAATCCCCCTACCAGAATCAGTAACAATCCCCCGCAGTGTCAGAACCAATCGCCCCACCAGAGTCAGTAACAATCCCCCCCAGTGTCAGTAACAATCCCCCCAGTGTCAGTAACAATCCCCCCCAGTGTCAGTAACATTCCCCCCAGTGTCAGTAACAATCGCACCCAGGCCAGTGTCAGAAACAATCTCCCCAAGGCCAGTGTCAGAAACAATCTCCCCATGCCCACTGTCAGTAACAATCCCCTCGTGTCAGTAACAATCCCCCCCAGTGTCAGTAACGATCCCCCCCCAGTGTCAGTAACAATCACCCCATGTCAGTAACAATCCCCCCAGTGTCAGTAAAAATCCCCCCCAGTGTCAGTAACATTCCCCTCCAGTGTCAGTAACAATCCCTCCCAGTGTCAGTGACAATTCCTCCCAGTGTCAGTAACAATCCCCCCCGTGTCAGTAACAATCCCCCCCAGTGTCAGGAACAATCCCCCCCAGTGTCAGTAACAATCCCCCCCAGTGTCAGTAACAATCCTGTCCAGTGTCAGTAACAATCCCGCCCAGTGTCAGTAACAATCCCCCCATGTCAGTAACAATCCGCCCATGTCAGTAACAATCCCCGCCAGTGTCAGTAACAATCCCCCCCAGTATCAGTAACAATCCCTCCTGTCAATAACAATCCCCCCAATTTCAGTAACAATCCCCCCGTGCCAGTAACATTCCCCCCCAGTGTCGGTAACAGTCCCCCCCAGTGTCAGTAACAATCCCCCCCAGTGTCAGTAACAATCCCCCCAGTGTCAGTAAAAATCCCCCCGGTGTCAGTAACAAACCCCCCCAGTGTCAATAACAATCTCCCCCAGTGTCAGTAACAATCCCCCCCAGTTTCAGTATCAATCCCCCCCAGTGTCAGTAACAATCCCCCCCAGTGTCTGTAACAATCCCCCCATGTCAGTAACAATCCCCCCGTTGCTGTAACAATCCCTCCAGTGTCAGTAACAATCCCCCCCGTGTCAGTAACAATCCCCCCCCAGTGTCAGTAAAATCCCCCCCAGTGTCAGTAACAATCCCACCCAGTGTCAGTAACATTCCAACCCAGTGTCAGTAACAATACCCCCAGTGTCAATAACAATCCCCACGAGTGTCAGTAACAATCCCCCCCAGTGTCAGTAACATTCCAACCCAGTGTCAGTAACAATCCCACCCAGTATCTGTAACAATCCCCCCCAGTGTCAGTAACAATCCCCCCCGTGTCAGGTACAATCCCCCCCCCAGTGTATGTAGCAATCCCCCCCCAGTGTCAGTAACAATCCCCCAAGTGTCAGTAACAAACCCTCCCAACCCAGTGTCAGAAACAATCTCCCCAAGCCCACTGTCAGTAACAATCCACCCGTGTCAGTAACAACAACCCCCAGTGTCAGTAACAATCCCCCCCAGTGTCAGTAACAAGCTCCCCCATTGTCAGTAACAATCCGCCCCCACTGTCAGGATCAATCCCCCCACCCCAGCCCAGTGTCACAATCTCCCCCCAGTGTCAGTAACGATCCCCCCCAGTGTCAGTAACAATCCCCCCCAGTGTCAGTAACGAACCCCACCAGTGTCAGTAACAATCACCCCATCTCAGTAACAATCCCCCCCAGTGTCAGTAAAAATCCCCCCCAGTGTCAGTAACAATCCCCCCCAGTGTCAGTAACAATCCCTCCCAGTGTCAGTGACAATTCCCCCCAGTGTCAGTAACAATCCCCCCCCGTGTCAGTAACAATCCCCCCCAGTGTCAGGAACAATCCCACCCAGTGTCAGTAACAATCCTGCCCAGTGTCAGTAACAATCCCCCCCATGTCAGTAACAATCCCCATGTCAGTAACAATCCCCCCCAGTGTCAGTAACAATCCCCCCAGTGTCAGTAACAATCCCCCCCAGTGTCAGTAACAATCCCCCCCACTGTCAGTAACAATCCCCCCATGTCAGTAACAATCCCCCCAGTTTCAGTAACAATCCCCCACAGTATCAGTAACAATCCCCCCCAGTGTCAGTAACAATCCCCCCCAGTGTCAGTAACAATCCCCCCCAGTGTCAGTAACAATCCCCCCAGTGTCAGTAAAAATCCCCCCAGTGTCAGTAACAAACCCCCCCAGTGCCAGTAACAATCCCCCCAGTGTCAGTAACAATACCCCCCAGTCTCAGTAGCAATCCGTCCCCCAGTGTCAGCAACAATCCCCCCCAGTGTCAGTAACAATCCCCCCCAGTGTCAGTAAAAATCCCCCCCAGTGTCAGTAACAATCCCCCCCAGTGTCAGTAACAATCCCTCCCAGTGTCAGTAACAATACCCCCCAGTGTCAGTAACAATCCCCCCAGTGTCAGTAACCATCACCCCCCATTGTCAGTAACAATCCCGCCCAGTGCCAGTAACAATCCCCCCCAGTGTCAGTAACAATTCCCCCCAGTGTCAGTAACAAACCCTCCCAGCCCAGTGTCAGAAACAATCTCCCCAAGCCCACTGTCAGTAAAAATCCACCCGTGTCAGTAACAACAACCCCCAGTGTCAGTGACAATCCCCCCCAGTTTCAGTAACAATCCCCCCACTGTCAGTAACAATCCCCCCATGTCAGTAACAATCCCCCCCAGTGTCAGTAACAATCCCCCCCAGTGTCAGTAACAATCCCCCCCAGTGTCAGTAACAATCCCCCCAGTGTCAGTAAAAATCCCCTCAGTGTCAGTAACAAACCCCCCCAGTGCCAGTAACAATCCCCCCAGTGTCAGTAACAATACCCCCCAGTCTCAGCAGCAATCCGTCCCCCAGTGTCAGCAACAATCCCCCCCCAGTGTCAGTAACAATCCCCCCCAGTGTCAGTAAAAATCCCCCCCAGTGTCAGTAACAATCCCCCCCAGTGTCAGTAACAATCCCTCCCAGTGTCAGTAACAATACCCCCCAGTGTCAGTAACAATACCCCCGTGTCAGTTACAATCCCCCCCAGTGTCTGTAACAATCCCCCCAGTGTCAGTAACCATCACCCCCCATTGTCAGTAACAATCCCGCCCAGTGCCAGTAACAATCCCCCCCAGTGTCAGTAACATTCCAACCCAGTGTCAGTAACAATCTCCCCAGTGTCAGTAACAATTCCCCCCAGTGTCAGTAACAAACCCTCCCAGCCCAGTGTCAGAAACAATCTCCCCAAGCCCACTGTCAGTAAAAATCCACCCGTGTCAGTAACAACAACCCCCAGTGTCAGTGACAATCCCCCCCAGTGTCAATTACAATCTCCCCCATTGTCAGTAACAATCCGCCCCCAGTGTCAGGATCAATCCCCCCTCCCCAGCCCAGTGTCACAATCTCCCCCCAGTGTCAGTAATGATCCCCCCCAGAGTCAGTAACAATCCGTCCCCCAGTGTCAGTAACGATCCCCCCACCAGTGTCACTAACAATCACCCCATGTCATTAACTATCCCCCCGCAGTGTCAGTAAAACTCCCCCACAGTGTCAGTAACAATCCCCCCCAGTATCAGTAACAATCCCTCCCAGTGTCAGTGACAATTTCCCCCAGTGTCAGTAGCAATCCCCCCACCGTGTCAGTAACAATCCCCCCCCAGTGTCAGGAACAATCCCCCCCAGTGTCAGTAACAATCCCCCCGTGTCAGTAACAATCCCGCCCAGTGTCAGTAACAATCCCGCCCAGTGTCAGTAACAATCCCCCCCATGTCAGTAACAATCCACCCATGTCAGTAACATTCCCCCCGTATCAGTAACAATCCTCCCCAGTGTCAGTAACAATCCCCCCCAGTGTCAGTAACAATCCCCCCCAGTGTCAGTAACAATCCCGCCGTCAGTAACAATCCCCCCAGTGTCAGTAACAATCCCCCCCAGTGTCAGTAACAATCCCCCCAGTGCCAGTAACAATCCCCCCAGTGTCAGTAACAATGGCACCCAGCCCAGTGTCAGAAACAATCTCCCCAAGCCCACTGTCAGTAACAATCCCCCCGTGTCTGTAACAAACCCCCCCAGTGTCAGTAACAATCCCCCCCCAGTGTCAGTAACAACCCTCCCCGTGTCAGTAACAATCCCACCGCAGTGTCAGTAACAATCTCCCCCAGTGTCAGTAACAAACTCCCCCAGTGTCAGTAACAATCCCCCCGTGTCAGTAACAATCCCCCCCAGTGTCAGTAACAATCCCCCCCGTGGCAGTAACAATCCCCCCATTGTCAGTAACAATCCCCCCCGTGTCAGTAACAATCCCTCCCAGTGTCAGTAACAATCACTCCCAGTGCCAGTAACAATCCCCCCCAGTGTCAGTAACAATCCCCCCCCAGTGTCAGGAACAATCCCCCCCAGTGTCAGTAACACTCCCCCCCAGTGTCAGTAACAATCCTGCCCAGTGTCAGTAACAATCCCGCCCAGTGTCAGTAACAATCCCCCCATGTCAGTAACAATCCGCCCATGTCAGTAACAATCCCCGCCAGTGTCAGTAACAATCCCCCCCAGTGTCAGTAACAATCCCCCCCAGTATCAGTAACAATCCCTCCTGTCAGTAACAATCCCCCCAATTTCAGTAACAATCCCCCCGTGCCAGTAACAGTCCCCCCCAGTGTCGGTAACAGTCCCCCCCAGTGTCAGTAACAATTTCCCCCAGTGTCAGTAACAATCCCCCCAGTGTCAGTAAAAATCCCCCCGTGTCAGTAACAAACCCCCCAGTGTCAGTAACAATCTCCCCCAGTGTCAGTAACAATCCCCCCCAGTGTCAGTATCAATCCCCCCCAGTGTCAGTAACAATCCCCCCCAGTGTCTGTAACAATCCCCCCATGTCAGTAACAATCCCCCCGTTGCAGTAACAATCCCTCCAGTGTCAGTAACAATCCCCCCCGTGTCAGTAACAATCCCCCCCCAGTGTCAGTAAAATCCCCCCCAGTGTCAGTAACAATCCCACCCAGTATCTGTAACAATCCCCCCCAGTGTCAGTAACAATCCCCCCCATGTCAGGTACAATCCCCCCCCAGTGTATGTAGCAATCCCCCCCCAGTGTCAGTAACAATCCCCCCAGTGTCAGTAACAAACCCTCCCAACCCAGTGTCAGAAACAATCTCCCCAAGCCCACTGTCAGTAACAATCCACCCGTGTCAGTAACAACAACCCCCAGTGTCAGTAACAATCCCCCCAGTGTCAGTAACAAGCTCCCCCATTGTCAGTAACAATCCGCCCCCACTGTCAGGATCAATCACCCCACCCCAGCCCAGTGTCACAATCTCCCCCCAGTGTCAGTAACGATCCCCCCCAGTGTCAGTAACAATCCCCCCCAGTGTCAGTAACGAACCCCACCAGTGTCAGTAACAATCACCCCATCTCAGTAACAATTCCCCCCAGTGTCAGTAAAAATCCCCCCCAGTGTCAGTAACAATCCCCCCCAGTGTCAGTAACAATCCCTCCCAGTGTCAGTGACAATTCCCCCCAGTGTCAGTAACAATCCACCCCCGTGTCAGTAACAATCTCCCCCAGTGTCAGGAACAATCCCACCCAGTGTCAGTAACAATCCTGCCCAGTGTCAGTAACAATCCCCCCCATGTCAGTAACAATCCCCCATGTCAGTAACAATCCCCCCCAGTGTCAGTAACAATCCCCCCAGTGTCAGTAACAATCCCCCCCAGTGTCAGTAACAATCCCCCCCACTGTCAGTAACAATCCCCCCATGTCAGTAACAATCCCCCCAGTTTCAGTAACAATCCCCCACAGTATCAGCAACAATCCCCCCCAGTGTCAGTAACAATCCCCCCCAGTGTCAGTAACAATCACCCCCAGTGTCAGTAACAATCCCCCCAGTGTCAGTAAAAATCCCCCCAGTGTCAGTAACAAACCCCCCCAGTGCCAGTAACAATCCCCCCAGTGTCAGTAACAATACCCCCCAGTCTCAGTAGCAATCCGTCCCCCAGTGTCAGCAACAATCCCCCCCCAGTGTCAGTAACAATCCCCCCCAGTGTCAGTAAAAATCCCCCCCAGTGTCAGTAACAATCCCCCCCAGTGTCAGTAACAATCCCTCCCAGTGTCAGTAACAATACCCCCCAGTGTCAGTAACAATACCCCCGTGTCAGTTACAATCCCCCCCAGTGTCTGTAACAATCCCCCCAGTGTCAGTAACCATCACCCCCCATTGTCAGTAACAATCCCGCCCAGTGCCAGTAACAATCCCCCCCAGTGTCAGTAACATTCCAACCCAGTGTCAGTAACAATCTCCCCAGTGTCAGCAACAATTCCCCCCAGTGTTAGTAACAAACCCTCCCAGCCCAGTGTCAGAAACAATCTCCCCAAGCCCACTGTCAGTAAAAATCCACCCGTGTCAGTAACAACAACCCCCAGTGTCAGTGACAATCCCCCCCAGTGTCAATTACAATCTCCCCCATTGTCAGTAACAATCCGCCCCCAGTGTCAGGATCAATCCCCCCTCCCCAGCCCAGTGTCACAATCTCCCCCCAGTGTCAGTAATGATCCCCCCCAGAGTCAGTAACAATCCGTCCCCCAGTGTCAGTAACGATCCCCCCACCAGTGTCACTAACAATCACCCCATGTCATTAACTATCCCCCCCGCAGTGTCAGTAAAAATCCCCCACAGTGTCAGTAACAATCCCCCCCAGTGTCAGTAACAATCCCTCCCAGTGTCAGTGACAATTTCCCCCAGTGTCAGTAGCAATCCCCCCACCGTGTCAGTAACAATCCCCCCCCAGTGTCAGGAACAATCCCCCCCAGTGTCAGTAACAATCCCCCCGTGTCAGTAACAATCCCGCCCAGTGTCAGTAACAATCCCGCCCAGTGTCAGTAACAATCCCCCCCATGTCAGTAACAATCCGCCCATGTCAGTAACATTCCCCCCGTATCAGTAACAATCCTCCCCAGTGTCAGTAACAATCCCCCCCAGTGTCAGTAACAATCCCCCCCAGTGTCAGTAACAATCCCCCCGTCAGTAACAATCCCCCCAGTGTCAGTAACAATCCCCCCCAGTGTCAGTAACAATCCCCCCAGTGCCAGTAACAATCCCCCCAGTGTCAGTAACAATGGCACCCAGCCCAGTGTCAGAAAAAATCTCCCCAAGCCCACTGTCAGTAACAATCCCCCCGTGTCTGTAACAAACCCCCCCAGTGTCAGTAACAATCCCCCCCCAGTGTCAGTAACAACCCTCCCCGTGTCAGTAACAATCCCACCGCAGTGTCAGTAACAATCTCCCCCAGTGTCAGTAACAATCTCCCCCAGTGTCAGTAACAATCCCCCCGTGTCAGTAACAATCCCCCCCAGTGTCAGTAACAATCCCCCCCGTGGCAGTAACAATCCCCCCATTGTCAGTAACAATCCCCCACGTGTCAGTAACAATCCCTCCCAGTGTCAGTAACAATCACTCCCAGTGCCAGTAACAATCCTCCCAGTGTCAGTAACAATCCCCCCAGTGTCAGTAACAATCCCCCGCATATCAGTAACAATCCCCCCAGTGTCTGTAGCAATCCCCCCCCAGTGTCAGTAACAATCCCCCCCAGTGTCAGTAACAATCCCCCCCAGTGTCAGTAAAAATCCCCCCGTGTCAGTTACAATCCCCCCAGTGTCAGTAACAATCCCCCCCGTTTCAGTTACAATGCTCCCACAGTGTCAGTAACAATCCAACCCGAGTGTCAGTAACCATACCCCCCCAAGTGTCAGTAACAATCCCGCCCAGTGTCAGTAACAATCCCCCCAGTGTCAGTAACATTCCAACCCAGTGTCAGTAACAATCCCCCCAGTGTCAGTTAGAATCCCCCCTTGTCAGTAACAATCCCCCCAGTGTCAGTAACAATCCCACCCAGCCTAGTGTCAGAAACAATCTCCCCAAGCCCACTGTCAGTAACAATCCCGCCATGTCAGTAACAACAACCCCCAGTGTCAGTAATAATCCCCCCCAGTGTCAGTAACAATCTCCCCCACTGTCAGTAATAATCCGCCACCAGTGTCAGGATCAATCCCCCCTCCCCAGCCCAGTGTCACAATCTCCCCACAGTGTCAGTAACGATCCCCCCCAGTGTCAGTAACAATCCATCCCCCAGTGTCAGTAACAATCCCCCCCAGTGTCAGTAATGATTCCCGCCCAGTGTCAGTAACAATCACCCCCAGTATCAGTAACAATCGACTCCAGTGTCAGTAACAATCCCCCACAGTGTCAGTAACAATCCCCCCCAGTGTCAGTAACAATCCCCCTACCAGAATCAGTAACAATCCCCCGCAGTGTCAGAACCAATCGCCCCACCAGAGTCAGTAACAATCCCCCCCAGTGTCAGTAACAATCCCCCAGTGTCAGTAACAATCCCCCCCAGTGTCAGTAACAATCCCCCCACCAGTCAGTAACAATCCCCCCAGTGTCAGTAACAATCCCCCCCAGTGTCAGTAACATTCCCCCCAGTGTCAGTAACAATCGCACCCAGGCCAGTGTCAGAAACAATCTCCCCAAGGCCAGTGTCAGAAACAATCTCCCCATGCCCACTGTCAGTAACAATCCCCTCGTGTCAGTAACAATCCCCCCCAGTGTCAGTAACAATCCCCCCCCAGTGTCAGTAACAATCACCCCATGTCAGTAACAATCCCCCCAGTGTCAGTAAAAATCCCACCCAGTGTCAGTAACATTCCCCTCCAGTGTCAGTAACAATCCCTCCCAGTGTCAGTGACAATTCCTCCCAGTGTCAGTAACAATCCCCCCCGTGTCAGTAACAATCCCCCCCAGTGTCAGGAACAATCCCCCCCAGTGTCAGTAACAATCCCCCCCAGTGTCAGTAACAATCCTGTCCAGTGTCAGTAACAATCCCGCCCAGTGTCAGTAACAATCCCCCCATGTCAGTAACAATCCGCCCATGTCAGTAACAATCCCCGCCAGTGTCAGTAACAATCCCCCCCAGTATCAGTAACAATCCCTCCTGTCAATAACAATCCCCCCAATTTCAGTAACAATCCCCCCGTGCCAGTAACATTCCCCCCCAGTGTCGGTAACAGTCCCCCCCAGTGTCAGTAACAATCCCCCCCAGTGTCAGTAACAATCCCCCCAGTGTCAGTAAAAATCCCCCCGGTGTCAGTAACAAACCCCCCCAGTGTCAGTAACAACCTCCCCCAGTGTCAGTAACAATCCCCCCCAGTGTCAGTATCAATCCCCCCCAGTGTCAGTAACAATCCCCCCCAGTGTCTGTAACAATCCCCCCATGTCAGTAACAATCCCCCCGTTGCAGTAACAATCCCTCCAGTGTCAGTAACAATCCCCCCCGTGTCAGTAACAATCCCCCCCCAGTGTCAGTAAAATCCCCCCCAGTGTCAGTAACAATCCCACCCAGTGTCAGTAACATTCCAACCCAGTGTCAGTAACAATACCCCCAGTGTCAATAACAATCCCCCCGAGTGTCAGTAACAATCCCCCCCAGTGTCAGTAACATTCCAACCCAGTGTCAGTAACAATCCCACCCAGTATCTGTAACAATCCCCCCCAGTGTCAGTAACAATCCCCCCCGTGTCAGGTACAATCCCCCCCCAGTGTATGTAGCAATCCCCCCCCAGTGTCAGTAACAATCCCCCCAGTGTCAGTAACAAACCCTCCCAACCCAGTGTCAGAAACAATCTCCCCAAGCCCACTGTCAGTAACAATCCACCCGTGTCAGTAACAGCAACCCCCAGTGTCAGTAACAATCCCCCCCAGTGTCAGTAACAAGCTCCCCCATTGTCAGTAACAATCCGCCCCCACTGTCAGGATCAATCCCCCCACCCCAGCCCAGTGTCACAATCTCCCCCCAGTGTCAGTAACGATCCCCCCCAGTGTCAGTAACAATCCCCCCCAGTGTCAGTAACGAACCCCACCAGTGTCAGTAACAATCACCCCATCTCAGTAACAATCCCCCCCAGTGTCAGTACAAATCCCCCCCAGTGTCAGTAACAATCCCCCCCAGTGTCAGTAACAATCCCTCCCAGTGTCAGTGACAATTCCCCCCAGTGTCAGTAACAATCCCCCCCCGTGTCAGTAACAATCCCCCCCAGTGTCAGGAACAATCCCACCCAGTGTCAGTAACAATCCTGCCCAGTGTCAGTAACAATCCCCCCCATGTCAGTAACAATCCCCCATGTCAGTAACAATCCCCCCCAGTGTCAGTAACAATCCCCCCAGTGTCAGTAACAATCCCCCCCAGTGTCAGTAACAATCCCCCCCACTGTCAGTAACAATCCCCCCATGTCAGTAACAATCCCCCCAGTTTCAGTAACAATCCCCCACAGTATCAGTAACAATCCCCCCCAGTGTCAGTAACAATCCCCCCCAGTGTCAATTACAATCTCCCCCATTGTCAGTAACAATCCGCCCCCAGTGTCAGGATCAATCCCCCCTCCCCAGCCCAGTGTCACAATCTCCCCCCAGTGTCAGTAATGATCCCCCCCAGAGTCAGTAACAATCCGTCCCCCAGTGTCAGTAACGATCCCCCCACCAGTGTCACTAACAATCACCCCATGTCATTAACTATCCCCCCCGCAGTGTCAGTAAAAATCCCCCACAGTGTCAGTAACAATCCCCCCCAGTGTCAGTAACAATCCCTCCCAGTGTCAGTGACAATTTCCCCCAGTGTCAGTAGCAATCCCCCCACCGTGTCAGTAACAATCCCCCCCCAGTGTCAGGAACAATCCCCCCCAGTGTCAGTAACAATCCCCCCGTGTCAGTAACAATCCCGCCCAGTGTCAGTAACAATCCCGCCCAGTGTCAGTAACAATCCCCCCCATGTCAGTAACAATCCGCCCATGTCAGTAACATTCCCCCCGTATCAGTAACAATCCTCCCCAGTGTCAGTAACAATCCCCCCCAGTGTCAGTAACAATCCCCCCCAGTGTCAGTAACAATCCCCCCGTCAGTAACAATCCCCCCAGTGTCAGTAACAATCCCCCCCAGTGTCAGTAACAATCCCCCCAGTGCCAGTAACAATCCCCCCAGTGTCAGTAACAATGGCACCCAGCCCAGTGTCAGAAAAAATCTCCCCAAGCCCACTGTCAGTAACAATCCCCCCGTGTCTGTAACAAACCCCCCCAGTGTCAGTAACAATCCCCCCCCAGTGTCAGTAACAACCCTCCCCGTGTCAGTAACAATCCCACCGCAGTGTCAGTAACAATCTCCCCCAGTGTCAGTAACAATCTCCCCCAGTGTCAGTAACAATCCCCCCGTGTCAGTAACAATCCCCCCCAGTGTCAGTAACAATCCCCCCCGTGGCAGTAACAATCCCCCCATTGTCAGTAACAATCCCCCACGTGTCAGTAACAATCCCTCCCAGTGTCAGTAACAATCACTCCCAGTGCCAGTAACAATCCTCCCAGTGTCAGTAACAATCCCCCCAGTGTCAGTAACAATCCCCCGCATATCAGTAACAATCCCCCCAGTGTCTGTAGCAATCCCCCCCCAGTGTCAGTAACAATCCCCCCCAGTGTCAGTAACAATCCCCCCCAGTGTCAGTAAAAATCCCCCCGTGTCAGTTACAATCCCCCCAGTGTCAGTAACAATCCCCCCCGTTTCAGTTACAATGCTCCCACAGTGTCAGTAACAATCCAACCCGAGTGTCAGTAACCATACCCCCCCAAGTGTCAGTAACAATCCCGCCCAGTGTCAGTAACAATCCCCCCAGTGTCAGTAACATTCCAACCCAGTGTCAGTAACAATCCCCCCAGTGTCAGTTAGAATCCCCCCTTGTCAGTAACAATCCCCCCAGTGTCAGTAACAATCCCACCCAGCCTAGTGTCAGAAACAATCTCCCCAAGCCCACTGTCAGTAACAATCCCGCCATGTCAGTAACAACAACCCCCAGTGTCAGTAATAATCCCCCCCAGTGTCAGTAACAATCTCCCCCACTGTCAGTAATAATCCGCCACCAGTGTCAGGATCAATCCCCCCTCCCCAGCCCAGTGTCACAATCTCCCCACAGTGTCAGTAACGATCCCCCCCAGTGTCAGTAACAATCCATCCCCCAGTGTCAGTAACAATCCCCCCCAGTGTCAGTAATGATTCCCGCCCAGTGTCAGTAACAATCACCCCCAGTATCAGTAACAATCGACTCCAGTGTCAGTAACAATCCCCCACAGTGTCAGTAACAATCCCCCCCAGTGTCAGTAACAATCCCCCTACCAGAATCAGTAACAATCCCCCGCAGTGTCAGAACCAATCGCCCCACCAGAGTCAGTAACAATCCCCCCCAGTGTCAGTAACAATCCCCCAGTGTCAGTAACAATCCCCCCCAGTGTCAGTAACAATCCCCCCACCAGTCAGTAACAATCCCCCCAGTGTCAGTAACAATCCCCCCCAGTGTCAGTAACATTCCCCCCAGTGTCAGTAACAATCGCACCCAGGCCAGTGTCAGAAACAATCTCCCCAAGGCCAGTGTCAGAAACAATCTCCCCATGCCCACTGTCAGTAACAATCCCCTCGTGTCAGTAACAATCCCCCCCAGTGTCAGTAACAATCCCCCCCCAGTGTCAGTAACAATCACCCCATGTCAGTAACAATCCCCCCAGTGTCAGTAAAAATCCCACCCAGTGTCAGTAACATTCCCCTCCAGTGTCAGTAACAATCCCTCCCAGTGTCAGTGACAATTCCTCCCAGTGTCAGTAACAATCCCCCCCGTGTCAGTAACAATCCCCCCCAGTGTCAGGAACAATCCCCCCCAGTGTCAGTAACAATCCCCCCCAGTGTCAGTAACAATCCTGTCCAGTGTCAGTAACAATCCCGCCCAGTGTCAGTAACAATCCCCCCATGTCAGTAACAATCCGCCCATGTCAGTAACAATCCCCGCCAGTGTCAGTAACAATCCCCCCCAGTATCAGTAACAATCCCTCCTGTCAATAACAATCCCCCCAATTTCAGTAACAATCCCCCCGTGCCAGTAACATTCCCCCCCAGTGTCGGTAACAGTCCCCCCCAGTGTCAGTAACAATCCCCCCCAGTGTCAGTAACAATCCCCCCAGTGTCAGTAAAAATCCCCCCGGTGTCAGTAACAAACCCCCCCAGTGTCAGTAACAACCTCCCCCAGTGTCAGTAACAATCCCCCCCAGTGTCAGTATCAATCCCCCCCAGTGTCAGTAACAATCCCCCCCAGTGTCTGTAACAATCCCCCCATGTCAGTAACAATCCCCCCGTTGCAGTAACAATCCCTCCAGTGTCAGTAACAATCCCCCCCGTGTCAGTAACAATCCCCCCCCAGTGTCAGTAAAATCCCCCCCAGTGTCAGTAACAATCCCACCCAGTGTCAGTAACATTCCAACCCAGTGTCAGTAACAATACCCCCAGTGTCAATAACAATCCCCCCGAGTGTCAGTAACAATCCCCCCCAGTGTCAGTAACATTCCAACCCAGTGTCAGTAACAATCCCACCCAGTATCTGTAACAATCCCCCCCAGTGTCAGTAACAATCCCCCCCGTGTCAGGTACAATCCCCCCCCAGTGTATGTAGCAATCCCCCCCCAGTGTCAGTAACAATCCCCCCAGTGTCAGTAACAAACCCTCCCAACCCAGTGTCAGAAACAATCTCCCCAAGCCCACTGTCAGTAACAATCCACCCGTGTCAGTAACAGCAACCCCCAGTGTCAGTAACAATCCCCCCCAGTGTCAGTAACAAGCTCCCCCATTGTCAGTAACAATCCGCCCCCACTGTCAGGATCAATCCCCCCACCCCAGCCCAGTGTCACAATCTCCCCCCAGTGTCAGTAACGATCCCCCCCAGTGTCAGTAACAATCCCCCCCAGTGTCAGTAACGAACCCCACCAGTGTCAGTAACAATCACCCCATCTCAGTAACAATCCCCCCCAGTGTCAGTACAAATCCCCCCCAGTGTCAGTAACAATCCCCCCCAGTGTCAGTAACAATCCCTCCCAGTGTCAGTGACAATTCCCCCCAGTGTCAGTAACAATCCCCCCCCGTGTCAGTAACAATCCCCCCCAGTGTCAGGAACAATCCCACCCAGTGTCAGTAACAATCCTGCCCAGTGTCAGTAACAATCCCCCCCATGTCAGTAACAATCCCCCATGTCAGTAACAATCCCCCCCAGTGTCAGTAACAATCCCCCCAGTGTCAGTAACAATCCCCCCCAGTGTCAGTAACAATCCCCCCCACTGTCAGTAACAATCCCCCCATGTCAGTAACAATCCCCCCAGTTTCAGTAACAATCCCCCACAGTATCAGTAACAATCCCCCCCAGTGTCAGTAACAATCCCCCCCAGTGTCAGTAACAATCCCCCCCAGTGTCAGTAACAATCCCCCCAGTGTCAGTAAAAATCCCCTCAGTGTCAGTAACAAACCCCCCCAGTGCCAGTAACAATCCCCCCAGTTTCAGTAACAATACCCCCCAGTCTCAGCAGCAATCCGTCCCCCAGTGTCAGCAACAATCCCCCCCCAGTGTCAGTAACAATGCCCCCCAGTGTCAGTAAAAATCCCCCCCAGTGTCAGTAACAATCCCCCCCAGTGTCAGTAACAATCCCTCCCAGTGTCAGTAACAATACCCCCCAGTGTCAGTAACAATACCCCCGTGTCAGTTACAATCCCCCCCAGTGTCTGTAACAATCCCCCCAGTGTCAGTAACCATCACCCCCCATTGTCAGTAACAATCCCGCCCAGTGCCAGTAACAATCCCCCCCAGTGTCAGTAACATTCCAACCCAGTGTCAGTAACAATCTCCCCAGTGTCAGTAACAATTCCCCCCAGTGTCAGTAACAAACCCTCCCAGCCCAGTGTCAGAAACAATCTCCCCAAGCCCACTGTCAGTAAAAATCCACCCGTGTCAATAACAACAACCCCCAGTGTCAGTGACAATCCCCCCCAGTGTCAATTACAATCTCCCCCATTGTCAGTAACAATCCGCCCCCAGTGTCAGGATCAATCCCCCCTCCCCAGCCCAGTGTCACAATCTCCCCCCAGTGTCAGTAATGATCCCCCCCAGAGTCAGTAACAATCCGTCCCCCAGTGTCAGTAACGATCCCCCCACCAGTGTCACTAACAATCACCCCATGTCATTAACTATCCCCCCGCAGTGTCAGTAAAACTCCCCCACAGTGTCAGTAACAATCCCCCCCAGTATCAGTAACAATCCCTCCCAGTGTCAGTGACAATTTCCCCCAGTGTCAGTAGCAATCCCCCCACCGTGTCAGTAACAATCCCCCCCCAGTGTCAGGAACAATCCCCCCCAGTGTCAGTAACAATCCCCCCGTGTCAGTAACAATCCCGCCCAGTGTCAGTAACAATCCCGCCCAGTGTCAGTAACAATCCCCCCCATGTCAGTAACAATCCGCCCATGTCAGTAACATTCCCCCCGTATCAGTAACAATCCTCCCCAGTGTCAGTAACAATCCCCCCCAGTGTCAGTAACAATCCCCCCCAGTGTCAGTAACAATCCCCCCGTCAGTAACAATCCCCCCAGTGTCAGTAACAATCCCCCCCAGTGTCAGTAACAATCCCCCCAGTGCCAGTAACAATCCCCCCAGTGTCAGTAACAATGGCACCCAGCCCAGTGTCAGAAACAATCTCCCCAAGCCCACTGTCAGTAACAATCCCCCCGTGTCTGTAACAAACCCCCCCAGTGTCAGTAACAATCCCCCCCCAGTGTCAGTAACAACCCTCCCCGTGTCAGCAACAATCCCACCGCAGTTTCAGTAACAATCTCCCCCAGTGTCAGTAACAATCTCCCCCAGTGTCAGTAACAATCCCCCCGTGTCAGTAACAATCCTCCCCAGTGTCAGTAACAATCCCCCCCGTGGCAGTAACAATCCCCCCATTGTCAGTAACAATCCCCCCCGTGTCAGTAACAATCCCTCCCAGTGTCAGTAACAATCACTCCCAGTGCCAGTAACAATCCCCCCCAGTGTCAGTAACAATCCCCCCCCAGTGTCAGGAACAATCCCCCCCAGTGTCAGTAACACTCCCCCCCAGTGTCAGTAACAATCCTGCCCAGTGTCAGTAACAATCCCGCCCAGTGTCAGTAACAATCCCCCCATGTCAGTAACAATCCGCCCATGTCAGTAACAATCCCCGCCAGTGTCAGTAACAATCCCCCCCAGTGTCAGTAACAATCCCCCCCAGTATCAGTAACAATCCCTCCTGTCAGTAACAATCCCCCCAATTTCAGTAACAATCCCCCCGTGCCAGTAACAGTCCCCCCCAGTGTCGGTAACAGTCCCCCCCAGTGTCAGTAACAATTTCCCCCAGTGTCAGTAACAATCCCCCCAGTGTCAGTAAAAATCCCCCCGTGTCAGTAACAAACCCCCCAGTGTCAGTAACAATCTCCCCCAGTGTCAGTAACAATCCCCCCCAGTGTCAGTATCAATCCCCCCCAGTGTCAGTAACAATCCCCCCCAGTGTCTGTAACAATCCCCCCATGTCAGTAACAATCCCCCCGTTGCAGTAACAATCCCTCCAGTGTCAGTAACAATCCCCCCCGTGTCAGTAACAATCCCCCCCCAGTGTCAGTAAAATCCCCCCAGTGTCAGTAACAATCCCACCCAGTGTCAGTAACATTCCAACCCAGTGTCAGTAACAATACCCCCAGTGTCAAAAACAATCCCCCCGAGTGTCAGTAACAATCCCCCCCAGTGTCAGTAACATTCCAACCCAGTGTCAGGAACAATCCCACCCAGTATCTGTAACAATCCCCCCCAGTGTCAGTAACAATCCCCCCCGTGTCAGGTACAATCCCCCCCCAGTGTATGTAGCAATCCCCCCCCAGTGTCAGTAACAATCCCCCCAGTGTCAGTAACAAACCCTCCCAACCCAGTGTCAGAAACAATCTCCCCAAGCCCACTGTCAGTAACAATCCACCCGTGTCAGTAACAACAACCCCCAGTGTCAGTAACAATCCCCCCCAGTGTCAGTAACAAGCTCCCCCATTGTCAGTAACAATCCGCCCCCACTGTCAGGATCAATCCCCCCACCCCAGCCCAGTGTCACAATCTCCCCCCAGTGTCAGTAACGATCCCCCCGAGTGTCAGTAACAATCCCCCCCAGTGTCAGTAACGAACCCCACCAGTGTCAGTAACAATCACCCCCCAGTGTCAGTAACAACCCTCCCCGTGTCAGTAACAATCCCACCGCAGTGTCAGTAACAATCTCCCCCAGTGTCAGTAACAATCTCCCCCAGTGTCAGTAACAATCCCCCCGTGTCAGTAACAATCCCCCCCAGTGCCAGTAAAAATCCCCCCCTGGCAGTAACAATCCCCCCATTGTCAGTAACAATCCCCCACGTGTCAGTAACAATCCCTCCCAGTGTCAGTAACAATCACTCCCAGTGCCAGTAACAATCCCCCCCAGTGTCAGTAACAATCCCCCCAGTGTCAGTAACAATCCCCCGCATATCAGTAACAATCCCCCCAGTTTCAGTAACAATCCCCCCAGTGTCAGTAACAATCCCCCCCAGTGTCAGTAACAATCCCCTCCCAGTGTCAGTAACAATCCCCCCCAGTGTCAGTAACAATCCCCCCCAGTTTCAGTAAAAATCCCCCCGTGTCAGTAACAATCCCCCCCAGTGTCAGTAACAATCCCCCCCCGTTTCAGTTACAATGCTCCCACAGTGTCAGTAACAATCCAACCCCAGTGTCAGCAACCATACCCCCCCAAGTGTCAGTAAAAATCCCGCCCAGTGTCAGTAACAATCCCCCCCAGTGTCAGTAACATTCCAACCCAGTGTCAATATCAATCCCCCCAGTGTCAGTTAGAATCCCCCCCAGTGTCAGTAACAATCCCCCCAGTGTCAGTAACAATCCCACCCAGCCTAGTGTCAGAAACAATCTCCCCATGCCCACTGTCAGTAACAATCCTGCCATGTCAGTAACAACAACCCCCAGTGTCAGTAATAATCCCCCCCAGTGTCAGTAACAATCTCCCCCACTGTCAGTAATAATCCGCCACCAGTGTCAGGATCCATCCCCCCTCCCCAGCCCAGTGTCACAATCTCCCCACAGTGTCAGTAACGATCCCCCCCAGTGTCAGTAACAATCCATCCCCCAGTGTCAGTAACAATCCCCCCCATTGTCAGTAATGATTCCCGCCCAGTGTCAGTAACAATCACCCCCAGTATCAGTAACAATCGACTCCAGTGTCAGTAACAATCCCCCCCAGTGTCAGTAACAATCCCCCCCAGTGTCAGTAACAATCCCCCTACCAGAATCAGTAACAATCCCCCGGTGTCAGAAACAATCGCCCCACCAGAGTCAGTAACAATCCCCCCCAGTGTCAGTAACAATCCCCCAGTGTCAGTAACAATCCCCCACAGTGTCAGTAACAATCCCCCCACCAGTCAGTAACAATCCCCCCAGTGTCAGTAACAATCCCCCCCAGTGTCAGTAACATTCCCCCCAGTGTCAGTAACAATCGCACCCAGGCCAGTGTCAGAAACAATCTCCCCAAGCCCACTGTCAGTAACAATCCCCCCGTGTCAGTAACAATCCCCCCCAGTGTCAGTAACGATCCCCCCCCAGTGTCAGTAACAATCACCCCATGTCAGTAACAACCCCCCCCAGTGTCAGTAAAAATCCCCCCCAGTGTCTGTAACATTCCCCTCCAGTGTCAGTAACAATCCCTCCCAGTGTCAGTGACAATTCCTCCCAGTGTCAGTAACAATCCCCCCCGTCAGTAACAATCCCCCCCCAGTGTCAGGAACAATCCCCCCCAGTGTCAGTAACAATCCCCCCCAGTGTCAGTAACAATCCTGCCCAGTGTCAGTAACAATCCCGCCCAGTGTCAGTAACAATCCCCCCATGTCAGTAACAATCCGCCCATGTCAGTAACAATCCCCGCCAGTGTCAGTAACAATCCCCCCCAGTATCAGTAACAATCCCTCCTGTCAGTAACAATCACCCCAATTTCAGTAACAATCCCCCCGTGCCAGTAACAGTCCCCCCCAGTGTCGGTAACAGTCCCCCCCAGTGTCGGTAACAGTCCCCCCCAGTGTCAGTAAAAATCCCCCCGTGTCAGTAACAAACCCCCCCAGTGTCACTAACAATCTCCCCCAGTGTCAGTAACAATCCCCCCCAGTGTCCGTATCAATCCCCCCCAGTGTCAGTAACAATCCCCCCCAGTGTCAGTAACAATCCCCCCATGTCAGTAACAATCCCCCCGTTGCAGTAACAATCCCTCCAGTGTCAGTAACAATCCCCCCCGTGTCAGTAACAATCCCCCCCAGTGTCAGTAACAAACCCCCGCGTGTCAGTAAGAATCCCACCCAGTGTCATTAAAAATCCCCCCCAGTGTCAGTAACAATCCCACCCAGTGTCAGTAACATTCCAACCCAGTGTCAGTAACAATACCCCCAGTGTCAATAACAATCCCCCCGAGTGTCAGTAACAATCCCCCCCAGTGTCAGTAACATTCCAACCCAGTGTCAGTAACAATCCCACCCAGTATCTGTAACAATCCCCCCCAGTGTCAGTAACAATCCCCCCCGTGTCAGGTACAATCCCCCCCCAGTGTCTGTAGCAATCCCCCCCCCAGTGTCAGTAACAATCCCCCCAGTGTCAGTAATAAACCCTCCCAGCCCAGTGTCAGAAACAATCTCCCCAAGCCCACTGTCAGTAACAATCCACCCGTGTCAGTAACAACAACCCCCAGTGTCACTAACAATCCCCCCCAGTGTCAGTAACAAGCTCCCCCATTGTCAGTAACAATCCGCCCCCACTGTCAGGTTCAATCCCCCCACCCCAGCCCAGTGTCACAATCTCCCCCCAGTGTCAGTAACAATCCCCCCCAGTGTCAGTAACAATCCGTCCCCCAGTGTCAGTAACAATCCCCCCCAGTGTCAGTAACGATCCCCCCCCAGTGTCAGTAACAATCACCCCATGTCAGTAACAATCCCCCCCAGTGTCAGTAAAAATCCCCCCCAGTGTCAGTAAAAATCCCCCCCAGTGTCAGTAACAATCCCTCCCAGTGTCAGTGACAATTCCCCCCAGTGTCAGTAACAATCCCCCCCCGTGTCAGTAACAATCCCCCCCAGTGTCAGGAACAATCCCACCCAGTGTCAGTAACAATCCTGCCCAGTGTCAGTAACAATCCCCCCATGTCAGTAACAATCCCCCATGTCAGTAACAATCCCCCCCAGTGTCAGTAACAATCGCCCCAGTGTCAGTAACAATCCCCCCCAGTGTCAGTAACAATCCCCCCCAGTGTCAGTAACAATCCCCCCCAGTGTCAGTAACAATCCCCCCAGTGTCAGTAAAAATCCCCCCAGTGTCAGTAACAAACCCCCCCAGTTCCAGTAACAATCCCCCCAGTGTCAGTAACAATACCCCCAGTCTCAGTAACAATCCGTCCCCCAGTGTCAGCAACAATCCCCCCAGTGTCAGTAACAATCCCCCCCAGTGTCAGTAAAATTCCCCCCCAGTGTCAGTAACAATCCCCCCCAGTGTCAGTCACAATCCCTCCCAGTGTCAGTAACAATACCCCCCAGTGTCAGTAACAATCCCCCCGTGTCAGTTACAATCCCCCCCCAGTGTCTGTAACAATCCCCCCAGTGTCAGTAACCATCACCCCCCATGTCAGTAACAATCCCGCCCAGTGCCAGTAACAATCCCCCCCAGTGTCAGTAACATTCCAACCCAGTGTCAGTAACAATCTCCCCAGTGTCAGTAACAATTCCCCCCAGTGTCAGTAACAAACCCTCCCAGCCCAGTGTAAGAAACAATTTCCCCAAGCCCACTGTCAGTAAAAATCCACCCGTGTCAGTAACAACAACCCCCAGTGTCAGTGGCAATCCCCCCAGTGTCAATTACAATCTCCCCCATTGTCAGTAACAATCCGCCCCCAGTGTCAGGATCAATCCCCCCTCCCCAGCCCAGTGTCACAATCTCCCCCCAGTGTCAGTAATGATCCCCCCCAGAGTCAGTAACAATCCGTCCCCCAGTGTCAGTAACAATCCCTCCCAGTGTCAGTAACGATCCCCCCACCAGTGTCACAAGCAATCACCCCATGTCATTAACAATCCCCCCCAGTGTCAGTAAAAATCCCCCCCAGTGTCAGTAACAATCCCCCCCAGTGTCAGTAACAATCCCTCCCAGTGTCAGTGACAATTTCCCCCAGTGTCAGTAGCAATCCCCCCACCGTGTCAGTAACAATCCCCCCCCAGTGTCAGGAACAATCCCCCCCAGTGTCAGTAACAATCCCCCCGTGCCAGTAACAATCCCGCCCAGTGTCAGTAACAATCCCGCCCAATGTCAGTAACAATCCCCCCCATGTCAGTAACAATCCGGCCATGTCAGTAACATTCCCCCCCAGTATCAGTAACAATCCTCCCCAGTGTCAGTAACAATCCCCCCCAGTGTCAGTAACAATCCCCCCCAGTGTCAGTAACAATCCCCCCGTCAGTAACAATCCCCCCAGTGTCAGTAACAATCCCCCCCAGTGTCAGTAAACATCCCCCCCAGTGTCAGTAACAATCCCCCCCAGTGTCAGTAACATTCCAACCCAGTTTCAGTAACAATCCCCCCAGTGTCAGTAACAATCCCCCCCCAGTGTCAGTAATAATCCCCCCAGTGTCAGTAACAATCCCACCCAGCCCAGTGTCAGAAACAATCTCCCGAAGCCCACTGTCAATAACAATGCCCCTGTGTCAGTAACAACATCCCCCAGTGTCAGTAACAATCCCCCCCAGTGTCAGTAACAAGCTCCCCCACTGTCAGTAATAATCCGCCCCCAGTGTCATGATCAATCGCCCCTCCCCAGCCCAGTGTCACAATCTCCCCCCAGTGTCAGTAACGATCCCCCCCAGTGTCAGTGACAATCCGTCCCCCAGTGTCAGCAACAATCCCCCCCAGTGTCAGTAACAATCCCCCCCAGTGTCAGTAACAATCCCCCCCAGTGTCAGTAACAATCCCCCCCATCTCAGTTACAATCCCCCCCGTGTCTGTAACAATCACCCCCAGTGTCAGTATCAATCCCCCCAGTGTCAGTAACATACCCTCCCAGCCCAGTGTCAGAAACAATCTCCCCAAGCCCACTGTCAGTAACAATCCACCCGTGTCAGTAACAACAACCCCCAGTGTCAGAAACAATCTCCCCCATTGTCAGTAACAATCCGCCCCCAGTGTCAGGATCAATCCCCCCTCCCCAGCCCAGTGTCACCATCTCCACCCAGTGTCAATAACAATCCCTGCCAGTGTCAGTGACATTTCCCCCCAGTGTCAGTAACAAGCCCCCCCGTGTCATTAACAATCCCCCCCCAGGGTCAGGAACAATCCCCCCCAGTGTCAGTAACAATCCCCCTCAGTGTCAGTAACAATCACGCCCAGTGTCAGTAACAATCCCGCCCAGTGTCAGTAACAATCCCCCGCATGTCAGTAACAATCCCCCCAGTGTCACTAATAATCCCCCCGTGTCAGTAACAATCCCCCCCAGTGTCAGTAACAATCCCCCATGTCAGTAACAATCCCCCCCAGTGTTAGTAACAATCCCCCCCAGTGTCAGTAACAATCCCCCCCCAGTGTCAGTAAAAATCGCCCCCAGTGTCAGTAACAATCCCTCCAGTGTCAGTAAAAATCCCCCCAGTGTCAGTAACAAACCCCCCCAGTGTCAGTAACAATCCCTCCAAGTGTCAGTAACCATCCCCCCCAAATGTCAGTAACAATCCTGCCCACTGTCAGTAACAATCCCCCCCCAGTGTCAGTAACATTCCAACCCAGTGTCAGTAACAATCCCCCCAGTGTCAGTTACAATCCCCCCCAGTGTCAGTAACAATCCCCCCAGTGTTCAGTAACAATCGCACCCAGCCAAGTGTCAGAAACATATCTCCCCAAGCCAACTGTCAGTAACAATCCCCCCGTGTCAGTAACAATCCCCCCCAGTGTCAGTAACAATCCCCCCAGTGTCACTAACAACCCTCCCCATGTCAGTAACAATCCCACCGCAGTGTCAGTAACAATCTCCCCCAATGTCAGTAACAATCTCCACCAGTGTCAGTAACAATCCCCCCGTGTCAGTAACAATCCCCCCCAGTGTCAGTAACAATCCCCCCCATGGAAGTAACAATCCCCCCAGTGTCAGTAACAATCCCCCCGTGTCAGTAACAATACCCCCAGCGTCAGTAACAATCCCCCCGTGTCAGTAACAATCCTCCTCAGTGGCAGTAACAATCCCACCCAGTGTCAGTAACAATCCCTCCCAGTGTCAGTAACAATCCCCCCCGTGTCAGTAACAATCCACCCCAGTGTCAGTAACAATCCCCCCAGTGTCAGTAACAATCCCCCCCAGTGTCAGTAACAATCCCCCGCATGTCAGTAACAATCCCCCCAGTTTCAGTAACAATCCCCCCCAGTGTCAGTCACAATCTCCCTCACTGTCAGTAATAATCCGCCCCCAGTGTCAGGATCAATCGCCCCTCCCCAGCCCAGTGTCACAATCTCCCCCCAGTGTCAGTAACGATCCCTCCCAGTGTCAGTAACAATCCCCCCAGTGTCAGTAACAATCCCCCCCGTGTCAGTTACAATCCCCCCCATGTCTGTAACAATCCCCCCCAGTGTCAGTAACCATCCCCCCCGTGTCAGTAACAATCCCGCCCAGTGTCAGTAACAATCCCCCCCAGTGTCAGTAACATTCCATCCCAGTGTCAGTAACAACCCCCCAGTGTCAGTAACAATCCCCCCAGTGTCAGTAACAATCCCCCCAGTGTCAGTAACAAACCCTCCCAGCCCAGTGTCAGAAACAATCTCCCCAAGCCCACTGTCAGTAACAATCCACCCGTGTCAGTAACAACAACCCCAGTGTCAGTAACAATCCCCCCCAGTTTCAGTAACGATCCCCCCCAGTGTCAGTAACAATCCGTCCCCCAGTGTCAGTAACAATCCCCCCTGTGTCAGTAACGATCCCCCCCCAGTGTCAGTAACAATCACCCCATGTCAGTAACAACCCCCCCCAGTGTCAGTAAAAATCCCCCCCAGTTTCAGTAACATTCCCCCCCAGTGTCAGTAACAATCCCTCCCAGTGTCAGTGACAATTCCTCCCAGTGTCAGTAACAATCCCCCCCGTGTCAGTAACAATCCCCCCCCCCCAGTGTCAGGAACAATCCCCCCCAGTGTCAGTAACAATCCCCCCCAGTGTCAGTAACAATCCTGCCCAGTGTCAGTAACAATCCCGCCCAGTGTCAGTAACAATCCCCCCATGTCAGTAACAATCCGCCCATGTCAGTAACAATGCCCGCCAGTGTCAGTAACAATCCCCCCCAGTGTCAGTAACAATCCCCCCCAGTATCAGTAACCATCCCTCCTGTCAGTAACAATCCCCCCAGTTTCAGTAACAATCCCCCCGTGTCAGTAACAGTCCCCCCCAGTGTCGGTAACAGTCCCCCCCAGTGTCAGTAACAATCCCCCCCAGTGTCAGTAACAATCCCCCCAGTTTCAGTAAAAATCCCCCCGTGTCAGTAACAAACCCCCCCAGTGTCAGTAACAATCTCCCCCAGTGTCAGTAACAATCCCCCCCAGTGTCAATATCAATCCCCCCCAGTGTCAGTAACAATCCCCCCCAGTGTCAGTAACAATCCCCCCATGTCAGTAACAATCCCCCCATTGCAGTAACAATCCCTCCAGTGTCAGTAACAATCCCCCCCGTGTCAGGAACAGTACCCCCCCAGTGTCAGTAACAAACCCCCGCGTGTCAGTAAGAATCCCACCCAGTGTCAGTAAAACCCCCCCCAGTGTCAGTAACAGTCCCACCCAGTGTCAGTAACAATACCCCCAGTGTTAGTAACAATCCCCCCGAGTGTCAGTAACAATCCCCCCCAGTGTCAGTAACATTCCAACCCAGTGTCAGTAACAATCCCACCCAGTATCTGTAACAATCCCCCCCAGTGTCAGTAACAATCCCCCCCGTGTCAGGTACAATCCCCCCCCAGTGTCTGTAGCAATCGCCCCCCAGTGTCAGTAACAATCCCCCCAGTGTCAGTAACAAACCCTCCCAGCCCAGTGTCAGAAACAATCTCCCAAGCCCACTGTCAGTTACAATCCACCCGTGTCAGTAACAACAACCCCCAGTGTCAGTAACAATCCCCCCCAGTGTCAGTAACAAGCTCCCCAATTGTCAGTAACAATCCGCCCCCACTGTCAGGATCAATCCCACCTCCCCAGCCCAGTGTCACAATCTCCCCCCAGTGTCAGAAACGATGCCCCCCAGTGTCAGTAACAATCCGTCCCCCAGTGTCAGTAACAATCCCCCCCAGTGTCAGTGACGATCCCCCCCCCAGTGTCAGTAACAATTACCCCATGTCAGTAACAATCCCCCCCAGTGTCAGTAAAAATCCCCCCCAGTTTCAGTAACAATCCCCCCCAGTGTCAGTAACAATCCCTCCCAGTGTCACTGACAATTCCCCCCAGTGTCAGTAACAATCCCCCCCCGTGTCAGTAACAATCCCCCCCAGTGTCAGGAACAATCCCACCCAGTGTCAGTAACAATCCCGCCCAGTGTCAGTAACAGTCCCCCCCATGTCAGTAACAATCACCCATGTCAGTAACAATGCCCCCCAGTGTCAGTAACAATCCCCCCAGTGTCAGTAACAATCCCCCCAGTGTCAGTAACAATCCCCCCCACTTTCAGTAACAATCCCCCCATGTCAGTAACAATCCCCCCAGTTTCAGTAACAATCCCCCACAGTATCAGTAACAATCCCCCCCAGTGTCAGTAACAATCCCCCCCAGTGTCAGTAACAATCCCCCCAGTGTCAGTAAAAATCCCCCCAGTGTCAGTAACAAACCCCCCCAGTGCCAGTAACAATCCCCCCAGTGTCAGTAACAATGGCACCCAGCCCAGTGTCAGAAACAATCTCCCCAAGCCCACTGTCAGTAACAATCCCCCTGTGTCTGTAACAATCCCCCCCAGTGTCAGTAACAATCCCCCCCAGTGTCAGTAACAACCCTCCCCGTGTCAGTAACAATCCCACCGCAGTGTCAGTAACAATCTCCCCCAGTGCCAGTAACAATCTCCCCCAGTGTCAGTAACAATCCCCCCGTGTCAGTAACAATCCCCCCCAGTGTCAGTAACAATCCCCCCCGTGGCAGTAACAATCCCCCCATTGTCAGTAACAATCCCCCCCATGTCAGTAACAATCCCTCCCAGTGTCAGTAACAATCACCCCCAGTGTCAGTAACAATCCCCCCCAGTGTCAGTAACAATCCCCCCAGTGTCAGTAACAATCCCCCGCATGTCAGTAACAATCCCCCCAGTTTCAGTAACAATCCCCCCGTGTCAGTAACAATCCCCCCCCAGTGTCAGTAACAATCCCCCCCCAGTGTCAGCAACAATCCCCCCCCAGTGTCAGTAACAATCCCCCCCAGTGTCAGTAAAAATCCCCCCCAGTTTCAGTAACAATCCCCCCCAGTGTCAGTAACAATCCCCCCCGTTTCAGTTACAATGCTCCCACAGTGTCAGTAACAATCCCCCCCCAGTGTCAGTAACCATACCCCCCCCAAGTGTCAGTAACAATCTCGCCCAGTGTCAGTAACAATCCCCCCAGTGTCAGTTAGAATCCCCCCAGTGTCAGTAACAATCCCCCCAGTGTAAGTAACAATCCCACCCAGCCTAGTGTCAGAAACAATCTCCCCAAGCCCACTGTCAGTAACAATCCCGCCATGTCAGTAACAACAACCCCCAGTGTCAGTAATAATCCCCCCCAGTGTCAGTAACAATCTCCCCCACTGTCAGTAATAATCCGCCACCAGTGTCAGGATCAATCCCCCCTCCCCAGCCCAGTGTCACAATCTCCTCACAGTGTCAGTGACAATCCCCCCCAGTGTCAGTAACAATCCATCCCCCAGTGTCAGTAACAATCCCCCCCAGTGTCAGTAATGATTCCCGCCCAGTGTCAGTAACAATCACCCCCAGTATCAGTAACAATCGACTCCAGTGTCAGTAACAATCCCCCCCAGTGTCAGTAACAATCCCCCCCAGTGTCAGTAACAATCCCCCTACCAGAATCAGTAACAATCCCCCGCAGTGTCAGGAACAATCGCCCCACCAGAGTCAGTAACAATCCCCCCCAGTGTCAGGAACAATCCCCCAGTGTCAGTAACAATCCCCCCCAGTGTCAGTAACAATCCCCCCACCAGTCAGTAACAATCCCCCCAGTGTCAGTAACAATCCCCCCCAGTGTCAGTAACATTCCCCCCAGTGTCAGTAACAATCGCACACAGGCCAGTGTCAGAAACAATCTCCCCAAGACCACTGTCAGTAACAACCCCCCCGTGTCAGTAACAATCCCCCCCAGTGTCAGTAACAATCCGCCCCAGTGTCAGTAACAACCCTCCCCATGTCAGTAACAATCCCACCGCAGTGTCAGTAACAATCCCCCCCAGTGTCAGTAACAATCCCCCCCAGTGTCAGTAACAATCCCTCCCAGTGTCAGTGACAATTCCCCCCAGTGTCAGTAACAATCCCCCCCCATGTCAGTAACAATCCCCCCCAGTGTCAGTAACGATCCCCCCCCAGTGTCAGTAACAATCACCCCATGTCAGTAACAACCCCCCCCAGTGTCAGTAAAAATCCCCCCCAGTGTCTGTAACATTCCCCTCCAGTGTCAGTAACAATCCCTCCCAGTGTCAGTGACAATTCCTCCCAGTGTCAGTAACAATCCCCCCCGTCAGTAACAATCCCCCCCCAGTGTCAGGAACAATCCACCCCAGTGTCAGTAACAATCCCCCCCAGTGTCAGTAACAATCCTGCCCAGTGTCAGTAACAATCCCGCCCAGTGTCAGTAACAATCCCCCCATGTCAGTAACAATCCGCCCATGTCAGTAACAATCCCCGCCAGTGTCAGTAACAATCCCCCCCAGTATCAGTAACAATCCCTCCTGTCAGTAACAATCCCCCCAATTTCAGTAACAATCCCCCCGTGCCAGTAACAGTCCCCCCCAGTGTCGGTAACAGTCCCCCCCAGTGTCGGTAACAGTCCCCCCCAGTGTCAGAAACAATCTCCCCAAGCCCACTGTCAGTAACAATCCACCCGTGTCAGTAACAACAACCCCAGTGTCAGTAACAATCCCCCCCAGTTTCAGTAACGATCCCCCCCAGTGTCAGTAACAATCCGTCCCCCAGTGTCAGTAACAATCCCCCCTGTGTCAGTAACGATCCCCCCCCAGTGTCAGTAACAATCACCCCATGTCAGTAACAACCCCCCCCAGTGTCAGTAAAAATCCCCCCCAGTTTCAGTAACATTCCCCCCCAGTGTCAGTAACAATCCCTCCCAGTGTCAGTGACAATTCCTCCCAGTGTCAGTAACAATCCCCCCCGTGTCAGTAACAATCCCCCCCCCAGTGTCAGGAACAATCCCCCCCAGTGTCAGTAACAATCCCCCCCAGTGTCAGTAACAATCCTGCCCAGTGTCAGTAACAATCCCGCCCAGTGTCAGTAACAATCCCCCCATGTCAGTAACAATCCGCCCATGTCAGTAACAATGCCCGCCAGTGTCAGTAACAATCCCCCCCAGTGTCAGTAACAATCCCCCCCAGTATCAGTAACCATCCCTCCTGTCAGTAACAATCCCCCCAGTTTCAGTAACAATCCCCCCGTGTCAGTAACAGTCCCCCCCAGTGTCGGTAACAGTCCCCCCCAGTGTCAGTAACAATCCCCCCCAGTGTCAGTAACAATCCCCCCAGTTTCAGTAAAAATCCCCCCGTGTCAGTAACAAACCCCCCCAGTGTCAGTAACAATCTCCCCCAGTGTCAGTAACAATCCCCCCCAGTGTCAATATCAATCCCCCCCAGTGTCAGTAACAATCCCCCCCAGTGTCAGTAACAATCCCCCCATGTCAGTAACAATCCCCCCATTGCAGTAACAATCCCTCCAGTGTCAGTAACAATCCCCCCCGTGTCAGGAACAGTACCCCCCCAGTGTCAGTAACAAACCCCCGCGTGTCAGTAAGAATCCCACCCAGTGTCAGTAAAACCCCCCCCAGTGTCAGTAACAGTCCCACCCAGTGTCAGTAACAATACCCCCAGTGTTAGTAACAATCCCCCCGAGTGTCAGTAACAATCCCCCCCAGTGTCAGTAACATTCCAACCCAGTGTCAGTAACAATCCCACCCAGTATCTGTAACAATCCCCCCCAGTGTCAGTAACAATCCCCCCCGTGTCAGGTACAATCCCCCCCCAGTGTCTGTAGCAATCGCCCCCCAGTGTCAGTAACAATCCCCCCAGTGTCAGTAACAAACCCTCCCAGCCCAGTGTCAGAAACAATCTCCCAAGCCCACTGTCAGTTACAATCCACCCGTGTCAGTAACAACAACCCCCAGTGTCAGTAACAATCCCCCCCAGTGTCAGTAACAAGCTCCCCAATTGTCAGTAACAATCCGCCCCCACTGTCAGGATCAATCCCACCTCCCCAGCCCAGTGTCACAATCTCCCCCCAGTGTCAGAAACGATGCCCCCCAGTGTCAGTAATAATCCGTCCCCCAGTGTCAGTAACAATCCCCCCCAGTGTCAGTGACGATCCCCCCCCCAGTGTCAGTAACAATTACCCCATGTCAGTAACAATCCCCCCCAGTGTCAGTAAAAATCCCCCCCAGTTTCAGTAACAATCCCCCCCAGTGTCAGTAACAATCCCTCCCAGTGTCACTGACAATTCCCCCCAGTGTCAGTAACAATCCCCCCCCGTGTCAGTAACAATCCCCCCCAGTGTCAGGAACAATCCCACCCAGTGTCAGTAACAATCCCGCCCAGTGTCAGTAACAATCCCCCCCATGTCAGTAACAATCACCCATGTCAGTAACAATGCCCCCCAGTGTCAGTAACAATCCCCCCAGTGTCAGTAACAATCCCCCCAGTGTCAGTAACAATCCCCCCCACTTTCAGTAACAATCCCCCCATGTCAGTAACAATCCCCCCAGTTTCAGTAACAATCCCCCACAGTATCAGTAACAATCCCCCCCAGTGTCAGTAACAATCCCCCCCAGTGTCAGTAACAATCCCCCCAGTGTCAGTAAAAATCCCCCCAGTGTCAGTAACAAACCCCCCCAGTGCCAGTAACAATCCCCCCAGTGTCAGTAACAATGGCACCCAGCCCAGTGTCAGAAACAATCTCCCCAAGCCCACTGTCAGTAACAATCCCCCTGTGTCTGTAACAATCCCCCCCAGTGTCAGTAACAATCCCCCCCAGTGTCAGTAACAACCCCTCCCCGTGTCAGTAACAATCCCACCGCAGTGTCAGTAACAATCTCCCCCAGTGCCAGTAACAATCTCCCCCAGTGTCAGTAACAATCCCCCCGTGTCAGTAACAATCCCCCCCAGTGTCAGTAACAATCCCCCCCGTGGCAGTAACAATCCCCCCATTGTCAGTAACAATCCCCCCATGTCAGTAACAATCCCTCCCAGTGTCAGTAACAATCACCCCCAGTGTCAGTAACAATCCCCCCCAGTGTCAGTAACAATCCCCCCAGTGTCAGTAACAATCCCCCGCATGTCAGTAACAATCCCCCCAGTTTCAGTAACAATCCCCCCCGTGTCAGTAACAATCCCCCCCCAGTGTCAGTAACAATCCCCCCCCAGTGTCAGCAACAATCCCCCCCAGTGTCAGTAACAATCCCCCCCAGTGTCAGTAAAAATCCCCCCCAGTTTCAGTAACAATCCCCCCCAGTGTCAGTAACAATCCCCCCCGTTTCAGTTACAATGCTCCCACAGTGTCAGTAACAATCCCCTCCCCAGTGTCAGTAACCATACCCCCCCCAAGTGTCAGTAACAATCTCGCCCAGTGTCAGTAACAATCCCCCCAGTGTCAGTTAGAATCCCCCCAGTGTCAGTAACAATCCCCCCAGTGTAAGTAACAATCCCACCCAGCCTAGTGTCAGAAACAATCTCCCCAAGCCCACTGTCAGTAACAATCCCGCCATGTCAGTAACAACAACCCCCAGTGTCAGTAATAATCCCCCCCAGTGTCACTGACAATTCCCCCCAGTGTCAGTAACAATCCCCCCCCGTGTCAGTAACAATCCCCCCCAGTGTCAGGAACAATCCCACCCAGTGTCAGTAACAATCCCGCCCAGTGTCAGTAACAATCCCCCCCATGTCAGTAACAATCACCCATGTCAGTAACAATGCCCCCCAGTGTCAGTAACAATCCCCCCAGTGTCAGTAACAATCCCCCCAGTGTCAGTAACAATCCCCCCCACTTTCAGTAACAATCCCCCCATGTCAGTAACAATCCCCCCAGTTTCAGTAACAATCCCCCACAGTATCAGTAACAATCCCCCCCAGTGTCAGTAACAATCCCCCCCAGTGTCAGTAACAATCCCCCCAGTGTCAGTAAAAATCCCCCCAGTGTCAGTAACAAACCCCCCCAGTGCCAGTAACAATCCCCCCAGTGTCAGTAACAATGGCACCCAGCCCAGTGTCAGAAACAATCTCCCCAAGCCCACTGTCAGTAACAATCCCCCTGTGTCTGTAACAATCCCCCCCAGTGTCAGTAACAATCCCCCCCAGTGTCAGTAACAACCCTCCCCGTGTCAGTAACAATCCCACCGCAGTGTCAGTAACAATCTCCCCCAGTGCCAGTAACAATCTCCCCCAGTGTCAGTAACAATCCCCCCGTGTCAGTAACAATCCCCCCCAGTGTCAGTAACAATCCCCCCCGTGGCAGTAACAATCCCCCCATTGTCAGTAACAATCCCCCCATGTCAGTAACAATCCCTCCCAGTGTCAGTAACAATCACCCCCAGTGTCAGTAACAATCCCCCCCAGTGTCAGTAACAATCCCCCCAGTGTCAGTAACAATCCCCCGCATGTCAGTAACAATCCCCCCAGTTTCAGTAACAATCCCCCCCGTGTCAGTAACAATCCCCCCCCAGTGTCAGTAACAATCCCCCCCCAGTGTCAGCAACAATCCCCCCCCAGTGTCAGTAACAATCCCCCCCAGTGTCAGTAAAAATCCCCCCCAGTTTCAGTAACAATCCCCCCCAGTGTCAGTAACAATCCCCCCCGTTTCAGTTACAATGCTCCCACAGTGTCAGTAACAATCCCCCCCCAGTGTCAGTAACCATACCCCCCCCAAGTGTCAGTAACAATCTCGCCCAGTGTCAGTAACAATCCCCCCAGTGTCAGTTAGAATCCCCCCAGTGTCAGTAACAATCCCCCCAGTGTAAGTAACAATCCCACCCAGCCTAGTGTCAGAAACAATCTCCCCAAGCCCACTGTCAGTAACAATCCCGCCATGTCAGTAACAACAACCCCCAGTGTCAGTAATAATCCCCCCCAGTGTCAGTAACAATCTCCCCCACTGTCAGTAATAATCCGCCACCAGTGTCAGGATCAATCCCCCCTCCCCAGCCCAGTGTCACAATCTCCTCACAGTGTCAGTGACAATCCCCCCCAGTGTCAGTAACAATCCATCCCCCAGTGTCAGTAACAATCCCCCCCAGTGTCAGTAATGATTCCCGCCCAGTGTCAGTAACAATCACCCCCAGTATCAGTAACAATCGACTCCAGTGTCAGTAACAATCCCCCCCAGTGTCAGTAACAATCCCCCCCAGTGTCAGTAACAATCCCCCTACCAGAATCAGTAACAATCCCCCGCAGTGTCAGGAACAATCGCCCCACCAGAGTCAGTAACAATCCCCCCCAGTGTCAGGAACAATCCCCCAGTGTCAGTAACAATCCCCCCCAGTGTCAGTAACAATCCCCCCACCAGTCAGTAACAATCCCCCCAGTGTCAGTAACAATCCCCCCCAGTGTCAGTAACATTCCCCCCAGTGTCAGTAACAATCGCACACAGGCCAGTGTCAGAAACAATCTCCCCAAGACCACTGTCAGTAACAACCCCCCCGTGTCAGTAACAATCCCCCCCAGTGTCAGTAACAATCCGCCCCAGTGTCAGTAACAACCCTCCCCATGTCAGTAACAATCCCACCGCAGTGTCAGTAACAATCCCCCCCAGTGTCAGTAACAATCCCCCCCAGTGTCAGTAACAATCCCTCCCAGTGTCAGTGACAATTCCCCCCAGTGTCAGTAACAATCCCCCCCCATGTCAGTAACAATCCCCCCCAGTGTCAGGAACAATCCCACCCAGTGTCAGTAACAATCCCCCCCAGTGTCAGTAACGATCCCCCCCCAGTGTCAGTAACAATCACCCCATGTCAGTAACAACCCCCCCCAGTGTCAGTAAAAATCCCCCCCAGTGTCTGTAACATTCCCCTCCAGTGTCAGTAACAATCCCTCCCAGTGTCAGTGACAATTCCTCCCAGTGTCAGTAACAATCCCCCCCGTCAGTAACAATCCCCCCCCAGTGTCAGGAACAATCCCCCCCAGTGTCAGTAACAATCCCCCCCAGTGTCAGTAACAATCCTGCCCAGTGTCAGTAACAATCCCGCCCAGTGTCAGTAACAATCCCCCCATGTCAGTAACAATCCGCCCATGTCAGTAACAATCCCCGCCAGTGTCAGTAACAATCCCCCCCAGTATCAGTAACAATCCCTCCTGTCAGTAACAATCCCCCCAATTTCAGTAACAATCCCCCCGTGCCAGTAACAGTCCCCCCCAGTGTCGGTAACAGTCCCCCCCAGTGTCGGTAACAGTCCCCCCCAGTGTCAGTAACAATCCCCCCCAGTGTCAGTAACAATCCCCCCAGTGTCAGTAAAAATCCCCCCGTGTCAGTAACAAACCCCCCCAGTGTCACTAACAATCTCCCCCAGTGTCAGTAACAATCCCCCCCAGTGTCCGTATCAATCCCCCCCAGTGTCAGTAACAATCCCCCCCGTGTCAGGTACAATCCCCCCCTAGTGTCTGTAGCAATCCCCCCCCAGTGTCAGTAACAATCCCCCCAGTGTCAGTAATAAACCCTCCCAGCCCAGTGTCAGAAACAATCTCCCCAAGCCCACTGTCAGTAACAATCCACCCGTGTCAGTAACAATCCCCCCAGTGTCAGTAACAATCCCCCCCACTTTCAGTAACAATCCCCCCATGTCAGTAACAATCCCCCCAGTTTCAGTAACAATCCCCCACAGTATCAGTAACAATCCCCCCCAGTGTCAGTAACAATCCCCCCCAGTGTCAGTAACAATCCCCCCAGTGTCAGTAAAAATCCCCCCAGTGTCAGTAACAAACCCCCCCAGTGCCAGTAACAATCCCCCCAGTGTCAGTAACAATGGCACCCAGCCCAGTGTCAGAAACAATCTCCCCAAGCCCACTGTCAGTAACAATCCCCCTGTGTCTGTAACAATCCCCCCCAGTGTCAGTAACAATCCCCCCCAGTGTCAGTAACAACCCTCCCCGTGTCAGTAACAATCCCACCGCAGTGTCAGTAACAATCTCCCCCAGTGCCAGTAACAATCTCCCCCAGTGTCAGTAACAATCCCCCCGTGTCAGTAACAATCCCCCCCAGTGTCAGTAACAATCCCCCCCGTGGCAGTAACAATCCCCCCATTGTCAGTAACAATCCCCCCATGTCAGTAACAATCCCTCCCAGTGTCAGTAACAATCACCCCCAGTGTCAGTAACAATCCCCCCCAGTGTCAGTAACAATCCCCCCAGTGTCAGTAACAATCCCCCGCATGTCAGTAACAATCCCCCCAGTTTCAGTAACAATCCCCCCCGTGTCAGTAACAATCCCCCCCCAGTGTCAGTAACAATCCCCCCCCAGTGTCAGCAACAATCCCCCCCCAGTGTCAGTAACAATCCCCCCCAGTGTCAGTAAAAATCCCCCCCAGTTTCAGTAACAATCCCCCCCAGTGTCAGTAACAATCCCCCCCGTTTCAGTTACAATGCTCCCACAGTGTCAGTAACAATCCCCCCCCAGTGTCAGTAACCATACCCCCCCCAAGTGTCAGTAACAATCTCGCCCAGTGTCAGTAACAATCCCCCCAGTGTCAGTTAGAATCCCCCCAGTGTCAGTAACAATCCCCCCAGTGTAAGTAACAATCCCACCCAGCCTAGTGTCAGAAACAATCTCCCCAAGCCCACTGTCAGTAACAATCCCGCCATGTCAGTAACAACAACCCCCAGTGTCAGTAATAATCCCCCCCAGTGTCACTGACAATTCCCCCCAGTGTCAGTAACAATCCCCCCCCGTGTCAGTAACAATCCCCCCCAGTGTCAGGAACAATCCCACCCAGTGTCAGTAACAATCCCGCCCAGTGTCAGTAACAATCCCCCCCATGTCAGTAACAATCACCCATGTCAGTAACAATGCCCCCCAGTGTCAGTAACAATCCCCCCAGTGTCAGTAACAATCCCCCCAGTGTCAGTAACAATCCCCCCCACTTTCAGTAACAATCCCCCCATGTCAGTAACAATCCCCCCAGTTTCAGTAACAATCCCCCACAGTATCAGTAACAATCCCCCCCAGTGTCAGTAACAATCCCCCCCAGTGTCAGTAACAATCCCCCCAGTGTCAGTAAAAATCCCCCCAGTGTCAGTAACAAACCCCCCCAGTGCCAGTAACAATCCCCCCAGTGTCAGTAACAATGGCACCCAGCCCAGTGTCAGAAACAATCTCCCCAAGCCCACTGTCAGTAACAATCCCCCTGTGTCTGTAACAATCCCCCCCAGTGTCAGTAACAATCCCCCCCAGTGTCAGTAACAACCCTCCCCGTGTCAGTAACAATCCCACCGCAGTGTCAGTAACAATCTCCCCCAGTGCCAGTAACAATCTCCCCCAGTGTCAGTAACAATCCCCCCGTGTCAGTAACAATCCCCCCCAGTGTCAGTAACAATCCCCCCCGTGGCAGTAACAATCCCCCCATTGTCAGTAACAATCCCCCCATGTCAGTAACAATCCCTCCCAGTGTCAGTAACAATCACCCCCAGTGTCAGTAACAATCCCCCCCCAGTGTCAGTAACAATCCCCCCAGTGTCAGTAACAATCCCCCGCATGTCAGTAACAATCCCCCCAGTTTCAGTAACAATCCCCCCCGTGTCAGTAACAATCCCCCCCCAGTGTCAGTAACAATCCCCCCCCAGTGTCAGCAACAATCCCCCCCCAGTGTCAGTAACAATCCCCCCCAGTGTCAGTAAAAATCCCCCCCAGTTTCAGTAACAATCCCCCCCAGTGTCAGTAACAATCCCCCCCGTTTCAGTTACAATGCTCCCACAGTGTCAGTAACAATCCCCCCCCAGTGTCAGTAACCATACCCCCCCCAAGTGTCAGTAACAACTCGCCCAGTGTCAGTAACAATCCCCCCAGTGTCAGTTAGAATCCCCCCAGTGTCAGTAACAATCCCCCCAGTGTAAGTAACAATCCCACCCAGCCTAGTGTCAGAAACAATCTCCCCAAGCCCACTGTCAGTAACAATCCCGCCATGTCAGTAACAACAACCCCCAGTGTCAGTAATAATCCCCCCCAGTGTCAGTAACAATCTCCCCCACTGTCAGTAATAATCCGCCACCAGTGTCAGGATCAATCCCCCCTCCCCAGCCCAGTGTCACAATCTCCTCACAGTGTCAGTGACAATCCCCCCCAGTGTCAGTAACAATCCATCCCCCAGTGTCAGTAACAATCCCCCCCAGTGTCAGTAATGATTCCCGCCCAGTGTCAGTAACAATCACCCCCAGTATCAGTAACAATCGACTCCAGTGTCAGTAACAATCCCCCCCAGTGTCAGTAACAATCCCCCCCAGTGTCAGTAACAATCCCCCTACCAGAATCAGTAACAATCCCCCGCAGTGTCAGGAACAATCGCCCCACCAGAGTCAGTAACAATCCCCCCCAGTGTCAGGAACAATCCCCCAGTGTCAGTAACAATCCCCCCCAGTGTCAGTAACAATCCCCCCACCAGTCAGTAACAATCCCCCCAGTGTCAGTAACAATCCCCCCCAGTGTCAGTAACATTCCCCCCAGTGTCAGTAACAATCGCACACAGGCCAGTGTCAGAAACAATCTCCCCAAGACCACTGTCAGTAACAACCCCCCCGTGTCAGTAACAATCCCCCCCAGTGTCAGTAACAATCCGCCCCAGTGTCAGTAACAACCCTCCCCATGTCAGTAACAATCCCACCGCAGTGTCAGTAACAATCCCCCCCAGTGTCAGTAACAATCCCCCCCAGTGTCAGTAACAATCCCTCCCAGTGTCAGTGACAATTCCCCCCAGTGTCAGTAACAATCCCCCCCCATGTCAGTAACAATCCCCCCCAGTGTCAGGAACAATCCCACCCAGTGTCAGTAACAATCCCCCCCAGTGTCAGTAACGATCCCCCCCCAGTGTCAGTAACAATCACCCCATGTCAGTAACAACCCCCCCCAGTGTCAGTAAAAATCCCCCCCAGTGTCTGTAACATTCCCCTCCAGTGTCAGTAACAATCCCTCCCAGTGTCAGTGACAATTCCTCCCAGTGTCAGTAACAATCCCCCCCGTCAGTAACAATCCCCCCCCAGTGTCAGGAACAATCCCCCCCAGTGTCAGTAACAATCCCCCCCAGTGTCAGTAACAATCCTGCCCAGTGTCAGTAACAATCCCGCCCAGTGTCAGTAACAATCCCCCCATGTCAGTAACAATCCGCCCATGTCAGTAACAATCCCCGCCAGTGTCAGTAACAATCCCCCCCAGTATCAGTAACAATCCCTCCTGTCAGTAACAATCCCCCCAATTTCAGTAACAATCCCCCCGTGCCAGTAACAGTCCCCCCCAGTGTCGGTAACAGTCCCCCCCAGTGTCGGTAACAGTCCCCCCCAGTGTCAGTAACAATCCCCCCCAGTGTCAGTAACAATCCCCCCAGTGTCAGTAAAAATCCCCCCGTGTCAGTAACAAACCCCCCCAGTGTCACTAACAATCTCCCCCAGTGTCAGTAACAATCCCCCCCAGTGTCCGTATCAATCCCCCCCAGTGTCAGTAACAATCCCCCCCGTGTCAGGTACAATCCCCCCCTAGTGTCTGTAGCAATCCCCCCCCAGTGTCAGTAACAATCCCCCCAGTGTCAGTAATAAACCCTCCCAGCCCAGTGTCAGAAACAATCTCCCCAAGCCCACTGTCAGTAACAATCCACCCGTGTCAGTAACAACAACCCCCAGTGTCACTAACAATCCCCCCCAGTGTCAGTAACAAGCTCCCCCATTGTCAGTAACAATCCGCCCCCACTGTCTGGATCAATCCCCCCACCCCAGCCCAGTGTCACAATCTCCCCCCAGTGTCAGTAACAATCCCCCCCAGTGTCAGTAACAATCCGTCCCCCAGTGTCAGTAACAATCCCCCCCAGTGTCAGTAACGATCCCTCCCCAGTGTCAGTAACAATCACCCCATGTCAGTAACAATCCCCCCCAGTGTCAGTAAAAATCCCCCCCAGTGTCAGTAAAAATCCCCCCCAGTGTCATTAACAATCCCTCCCAGTGTCAGTGACAATTCCCCCCAGTGTCAGTAACAATCCCCCCCCGTGTCAGTAACAATCCCCCCCAGTGTCAGGAACAATCCCACCCAGTGTCAGTAACAACCCTGCCCAGTGTCAGTAACAATCCCCCCATGTCAGTAACAATCCCCCATGTCAGTAACAATCCCCCCCAGTGTCAGTAACAATCACCCCAGTGTCAGTAACAATCCCCCCCAGTGTCAGTAACAATCCCCCCCAGTGTCAGTAACAATCCCCCCCAGTGTCAGTAACAATCCCCCCAGTGTCAGTAAAAATCCCCCCAGTGTCAGTAACAAACCCCCCCAGTTCCAGTAACAATCCCCCCAGTGTCAGTAACAATACCCCCAGTCTCAGTAACAATCCGTCCCCCAGTGTCAGCAACAATCCCCCCAGTGTCAGTAACAATCCCCCCCAGTGTCAGTAAAAATCCCCCCCAGTGTCAGTAACAATCCCCCCCAGTGTCAGTAACAATCCCTCCCAGTGTCAGTAACAATACCCCCCAGTGTCAGTAACAATCCCCCCGTGTCAGTTACAATCCCCCCCCAGTGTCTGTAACAATCCCCCCAGTGTCAGTAACCATCACCCCCCATGTCAGTAACAATCCCGCCCAGTGCCAGTAACAATCCCCCCCAGTGTCAGTAACATTCCAACACAGTGTCAGTAACAATCTCCCCAGTGTCAGTAACAATTCCCCCCAGTGTCAGTAACAAACCCTCCCAGCCCAGTGTAAGAAACAATTTCCCCAAGCCCACTGTCAGTAAAAATCCACCCGTGTCAGTAACAACAACCCCCAGTGTCAGTGGCAATCCCCCCAGTGTCAATTACAATCTCCCCCATTGTCAGTAACAATCCGCCCCCAGTGTCAGGATCAATCCCCCCTCCCCAGCCCAGTGTCACAATCTCCCCCCAGTGTCAGTAATGATCCCCCCCAGAGTCAGTAACAATCCGTCCCCCAGTGTCAGTAACAATCCCTCCCAGTGTCAGTAACGATCCCCCCACCAGTGTCACAAGCAATCACCCCATGTCATTAACAATCCCCCCCAGTGTCAGTAAAAATCCCCCCCAGTGTCAGTAACAATCCCCCCCAGTGTCAGTAACAATCCCTCCCAGTGTCAGTGACAATTTCCCCCAGTGTCAGTAGCAATCCCCCCACCGTGTCAGTAACAATCCCCCCCCAGTGTCAGGAACAATCCCCCCCAGTGTCAATAACAATCCCCCCGTGCCAGTAACAATCCCGCCCAGTGTCAGTAACAATCCCGCCCAGTGTCAGTAACAATCCCCCCCATGTCAGTAACAATCCGGCCATGTCAGTAACATTCCCCCCCAGTATCAGTAACAATCCTCCCCAGTGTCAGTAACAATCCCCCCCAGTGTCAGTAACAATCCCCCCCAGTGTCAGTAACAATCCCCCCGTCAGTAACAATCCCCCCAGTGTCAGTAACAATCCCCCCCAGTGTCAGTAAACATCCCCCCCAGTGTCAGTAACAATCCCCCCCAGTGTCAGTAACATTCCAACCCAGTTTCAGTAACAATCCCCCCAGTGTCAGTAACAATCCCCCCCCAGTGTCAGTAATAATCCCCCCAGTGTCAGTAACAATCCCACCCAGCCCAGTGTCAGAAACAATCTCCCGAAGCCCACTGTCAATAACAATGCCCCTGTGTCAGTAACAACATCCCCCAGTGTCAGTAACAATCCCCCCCAGTGTCAGTAACAAGCTCCCCCACTGTCAGTAATAATCCGCCCCCAGTGTCATGATCAATCGCCCCTCCCCAGCCCAGTGTCACAATCTCCCCCCAGTGTCAGTAACGATCCCCCCCAGTGTCAGTGACAATCCGTCCCCCAGTGTCAGCAACAATCCCCCCCAGTGTCAGTAACAATCCCCCCCAGTGTCAGTAACAATCCCCCCCAGTGTCAGTAACAATCCCCCCCATGTCAGTTACAATCCCCCCCAGTGTCTGTAACAATCACCCCCAGTGTCAGTATCAATCCCCCCAGTGTCAGTAACATACCCTCCCAGCCCAGTGTCAGAAACAATCTCCCCAAGCCCACTGTCAGTAACAATCCACCCGTGTCAGTAACAACAACCCCCAGTGTCAGAAACAATCTCCCCCATTGTCAGTAACAATCCGCCCCCAGTGTCAGGATCAATCCCCCCTCCCCAGCCCAGTGTCACCATCTCCCCCCAGTGTCAATAACAATCCCTGCCAGTGTCAGTGACATTTCCCCCCAGTGTCAGTAACAAGCCCCCCCGTGTCATTAACAATCCCCCCCCAGGGTCAGGAACAATCCCCCTGTGTCTGTAACAATCCCCCCCAGTGTCAGTAACAATCCCCCCCAGTGTCAGTAACAACCCTCCCCGTGTCAGTAACAATCCCACCGCAGTGTCAGTAACAATCTCCCCCAGTGCCAGTAACAATCTCCCCCAGTGTCAGTAACAATCCCCCCGTGTCAGTAACAATCCCCCCCAGTGTCAGTAACAATCCCCCCCGTGGCAGTAACAATCCCCCCATTGTCAGTAACAATCCCCCCCATGTCAGTAACAATCCCTCCCAGTGTCAGTAACAATCACCCCCAGTGTCAGTAACAATCCCCCCCAGTGTCAGTAACAATCCCCCCAGTGTCAGTAACAATCCCCCGCATGTCAGTAACAATCCCCCCAGTTTCAGTAACAATCCCCCCCGTGTCAGTAACAATCCCCCCCCAGTGTCAGTAACAATCCCCCCCCAGTGTCAGCAACAATCCCCCCCCAGTGTCAGTAACAATCCCCCCCAGTGTCAGTAAAAATCCCCCCCAGTTTCAGTAACAATCCCCCCCAGTGTCAGTAACAATCCCCCCCGTTTCAGTTACAATGCTCCCACAGTGTCAGTAACAATCCCCCCCCAGTGTCAGTAACCATACCCCCCCCAAGTGTCAGTAACAATCTCGCCCAGTGTCAGTAACAATCCCCCCAGTGTCAGTTAGAATCCCCCCAGTGTCAGTAACAATCCCCCCAGTGTAAGTAACAATCCCACCCAGCCTAGTGTCAGAAACAATCTCCCCAAGCCCACTGTCAGTAACAATCCCGCCATGTCAGTAACAACAACCCCCAGTGTCAGTAATAATCCCCCCCAGTGTCAGTAACAATCTCCCCCACTGTCAGTAATAATCCGCCACCAGTGTCAGGATCAATCCCCCCTCCCCAGCCCAGTGTCACAATCTCCTCACAGTGTCAGTGACAATCCCCCCCAGTGTCAGTAACAATCCATCCCCCAGTGTCAGTAACAATCCCCCCCAGTGTCAGTAATGATTCCCGCCCAGTGTCAGTAACAATCACCCCCAGTATCAGTAACAATCGACTCCAGTGTCAGTAACAATCCCCCCCAGTGTCAGTAACAATCCCCCCCAGTGTCAGTAACAATCCCCCTACCAGAATCAGTAACAATCCCCCGCAGTGTCAGGAACAATCGCCCCACCAGAGTCAGTAACAATCCCCCCCAGTGTCAGGAACAATCCTCCAGTGTCAGTAACAATCCCCCCCAGTGTCAGTAACAATCCCCCCACCAGTCAGTAACAATCCCCCCAGTGTCAGTAACAATCCCCCCCAGTGTCAGTAACATTCCCCCCAGTGTCAGTAACAATCGCACACAGGCCAGTGTCAGAAACAATCTCCCCAAGACCACTGTCAGTAACAACCCCCCCGTGTCAGTAACAATCCCCCCAGTGTCAGTAACAATCCGCCCCAGTGTCAGTAACAACCCTCCCCGTGTCAGTAACAATCCCACCGCAGTGTCAGTAACAATCCCCCCCAGTGTCAGTAACAATCCCCCCCAGTGTCAGTAACAATCCCTCCCAGTGTCAGTGACAATTCCCCCCAGTGTCAGTAACAATCCCCCCCATGTCAGTAACAATCCCCCCCAGTGTCAGGAACAATCCCACCCAGTGTCAGTAAAAATCCCCCCCAGTGTCAGTAACGATCCCCCCCCAGTGTCAGTAACAATCACCCCATGTCAGTAACAACCCCCCCCAGTGTCAGTAAAAATCCCCCCCAGTGTCTGTAACATTCCCCTCCAGTGTCAGTAACAATCCCTCCCAGTGTCAGTGACAATTCCTCCCAGTGTCAGTAACAATCCCCCCCGTCAGTAACAATCCCCCCCCAGTGTCAGGAACAATCCCCCCCAGTGTCAGTAACAATCCCCCCCAGTGTCAGTAACAATCCTGCCCAGTGTCAGTAACAATCCCGCCCAGTGTCAGTAACAATCCCCCCATGTCAGTAACAATCCGCCCATGTCAGTAACAATCCCCGCCAGTGTCAGTAACAATCCCCCCCAGTATCAGTAACAATCCCTCCTGTCAGTAACAATCCCCCCAATTTCAGTAACAATCCCCCCGTGCCAGTAACAGTCCCCCCCAGTGTCGGTAACAGTCCCCCCCAGTGTCGGTAACAGTCCCCCCCAGTGTCAGTAACAATCCCCCCCAGTGTCAGTAACAATCCCCCCAGTGTCAGTAAAAATCCCCCCGTGTCAGTAACAAACCCCCCCAGTGTCACTAACAATCTCCCCCAGTGTCAGTAACAATCCCCCCCAGTGTCCGTATCAATCCCCCCCAGTGTCAGTAACAATCCCCCCCAGTGTCAGTAACAATCCCCCCATGTCAGTAACAATCCCCCCGTTGCAGTAACAATCCCTCCAGTGTCAGTAACAATCCCCCCCGTGTCAGTAACAATCCCCCCCAGTGTCAGTAACAAACCCCCGCGTGTCAGTAAGAATCCCACCCAGTGTCATTAAAAATCCCCCCCAGTGTCAGTAACAATCCCACCCAGTGTCAGTAACATTCCAACCCAGTGTCAGTAACAATACCCCCAGTGTCAATAACAATCCCCCCGAGTGTCAGTAACAATCCCCCCCAGTGTCAGTAACATTCCAACCCAGTGTCAGTAACAATCCCACCCAGTATCTGTAACAATCCCCCCCAGTGTCAGTAACAATCCCCCCCGTGTCAGGTACAATCCCCCCCCCAGTGTCTGTAGCAATCCCCCCCCCAGTGTCAGTAACAATCCCCCCAGTGTCAGTAATAAACCCTCCCAGCCCAGTGTCAGAAACAATCTCCCCAAGCCCACTGTCAGTAACAATCCACCCGTGTCAGTAACAACAACCCCCAGTGTCACTAACAATCCCCCCCAGTGTCAGTAACAAGCTCCCCCATTGTCAGTAACAATCCGCCCCCACTGTCAGGATCAATCCCCCCACCCCAGCCCAGTGTCACAATCTCCCCCCAGTGTCAGTAACAATCCCCCCAGTGTCAGTAACAATCCGTCCCCCAGTGTCAGTAACAATCCCCCCCAGTGTCAGTAACGATCCCCCCGCAGTGTCAGTAACAATCACCCCATGTCAGTAACAATCCCCCCCAGTGTCAGTAAAAATCCCCCCCAGTGTCAGTAAAAATCCCCCCCAGTGTCAGTAACAATCCCTCCCAGTGTCAGTGACAATTCCCCCCAGTGTCAGTAACAATCCCCCCCCGTGTCAGTAACAATCCCCCCCAGTGTCAGGAACAATCCCACCCAGTGTCAGTAACAATCCTGCCCAGTGTCAGTAACAATCCCCCCATGTCAGTAACAATCCCCCATGTCAGTAACAATCCCCCCCAGTGTCAGTAACAATCCCCCCAGTGTCAGTAACAATCCCCCCCAGTGTCAGTAACAATCCCCCCCAGTGTCAGTAACAATCCCCCCCAGTGTCAGTAACAATCCCCCCAGTGTCAGTAAAAATCCCCCCAGTGTCAGTAACAAACCCCCCCAGTTCCAGTAACAATCCCCCCAGTGTCAGTAACAATACCCCCAGTCTCAGTAACAATCCGTCCCCCAGTGTCAGCAACAATCCCCCCAGTGTCAGTAACAATCCCCCCCAGTGTCAGTAAAAATCCCCCCCAGTGTCAGTAACAATCCCCCCCAGTGTCAGTAACAATCCCTCCCAGTGTCAGTAACAATACCCCCCAGTGTCAGTAACAATCCCCCCGTGTCAGTTACAATCCCCCCCCAGTGTCTGTAACAATCCCCCAGTGTCAGTAACCATCACCCCCCATGTCAGTAACAATCCCGCCCAGTGCCAGTAACAATCCCCCCCAGTGTCAGTAACATTCCAACCCAGTGTCAGTAACAATCTCCCCAGTGTCAGTAACAATTCCACCCAGTGTCAGTAACAAACCCTCCCAGCCCAGTGTAAGAAACAATTTCCCCAAGCCCACTGTCAGTAAAAATCCACCCGTGTCAGTAACAACAACCCCCAGTGTCAGTGGCAATCCCCCCAGTGTCAATTACAATCTCCCCCATTGTCAGTAACAATCCGCCCCCAGTGTCAGGATCAATCCCCCCTCCCCAGCCCAGTGTCACAATCTCCCCCCAGTGTCAGTAATGATTCCCCCCAGAGTCAGTAACAATCCGTCCCCCAGTGTCAGTAAAAATCCCTCCCAGTGTCAGTAACGATCCCCCCACCAGTGTCACAAGCAATCACCCCATGTCATTAACAATCCCCCCCAGTGTCAGTAAAAATCCCCCCCAGTGTCAGTAACAATCCCCCCCAGTGTCAGTAACAATCCCTCCCAGTGTCAGTGACAATTTCCCCCAGTGTCAGTAGCAATCCCCCCACCGTGTCAGTAACAATCCCCCCCCAGTGTCAGGAACAATCCCCCCCAGTGTCAGTAACAATCCCCCCGTGCCAGTAACAATCCCGCCCAGTGTCAGTAACAATCCCGCCCAGTGTCAGTAACAATCCCCCCCATGTCAGTAACAATCCGGCCATGTCAGTAACATTCCCCCCCAGTATCAGTAACAATCCTCCCCAGTGTCAGTAACAATCCCCCCCAGTGTCAGTAACAATCCCCCCCAGTGTCAGTAACAATCCCCCCGTCAGTAACAATCCCCCCAGTGTAAGTAACAATCCCCCCCAGTGTCAGTAAACATCCCCCCAGTGTCAGTAACAATCCCCCCCAGTGTCAGTAACATTCCAACCCAGTTTCAGTAACAAACCCCCCAGTGTCAGTAACAATCCCCCCCCAGTGTCAGTAATAATCCCCCCAGTGTCAGTAACAATCGCACCCAGCCCAGTGTCAGAAACAATCTCCCGAAGCCCACTGTCAATAACAATGCCCCTGTGTCAGTAACAACATCCCCCAGTGTCAGTAACAATCCCCCCCAGTGTCAGTAACAAGCTCCCCCACTGTCAGTAATAATCCGCCCCCAGTGTCATGATCAATCGCCCCTCCCCAGCCCAGTGTCACAATCTCCCCCCAGTGTCAGTAACGATCCCCCCCAGTGTCAGTAACAATCCCCCCAGTGTCAGTGACAATCCCCCCAGTGTCAGTAACAATCCCCCCCACTTTCAGTAACAATCCCCCCATGTCAGTAACAATCCCCCCAGTTTCAGTAACAATCCCCCACAGTATCAGTAACAATCCCCCCCAGTGTCAGTAACAATCCCCCCCAGTGTCAGGAACAATCCCCCCCCATGTCAGTAACAATCCCCCCCAGTGTCAGGAACAATCCCACCCAGTGTCAGTAACAATCCCGCCCAGTGTCAGTAACAATTCCCCCCATGTCAGTAACAATCCCCCCATGTCAGTAACAATCCCCCCCAGTGTCAGTAACAATCCCCCCAGTGTCAGTAACAATCCCCCCAGTGTCAGTAACAATCCCCCCCACTGTCAGTAACAATCCCCCCAGTGTCAGTAAATATCCCCCCAGTGTCAGTAACAAACCCCCCCAGTGCCAGTAACAATCCGCCCCAGTGTCAGTAACAATGGCACCCAGCCCAGTGTCAGAAACAATCTCCCCAAGCCCACTGTCAGTAACAATCCCGCCGTGTCAGTAACAACAACCCCCAGTGTCAGTAACAATCCCCCCCAGTGTCAGTAACAATCTCCCCCACTGTCAGTAATAATCCGCCACCACTGTCAGGATCAATCCCCCCTCCCCAGCCCAGTGTCACAATCTCCCCACAGTGTCAGTAACGATCCCCCCCAGTGTCAGTAACAATCCGTCCCCCAGTGTCAGTAACAACTCACCCCATTGTCAGTAATGATTCCCGCCCAGTGTCAGTAACAATCACCCCATGTCAGTAACAATCTCCCCCAGTATCAGTAACAATTGACACCAGTGTCAGTAACAATCCCCCCCAGTGTCAGTAACAATCCCCCCCAATGTCATTAACATTCCAACCCAGTGTCAGTAACAATCCCCCAGTGTCAGTTAGAATCCCCCCCAGTGTCAGTAACAATCCCCCCAGTGTCAGTAACAATCCCACCCAGCCTAGTGTCAGAAACAATCTCCCCAAGCCCACTGTCAGTAACAATCCCGCCATGTCAGTAACAACAACCCCCAGAGTCAGTAACAATCCCCCCCAGTGTCAGTAACAATCCACCAGTGTCAGTAACAATCCCCCCCAGTGTCAGTAACAATCCCCCCACCAGTCAGTAACAATCCCCCAGTGTCAGTAACAATCCCCCCCAGTGTCAGTAACATTCCCCCCAGTGGCAGTAACAATCGCACCCAGGCCAGTGTCAGAAACAATCTCCCCAAGCCCACTGTCAGTAACAACCCTCCCCGCGTCAGTAACAATCCCACCGCAGTGTCAGTAACAATCTCCCCTAGTGTCAGGAACAATCCCGCCCAATGTCAGTAACAATCCCCCCCATGTCAGTAACAATCCCCCATGTCAGTAACAATCCCCCCCAGTGTCAGTAACAATCCGCCCAGTGTCACTAACAATCCCCCCGTGTCAGTAACAATCCCCCCCAGTGTCAGTAACAATCCCCCATGTCAGTAACAATCCCCCCCAGTGTCAGTAACAATCCCCCCAGTGTCAGTAACAATCCCCCCCAGTGTCAGTAACAATCGCCCCCAGTGTCAGTAACAATCCCTCCAGTGTCAGTAAAAATCCCCCGTGTCAGTAACAAACCCCCCCCAGTGTCAGTAACAATCCCTCCCAGTGTCAGTAACAATCCCCCCAAGTGTCAGTAACAATCCCCCCAGTGTCAGTAACAATCGCACCCAGCCCAGTGTCAGAAACAATCTCCCCAAGCCAACTGTCAGTAACAATCCCCCCGTGTCAGTAACAATCCCCCCCAGTGTCAGTAACAATCCCCCAAGTGTCACTAACAACCCTCCCCATGTCAGTAACAATCCCACCGCAGTGTCAGTAACAATCTCCCCCAGTGTCAGTAACAATCTCCCCCGGTGTCAGTAACAATCCCCCCGTGTCAGTAACAATCCCCCCCAGTGTCAGTAACAATCCCCCCCATGGCAGTAACAATCCCCCCAGTGTCAGTAACAATCCCCCCCGTGTCAGTAACAATACCCCCAGCGTCAGTAACAATCCCCCCGTGTCAGTAACAATCCTCCTCAGTGGCAGTAACAATCCCACCCAGTGTCAGTAACAATCCCTCCCAGTGTCAGTAACAATTGCCCCCCAGTGTCAGTAACAATCCACCCCAGTGTCAGTAACAATCCCCCCAGTGTCAGTAACAATCCCCCCCACTGTCAGTAACAATCCGCCGCATGTCAGTAACAATCCCCCCAGTTTCAGTAACAATCCCCCCCCAGTGTCAGTAACAATCTCCCCCACTGTCAGTAATAATCCGCCCCCAGTGTCAGGATCAATCGCCCCTCCCCAGCCCAGTGTCACAATCTCCCCCAAGTGTCAGTAACGATCCCTCCCAGTGCCAGTAACAATCCCCCCCAGTGTCAGTAACAATCCCCCGTGTCAGTTACAATCCCACCCGTGTCTGTAACAATCCCCCCCAGTGTCAGTAACCATCCCCCCCAGTGTCAGTAACAATTCCACCCAGTGTCAGTAACAATCCCCCCCAGTGTCAGTAACAATCCCTCCCAGTGTCAGTAACAATTGCCCCCCAGTGTCAGTAACAATCCACCCCAGTGTCAGTAACAATCCCCCCAGTGTCAGTAACAATCCCCCCCAGTGTCAGTAACAATCCGCCGCATGTCAGTAACAATCCCCCCAGTTTCAGTAACAATCCCCCCCCAGTGTCAGTAACAATCTCCCCCACTGTCAGTAATAATCCGCCCCCAGTGTCAGGATCAATCGCCCCTCCCCAGCCCAGTGTCACAATCTCCCCCAAGTGTCAGTAACGATCCCTCCCAGTGCCAGTAACAATCCCCCCCAGTGTCAGTAACAATCCCCCGTGTCAGTTACAATCCCACCCGTGTCTGTAACAATCCCCCCCAGTGTCAGTAACCATCCCCCCCAGTGTCAGTAACAATTCCACCCAGTGTCAGTAACAATCCCCCCCAGTGTCAGTAACATTCCATCCCAGTGTCAGTAACAATCCCCCCAGTGTCAGTAACAATCCCCCCAGTGTCAGAAACAATCCCCCCAGTGTCAGTAACAAACCCTCCCAGCCCAGTGTCAGAAACAATCTCCCCAAGCCCACTGTCAGTAACAATCCACCCGTGTCAGTAACAACAACCCCCAGTGTCAGTAACAATCCCCCCCAGTTTCAGTTACAATCTCCCCCATTGTCAGTAACAATCCGCCCCCAGTGTCAGGATCAATCCCCCCTCCCCAGCCCAGTGTCACAATCTCCCCCCAGTGTCAGTAATGATCCCCCCCAGTGTCAGTAACAATCCGTCCCCCAGTGTCAGTAACAATCCCCCCCAGTGTCAGTAACGATCCCCCCCCCAGTGTCAGTAACAATCACCCCATGTCAGTAACAACCCCCCCAGTGTCAGTAAAAATCCCCCCCAGTGTCAGTAACAATCCCCCCCAGTGTCAGTAACAATCCCTCCCAGTGTCAGTGACAATTCCTCCCAGTGTCAGTAAAAATCCCCCCCGTGTCAGTCACAATGCCCCCCTCCAGTGTCAGGAACAATCCCCCCCAGTGTCAGTAACAATCCCCCCCAGTGTCAGTAACAATCCTGCCCAGTGTCAGTAACAATCCCACCCAGTGTCAGTAACAATCCCCCAATGTCAGTAACAATCCGCCCATGTCAGTAACAGTCCCCGCCGGTGTCAGTAACAATACCCCCCAGTGTCAGTAACAATCCCCCCCAGTTTCAGTAACAATCCCCACCAATGTCAGTAACAATCCCCCCATGTCAGTAACAATCTCCCCATTTCAGTAACAATCTCCCCCAGTGTCAGTAACAAACCCCCCCGTGTCAGTAAGAATCCCTCCCAGTGTCAGTAAAAATCCCCCCCAGTGTCAGTAACAATCCCCCCCAGTGTCAGTAACATACCAACCCGTGTCAGTAACAATCCCCCCAGTGTCAGTAACAATCCCCCCCAGTGTCAGTAATAATCCCCCCAGTGTCAGCAACAATCCCACCCACCCCAGTGTCAGAAACAATCTCCCCAAGCCCACTGTCAGTAACAATACCCCCGTGTCAGTAACAATCCCCCCCAGTGTCAGTAACAATCCCCCCCAGTGTCAGTAACAATCTCCCTCACTGTCAGTAACAATCCGCCCCCAGTGTCAGTAATAATCCGCCCCCAGTGTCAGGATCAATCGCCCCTCCCCAGCCCAGTGTCACAATCTCCCCCAAGTGTCAGTAACGATCCCTCCCAGTGTCAGTAACAATCCCCCCCAGTGTCAGTAACAATCCCCCCCAGTGTCAGTAACCACCCCCCCTAGTGTCAGTAACAATCCCACCCAGTGTCAGTAACAATCCCCCCCCAGTGTCAGTAACATTCCATCCCAGTGTCAGTAACAGTCCCCCCAGTAACAATCCCCCCAATGTCAGTAACAATCCCCCCAGTGTCAGTAACAATCCCCCCAGTGTCAGTAACAAACCCTCCCAGCCCAGTGTCAGAAACAATCTCCCCAAGCCCACTGTCAGTAACAATCCACCCGTATCAGTAACAACAACCCCCAGTGTCAGTAACAATCCCCCCCAGTTTCAGTAACAATCTCCCCCATTGTCAGTAACAATCCACCCCCAGTGTCAGGATCAACCCCCCTCCCCAGCCCAGTGTCAAAATCTCCCCCCAGTGTCAGTAACGATCCCCCCCAGTGTCAGTAACAATCCGTCCCCCAGTGTCAGTAACAATCCCCCCCAGTGTCAGTAACGATCCCCCCCCAGTGTCAGCAACAATCACCCCATGTCAGTAACAACCCCCCCCAGTGTCAGTAAAAATCCCCCCCAGTGTCAGTAACAATCCCCCCCAGTGTCAGTAACAATCCCTCCCAGTGTCAGTGACAATTCCTCCCAGTGTCAGTAAAAATCCCCACCGTGTCAGTAACAATCCCCCCCTCCAGTGTCAGGAACAATCCCCCCCAGTGTCAGTAACAATCCCCCCCAGTGTCAGTAACAATCCTGCCCAGTGTCAGTAACAATCCCACCCAGTGTCAGTAACAATCCCCCCATGTCAGTAACAATCCGCCCATGTCAGTAACAATCCTCGCCAGTGTCAGTAACAATACCCCCCAGTGTCAGTAACAATCCCCCCCAGTGTCAGTAACAATCCCCACCAGTGTCAGTAACAATCCCCCCATGTCAGTAACAATCTCCCCGTTTCAGTAACAATCTCCCCCAGTGTCAGTAACAAACCCCCCCGTGTCAGTAAGAATCCGTCCCAGTGTCAGTAAAAATCCCCCCCAGTGTCAGTAACAATCCCCCCCAGTGTCAGTAACATACCAACCCGTGTCAGTAACAATCCCCCCAGTGTCAGTAACAATCCCCCCCAGTGTCAGTAATAATCCCCCCAGTGTCAGTAACAATCCCACCCAGCCCAGTGTCAGAAACAATCTCCCCAAGCCCACTGTCAGTAACAATCCCCCCGTGCCAGTAACAACAACCCCCAGTGTCAGTAACAATCCCCCCCAGTGTCAGTAACAATCTCCCCCACTGTCAGTAACAATCCTCCCCCAGTGTCAGGATCAATCGCCCCTCCCCAGCCCAGTGTCACAATCTCCCCCCAGTGTCAGTAACGATCCCCCCCAGTGTCAGGAGCAATCCGTCCCCCAGTGTCAGCAACAATCCCCTCCCAGTGTCAGTAACAATCCCCCCCAGTGTCAGTAAAAATCCCCCCCAGTGTCAGTAACAATCCCCCCCAGTGTCAGTAAAAATCCCCCCCAGTGTCAGTAACAATCCCCCCCAATGTCAGTAACAATCCCTCCCAGTGTCAGTAACAATCCCCCACAGTGTCAGTAACAATCCCCCCCCGTGTCAGTTACAATCCCCCCCCCCCCAGTGCCTGTAACAATCTGTGGTGATTATTCCTTGTTTAGTAAAAGTATTGTGATTGGTTGTTTGTTAACTGCCTTGGGATATATGTTGTAATCTCATTGGCAGTTGATGTCACATGATGTGTGGTGGCCACCTTAAATTCAGTTCTTTTCCAGCTTTGGTTGGGACTGGATGTGGAAAGATGTGCTGCAGATTTTAAAGTTAATAAAGCCTAGCTTTGGAAGGCAAATCTATTCTTTATTTCAATTTATTAACTTTATGTTAGAATGGAGCGAAATCCTCAACCAGAACGATTCAAGGCTGACCCCAATTCTGCTGGAGTGGATGATAAATGGAAACATTGGTATTGTACATTTAAAAACTTTTTGGGCGTGTTGGATCAAGAGTCTCTAAATAAGCTGAATATGCTGATCAACTACATTGCTCCGGATGTATATAAATATATTTTGGACTGTAAAACTTATGAAGTGGCTATTTCTACATTGGAAAAGGTTTTTGTTAAACCAAAGAATGAGCTATTTGCACGTCACCTTCTATCTGCCCGTAGGCAGCAGGTGGGAGAATCTTTGGATACTTATTTACAAGCACTTCGGTGCCTTAGTGTTAACTGTAATTATAAGGCCGTGATGGCTGAAGAATATAAGGAAGAATCGGTACGGGATGCTTTTATTAATGGATTACTGTCTGGATCAATTCGTCAGCGGTTGTTAGAAAATAAGACTTTGGATCTTAAAAGTGCTTTTGAGCAAGCTTCTACATTGGATGTGGCTCAGAGAAGTTCGGATTCTTATGCTCTTTTTAATCGGCCTGCGACTATGGTTTCGGCAGTTTCGGATGAAAAGGAATTATGTGGACTTAATGGGAGTGGTTTACTAGATTCTGAAACAGTTTCTACTTCGGCGGCTGTTGCCTCTAGGATTCAGAAGTGTTATTTTTGTGGGAATATCCGGCACCCTCGTCTGAAGTGTCCTGCTCGGGAGGCTGTGTGTAGTAAATGCGGCAAGAGAGGTCATTATGCACGCGTGTGCAAATCATCAGGTTCAATTACCTCCTCCTCTCCTGGTGTGGGAGGGCCCTCCTTTACCACCTCCTCCTCTGTGACTATTCAGCCTTTAGATAGGGCGTTTATTGCATCAATTTCTGCTGCATTTGCTCATGGCCTAAACAAAGCTATAGTTACGGCTCAAGTTAATGGGTTGGAAGTGAAGGCCCTTATAGATACGGGCAGTACTGAGAGTTTTATAAGTCTTCAGTTTGCGAAGGAGAAGCATTTGAAAATTTCGCCTGTTACGTATCAGGTGTGTATGGCTCAGACGACCCTTACTTCACAAATAGCTGGTTGTTGCTTTGTGAAAATGATTCTTCTAGGTAATACGTATACTGATATACGCCTATCTGTTTTGCCTAATCTCTGTGCGGATATTTTGATTGGACATGATGTGCTTCAGTTACACGAGGGACTAAGCCACCTTTATCTATTTGTGGATTAACCTCTTTATCCATTTCTCCATTATCACTTTTTTCCAATTTGATGCCGGATTGTAAGCCAATTGCTACCAAGTCAAGAAGATATAGTAGTCAGGATAGAGAATTTATTAATTCTGAAGTTCAACGTCTCTTATTGGAAGGAATCATTGAACCTAGTTGTTCGCCTTGGTGAGCACAGGTAGTTGTCACGACTAACAAGAGACACAAGAAACGAATGGTGATAGACTATTCCCAAACTATTAATAGGTATACTCAATTAGATGCGTACCCTTTGCCTAAGATTGATGAGCTTATCAATAAAGTATCTCAGTATAAGGTTTTTAGCACTATTGACTTAAAGAGTGCTTATCATCAGATTCCTATTGTTAAGAAGGATCAACCATATACGGCCTTTGAGGCTGGTGGAAAGCTGTATCAGTTTTGCCGAATACCACTTGGTGTTACTAATGGTGTTGCTTGTTTTCAACGGGCAATGGATGCTTTTATAAGTGATAACTCCCTCTCTGACACCTTTTCATACTTAGATGACATCACAGTGTGTGGCAAATCAAGGGTGGAGCATGATTCTAATTTAAAAAGATTCCTTCAAGCTGCGGAAAAAGTTGATTTAACTTTTAATAAAGAGAAATGTATCTTTTCGACTACTGAGGTAAATCTATTGGGGTATATTATCTCGGGAAACAAGATTAAACCAGATCCAGAATGTCTGTGACCATTGATTGATTTACCTTGTCCTACTAATTCTAAGGCTTTGCAATGAGTTGTTGGACTGTTTTCTTATTATTCTAATTGGATTGCAAATTTTTCACGGAAGATCCGGCCTCTTATTCGGGTTACGACATATCCTCTATCATGGGAGGCCAGGACATGTTTTGAGAATTTTAAAAAGGATATTTTAGGAGCAGTGGTGCATTCTATTGATGAGCAGGTTCCTTTTGTGATTGAGACGGATGTTTCTGATTTTGCAATTGGGGCTACTCTGAACCAAAATAGAAGACCTGTGGCCTTTTTCTCACGTACTTTGAACAATAGTGAAAAAAGACATTCTTCAATAGAGAAAGAGGCATACGCAATAGTAGAAGCATTGCGTAAATGGAGACATTATTTATCGGGGCGACATTTCACGTTGATAACTGATCAAAAATCTGTGTCCTTTATGTTTGATGTTAAACATTTTGGAAAGATCAAAAATGATAAAATAATGAGATGGAGAATTGAGTTGGCATGTTACCATTTTGACATAGTTTATCGTCCGGGGAAGGATAATGTTGCTGCTGATGCACTGTCGAGGGCTTATTGTTCTGTGATTCACGGAGATACGCTTATTAATCTTCACAATGCCTTATGTCATCCTGGGGTTACGAGGATGATACACTTCGTACGCAGTAATAATTTGCCCTTTTCAGTTGAAGACGTCAAGCGGATGACTTCATCATGTTCTATCTGTGCTCAGTGTAAACCGAATTTCTTTAAGCCTCAACGAGCTCATCTTATAAAGGCTACTTCTCCTTTTGAACGTTTGAGCGTCGATTTTAAGGGGCCTCTTCCTTCAACTACTCAAAACCGATATATTTTTACTGTTGTGGATGAGTTTTCAAGGTTCCCTTTTGCTTTTCCTTGTGCAGATGTATCAGCTGCTACAGTTATCAAATGTCTGACTCAACTTTTTGTCATCTTTGGGATGCCTGCGTATATCCATTCGGATCAGGGAAGTTCTTTTATGTCTTCCCAGTTGAAGGAATACCTTCAGAGTCGGGGAATTTCTACTAGTAGAACTACCCCATATAATCCCCAGGGTAATGGACAGTGCGAACGATACAATGGGGTGATCTGGAAGGCAGTTATGTTGGCTTTGACATCCCGGAACCTTAAGAATACACAGTGGGAAATGGTACTGCCTGATGCCCTGCATTCCATTAGATCATTGCTTTCAACGGCTACTAATGTGACCCCCCATGAAAGGCTCTTTAACTATCCGCGGAGATCTACTACGGGATATTCGGTACCTTCATGGCTTACTATGCAGGGACCTGTGCTGCTTCGACGCCATGTTAGATTGTCAAAATATGATCCTTTAGTGGAGGAGGTGGAGCTGTTGGAGGCAAATTCCCAATATGCTCATATTCGATGGGAAAGAAAGTACCGTTTCAATTAAAGACTTGGCTCCTTGTGGTGGCCAGCCCTCTTCTGAGGATATTAACAACAGTCAAGATTTAGATAATATGGATGCTGTTACAGATACTACGAATGTCTCCAATCCGATTGCAGATAATTATACTTCTATTAGTCAGCCCTTGATGGATGTTTATGACCGTCCCAGTTTACCTTCTGATGGGATTTCTAATCCGGAAACCGTTGAAAATCGGGATATGGATAGCCTTCCTGCTGAAGATGCTTTTGTGCCTTCTGGTGTGGGAGGGCAAGGAATTTCACCAAGGTTAAGAAGGTCGACACGAACAAGATATCCAGTCGACCGATTGAAAATGGACTTTTAAATTGATAGTAATGTTTTAAAATTGTTGAAATATTATATTATATTGTTTTAGTTGAGAGATACTTAATACTTATGTGCAATGTTATTATTTGTTGTTGTTCACTTAGTATTGTGTCATGTAAACAGTTTTACTCTTGTGCAGTTTTAGTTGTAAATAATTAATTTTAAATTGTAAAGGTTATTTAGGTTGGAGTATATTTTAAAAGGAGGGGTGAACGTGGTGATTATTCCTTGTTTAGTAAAAGTATTGTGATTGGTTGTTAACTGCCTTGGGATATATGTTGTAATCTCATTGGTAGTTGATGTCACATGATGTGTGGTGGCCACCTTAAATTCAGTTCTTTTCCAGCTTTGGTTGGGACTGGATGTGGAAAGATGTGCTGCAGATTTTAAAGTTAATAAAGCCTAGCTTTGGAAGGCAAATCTATTCTTTATTTCACAATCCCCCCAGTGTCAGTAACCACCCCCCGCCAGTGTCAGTAACAATCCTGCCCAGTGTCAGTAACAATCCCCCCCAGTGTCAGTAACATTCCAACCCAGTGTCAGTAACAATCCCCCCAGTGTCAGTAACAATCCCCCCCAGTGTCAGTAACAATCCGCCCCCAGTGTCAGGATCAATCCCGCCTCCCCAGCCCAGTGTCACAATCTCCCCCCAGTGTCAGTAACAATCCCCCCCAGTGTCAGTAACAATCCATCCCCCAGTGTCGGTAACAATCCCCCCCAGTGTCAGTAACGATCCCCCCCAGTGTCAGTAACAATCACCCCATGTCAGTAACAATCCCCCCCAGTGTCAGTAAAAATCCCCCCCAGTGTCAGTAACAATCCCCCCCAGTGTCAGTAACAATCCCTCCCAGTGTCAGTGACAATTCCCCCCAGTGTCAGTAACAATCCCCCCCGTGTCAGTAACAATCCCCCCCCAGTGTCAGGAACAATCCCCCCCAGTGTCATGTAACAATCCCCCCCAGTGTCAGTAACAATCCCGCCCAGAGTCAGTAACAATCCCCCTCAGTGTCAGTAACAATCCCCCCCATGTCAGTAACAATCCCCCAATGTCAGTAACAATCCCCCCCCAGTGTCAGCAACAATCCCCTCCAGTGTCAGTAACAATCCCCCCCAGTGTCAGTAACAATCCCCCCATGTCAGTAACAATACCCCCAGTTTCAGTAACAATCCCCCCCGTGTCAGTAACAATCCCCCCCAGTGTCTGTAACAATCCCACCCAGTGTCAGTAACAATCCCCCCCAGTTTCAGTAACAATCCCCCCTAGTGTCAGTAACAATCCCCCCCAGTGTCAGTAACAATCCCCCCAGTGTCAGTAACAATCCCCCCCAGTGTCAGTAACAATCACCCCCAGTGTCAGTAACAATCCCCCCAGTGTCAGTAAAAATCCCCCCGTGTCAGTAACAACCCCCCCCAGTGTCAGTAACCTTCCCCCCCAAGTGTCAGTAACAATCCCGCCCACTGTCAGTGACAATCCCCCCCAGTGTCAGTAACATTCCAACCCAGTGTCAGTAACAATCCCCCCAGTGTCAGTAACAATCCCCCCCAGTGTCAGTAACAACCCTCCCCGTGTCAGTAACAATCCCACCGCAGTGTCAGTAACAATCTCCCCCAGTATCAGTAACAATCTCCCCCAGTGTCAGTAACAATCCCCCCGTGTCAGTAACAATCCCCCCCAGTGTCAGTAGCAATCCCCCCAGTGTCAGTAACAATCCCCCCTTGTCAGTAACTATACCCCCAGCGTCAGTAACAATCCCCCCGTGTCAGTAACAATCCTCCTCAGTGGCAGTAACAATCCCACCCAGTGTCAGTAACAATCCCCCCCAGTGTCAGTAACAATCCCCCCCAGTGTCAGTAATAATCCCCCCAGTGCCAGTAACAATCCCACCCAGCCCAGTGTCAGAAACAATCTCCCCAAGCCCACTGTCAGTAACAATCCCCCCGTGTCAGTAACAACAACCCCCAGTGTCAGTAACAATCCTCCCCAGTGTCAGTAACAATCTCCCCCACTGTCAGTAACAATCCGCCCCCAGTGTCAGGATCAATCGCCCCTCCCCAGCCCAGTGTCACTATCTCTCCCCAGTGTCAGTAACGATCCCCCCCAGTGTCAGTAACAATCCGTCCCCCAGTGTCAGCAACAATCCCCTCCCAGTGTCAGTAACAATCCCCCCCAGTGTCAGTAAAAATCCCCCCCAGTGTCAGTTACAATCCCCCCCAATGTCAGTAACAATCCCTCCCAGTGTCAGTAGCAATCCCCCACAGTGTCAGTAACAATCCCCCCCGTGTCAGTTACAATCCCCCCCCCCAGTGTCTGTAACAATCTGTGGTGATTATTCCTTGTTTAGTAAAAGTATTGTGATTGGTTGTTTGTTAACTGCCTTGGGATATATGTTGTAATCTCATTGGCAGTTGATGTCACATGATGTGTGGTGGCCACCTTAAATTCAGTTCTTTTCCAGCTTTGGTTGGGACTGGATGTGGAAAGATGTGCTGCAGATTTTAAAGTTAATAAAGCCTAGCTTTGGAAGGCAAATCTATTCTTTATTTCAATTTATTAACTTTATGTTAGAATGGAGCGAAATCTTCAACCAGAACGATTCAAGGCTGACCCCAATTCTGCTGGAGTGGATGATAAATGGAAACATTGGTATTGTACATTTAAAAACTTTTTGGGCGTGTTGGATCAAGAGTCTCTAAATAAGCTGAATATGCTGATCAACTACATTGCTCCGGATGTATATAAATATATTTTGGACTGTAAAACTTATGAAGTGGCTATTTCTACATTGGAAAAGGTTTTTGTTAAACCAAAGAATGAGCTATTTGCACGTCACCTTCTATCTGCCCGTAGGCAGCAGGTGGGAGAATCTTTGGATACTTATTTACAAGCACTTCGGTGCCTTAGTGTTAACTGTAATTATAAGGCCGTGACGGCTGAAGAATATAAGGAAGAATCGGTACGGGATGCTTTTATTAATGGATTACTGTCTGGATCAATTCGTCAGCGGTTGTTAGAAAATAAGACTTTGGATCTTAAAAGTGCTTTTGAGCAAGCTTCTACATTGGATGTGGCTCAGAGAAGTTCAGATTCTTATGCTCTTTTTAATCGGCCTGCGACTATGGTTTCGGCAGTTTCGGATGAAAAGGAATTATGTGGACTTAATGGGAGTGGTTTACTAGATTCTGAAACAGTTTCTACTTCGGTGGCTGTTGCCTCTAGGATTCAGAAGTGTTATTTTTGTGGGAATATCCGGCACCCTCGTCTGAAGTGTCCTGCTCGGGAGGCTGTGTGTAGTAAATGCGGCAAGAGAGGTCATTATGCACGCGTGTGCAAATCATCAGGTTCAATTACCTCCTCCTCTCCTGGTGTGGGAGGGCCCTCCTCTACCACCTCCTCCTCTGTGACTATTCAGCCTTTAGATAGGGCGTTTATTGCATCAATTTCTGCTGCATTTGCTCATGGCCTAAACAAAGCTATAGTTACGGCTCAAGTTAATGGGTTGGAAGTGAAGGCCCTTATAGATACGGGCAGTACTGAGAGTTTTATAAGTCTTCAGTTTGCGAAGGAGAAGCATTTGAAAATTTCGCCTGTTACGTATCAGGTGTGTATGGCTCAGACGACCCTTACTTCACAAATAGCTGGTTGTTGCTTTGTGAAAATGATTCTTCTAGGTAATACGTATACTGATATACGCCTATCTGTTTTGCCTAATCTCTGTGCGGATATTTTGATTGGACATGATGTGCTTCAGTTACACGAGGGACTAAGCCACCTTTATCTATTTGTGGATTAACCTCTTTATCCATTTCTCCATTATCACTTTTTTCCAATTTGATGCCGGATTGTAAGCCAATTGCTACCAAGTCAAGAAGATATAGTAGTCAGGATAGAGAATTTATTAATTCTGAAGTTCAACGTCTCTTATTGGAAGGAATCATTGAACCTAGTTGTTCGCCTTGGTGAGCACAGGTAGTTGTCACGACTAACAAGAGACACAAGAAACGAATGGTGATAGACTATTCCCAAACTATTAATAGGTATACTCAATTAGATGCGTACCCTTTGCCTAAGATTGATGAGCTTATCAATAAAGTATCTCAGTATAAGGTTTTTAGCACTATTGACTTAAAGAGTGCTTATCATCAGATTCCTATTGTTAAGAAGGATCAACCATATACGGCCTTTGAGGCTGGTGGAAAGCTGTATCAGTTTTGCCGAATACCATTTGGTGTTACTAATGGTGTTGCTTGTTTTCAACGGGCAATGGATGCTTTTATAAGTGATAACTCCCTCTCTGACACCTTTTCATACTTAGATGACATCACAGTGTGTGGCAAATCAAGGGTGGAGCATGATTCTAATTTAAAAAGATTCCTTCAAGCTGCGGAAAAAGTTGATTTAACTTTTAATAAAGAGAAATGTATCTTTTCGACTACTGAGGTAAATCTATTGGGGTATATTATCTCGGGAAACAAGATTAAACCAGATCCAGAACGTCTGTGACCATTGATTGATTTACCTTGTCCTACTAATTCTAAGGCTTTGCAATGAGTTGTTGGACTGTTTTCTTATTATTCTAATTGGATTGCAAATTTTTCACGGAAGATCCGGCCTCTTATTCGGGTTACGACATATCCTCTATCATGGGAGGCCAGGACATGTTTTGAGAATTTTTAAAAGGATATTTTAGGAGCAGTGGTGCATTCTATTGATGAGCAGGTTCCTTTTGTGATTGAGACGGATGCTTCTGATTTGCAATTGGGGCTACTCTGAACCAAAATAGAAGACCTGTGGCCTTTTTCTCACGTACTTTGAACAATAGTGAAAAAAGACATTCTTCAATAGAGAAAGAGGCATACGCAATAGTAGAAGCATTGCGTAAATGGAGACATTATTTATCGGGGCGACATTTCACGTTGGTAACTGATCAAAAATCTGTGTCCTTTATGTTTGATGTTAAACATTTTGGAAAGATCAAAAATGATAAAATAATGAGATGGAGAATTGAGTTGGCATGTTACCATTTTGACATAGTTTATCGTCCGGGGAAGGATAATGTTGCTGCTGATGCACTGTCGAGGGCTTATTGTTCTGTGATTCACGGAGATACGCTTATTAATCTTCACAATGCCTTATGTCATCCTGGGGTTACGAGGATGATACACTTCGTACGCAGTAATAATTTGCCCTTTTCAGTTGAAGACGTCAAGCGGATGACTTCATCATGTTCTATCTGTGCTCAGTGTAAACCGAATTTCTTTAAGCCTCAACGAGCTCATCCTATAGAGGCTACTTCTCCTTTTGAACGTTTGAGCGTCGATTTTAAGGGGCCTCTTCCTTCAACTACTCAAAACCGATATATTTTTACTGTTGTGGATGAGTTTTCAAGGTTCCCTTTTGCTTTTCCTTGTGCAGATGTATCAGCTGCTACAGTTATCAAATGTCTGACTCAACTTTTTGTCATCTTTGGGATGCCTGCGTATATCCATTCGGATCAGGGAAGTTCTTTTATGTCTTCCCAGTTGAAGGAATACCTTCAGAGTCGGGGAATTTCTACTAGTAGAACTACCCCATATAATCCCCAGGGTAATGGACAGTGCGAACGATACAATGGGGTGATCTGGAAGGCAGTTATGTTGGCTTTGACATCCCGGAACCTTAAGAATACACAGTGGGAAATGGTACTGCCTGATGCCCTGCATTCCATTAGATCATTGCTTTCAACGGCTACTAATGTGACCCCCCATGAAAGGCTCTTTAACTATCCGCGGAGATCTACTACGGGATATTCGGTACCTTCATGGCTTACTATGCAGGGACCTGTGCTGCTTCGACGCCATGTTAGATTGTCAAAATATGATCCTTTAGTGGAGGAGGTGGAGCTGTTGGAGGCAAATTCCCAATATGCTCATATTCGATGGGAAAGAAAGTACCGTTTCAATTAAAGACTTGGCTCCTTGTGGTGGCCAGCCCTCTTCTGAGGATATTAACAACAGTCAAGATTTAGATAATATGGATGCTGTTACAGATACTACGAATGTCTCCAATCCGATTGCAGATAATTATACTTCTATTAGTCAGCCCTTGATGGATGTTTATGACCGTCCCAGTTTACCTTCTGATGGGATTTCTAATCCGGAAACCGTTGAAAATCGGGATATGGATAGCCTTCCTGCTGAAGATGCTTTTGTGCCTTCTGGTGTGGGAGGGCAAGGAATTTCACCAAGGTTAAGAAGGTCGACACGAACAAGATATCCAGTCGACCGATTGAAAATGGACTTTTAAATTGATAGTAATGTTTTAAAATTGTTGAAATATTATATTATATTGTTTTAGTTGAGAGATACTTAATACTTATGTGCAATGTTATTATTTGTTGTTGTTCACTTAGTATTGTGTCATGTAAACAGTTTTACTCTTGTGCAGTTTTAGTTGTAAATAATTAATTTTAAATTGTAAAGGTTATTTAGGTTGGAGTATATTTTAAAAGGAGGGGTGAACGTGGTGATTATTCCTTGTTTAGTAAAAGTATTGTGATTGGTTGTTTGTTAACTGCCTTGGGATATATGTTGTAATCTCATTGGTAGTTGATGTCACATGATGTGTGGTGGCCACCTTAAATTCAGTTCTTTTCCAGCTTTGGTTGGGACTGGATGTGGAAAGATGTGCTGCAGATTTTAAAGTTAATAAAGCCTAGCTTTGGAAGGCAAATCTATTCTTTATTTCACAATCCCCCCAGTGTCAGTAACCATCCCCCCCCAAGTGTCAGTAACAATCCTGCCCAGTGTCAGTAACAATCCCCCCCAGTGTCAGTAACATTCCAACCCAGTGTCAGTAACAATCCCCCCAGTGTCAGTAACAATCCCCCCCAGTGTCAGTAACAAACCCACCCAGCCCAGTGTCAGAAACAATCCACCCGTGTCAGTAACAACAACCCCCAGTGTCAGTAACAATCTCCCCCAGTGTCAGTAACAATCTCCCCCATTGTCAGTAACAATCCGCCCCCAGTGTCAGGATCAATCCCGCCTCCCCAGCCCAGTGTCACAATCTCCCCCCAGTGTCAGTAACAATCCCCCCCAGTGTCAGTAACAATCCGTCCCCCAGTGTCGGTAACAATCCCCCCCAGTGTCAGTAACAATCCCCCCCAGTGTCAGTAACAATCCCCCCCAGTGTCAGTAACAATCACCCCATGTCAGTAACAATCCACCCAGTGTCAGTAAAAATCCCCCCCAGTGTCAGTAACAATCCCCCCCAGTGTCAGTAACAATCCCTCCCAGTGTCAGTGACAATTCCCGCCAGTGTCAGTAACAATCCCCCCGTGTCAGTAACAATCCCCCCACAGTGTCAGTAACAATCCCCCCATGTCAGTAACAATACCCCCAGTTTCAGTAACAATCCCCCCCAGTGTCAGTAACAATCCCCCCCAGTGTCTGTAACAATCCCACCCAGTGTCAGTAACAATCCCCCCCAGTTTCAGTAACAATCCCCCCCAGTGTCAGTAACAATCCCCCCCAGTGTCAGTAACAATCCCCCCCAGTGTCAGTAACAATCCCCCCCAGTGTCAGTAACAATCCCCCCCAGTGTCAGTAACAATCCCCCCAGTGTCAGTAAAAAATCCCCCCGTGTCAGTAACAACCCGCCCCCAGTGTCAGTAACAATCCCTCCCAGTGTCAGTAACCTTCCCCCCCAAGTGTCAGTAACAATCCCGCCCACTGTCAGTAACAATCCCCCCCAGTGTCAGTAACAATCCCCCCGTGTCAGTAACAATCCGCCCCAGTGTCAGTAACAATCCCCCCAGTGTCGGTAACAATCCCCCCCTTGTCAGTAACTATACCCCCAGCATCAGTAACAATCCCCCCGTGTCAGTAACAATCCTCCTCAGTGGCAGTAACAATCCCAACCAGTGACAGTAACAATCCCCCCCAGTGTCAGTAATAACCGCCCAGTGTCAGTAACAATCCCACCCAGCCCAGTGTCAGAAACAATCTCCCCAAGCCCACTGTCAGCAACAATCCCCCCCAGTGTCAGTAACAATCCCCCCCAGTGTCAGCAACATTCCAACCCAATGTCAGTAACAATCCCCACAGTGTCAGTAACAACCCCCCCAGTGTCAGTAACAACCCTCCCCGTGTCAGTAACAATCCCACCGCAGTGTCAGTAACAATCTCCCCCAGTATCAGTAACAATCTCCCCCAGTGTCAGTAACAATCCCCCCGTGTCAGTAACAATCCCCCCCAGTGTCAGTAACAATCCCCCCGTGGCAGTAACAATCCCCCCAGTGTCAGTAACAATCCCCCCCTTGTCAGTAACTATAGCCCCAGCGTCAGTAACAATCCCCCCATGTCAGTAACAATCCTCCTCAGTGGCAGTAACAATCCCACCCAGTGTCAGTAACAATCCCCCCCAGTGTCAGTAACAATCCCGCCCAGTGTCAGTAACAATCCCCCCAGTGTCAGTTAGAATCCGCCCCAGTGTCAGTTAGAATCCGCCCCAGTGTCAGTAACAATCCCCCCAGTGTCAGTAACAATCCCACCCAGCCCACTGTCAGAAACAATCTCCCCAAGCCCACTGTCAGTAACAATCCCCCGTGTCAGTAACAACAACCTCCAGTGTCAGTAACAATCCCCCCTCCCCAGCACAGTGTCACAATCTCCCCCCAGTGTCAGTAACGATCCCCCCCAGTGTCAGTAACAATCCGTCCCCCAGTGTCAGTAACAATCCCCCCCAGTGTCAGTTATGATCCCCCCCAGTGTCAGTAAAAATCACCCCATGTCAGTAACTATCCCCCCCGGTGTCAGTAAAAATCCCCCCCAGTGTCAGTAACAATCCCCCCCAGTGTCAGTAACAATCCCTCCCAGTGTCAGTGACAATTCCCCCCAGTGTCAGTAACAATCCCCCCCCTGTGTCAGTAACAATCCCCCCCAGTGTCAGGAACAATCCCCCCCAGTGTCAGTAACATTCCCCCCCAGTGTCAGTAACAATCCCGCCCAGTGTCAGTAACAATCCCCCCATGTCAGTAACAATCCCCCCACGTCAGTAACAATCCCCCCCACTGTCAGTAACAATCCCCCCAGTGTCAGTAACAATCCCCCCCAGTGTCAGTAACAATCCCCCCATGTCAGTAACTATCCCCCCCCGGTGTCAGTAAAAATCCCCCCCAGTGTCAGTAACAATCCCCCCCAGTGTCAGTAACAATCCCTCCCAGTGTCAGTGACAATTCCCCCCAGTGTCAGTAACAATCCCCCCCCTGTGTCAGTAACAATCCCCCCCAGTGTCAGGAACAATCCCCCCCAGTGTCAGTAACATTCCCCCCCAGTGTCAGTAACAATCCCGCCCAGTGTCAGTAACAATCCCCCCATGTCAGTAACAATCCCCCCACGTCAGTAACAATCCCCCCCACTGTCAGTAACAATCCCCCCCAGTGTCAGTAACAATCCCCCCCAGTGTCAGTAACAATCCCCCCATGTCAGTAACAATCCCCCCAGTTTCAGTAACAATCGCCCCGTGTCAGTAACAATCCCGCCCCAGTGTCAGTAACAATCCCCCAGTGTCAGTAACAATCCCTCCCAGTGTCAGTAATCATCCCCCCAAGTGTCAGTAACAATCCCGCCCACTGTCAGTAACAATCCCCCCAGTGTCAGTAACATTCCAACCCAGTGTCAGTAACAATCCCCGCAGTGTCAGTTACAATCCCCCCCAGTGTCAGTAACAATCCCCCCAGTGTCAGTAACAATTGCACCCAGCCCAGTGTCAGAAACAAACTCCCCAAGCCCACTGTCAGTAACAATCCCCCTGTGTCAGTAACAATCCCCCCCAGTGTCAGTAACAATCCCCCCCAGCGTCAGTAACAACCCTCCCCGTGTCAGTAACAATCCCACCGCAGTTGCAGTAACTATCTCCCCCAGCATCAGTAACAATCTCCCCCAGTGTCAGTAACAATCCCCCCGTGTCAGTAACAATCCTCCCCAGTGTCAGTAACAATCCCCCCGTGTCAGTAATTATCCCCCCCCGTGTCAGTAACTATACCCCCAGCATCAGTAACAATCCCCCCGTGTCAGTAACAATCCTCCTCAGTGGCAGTAACAATCCCACCCAGTGTCAGTAACAATCCCGCCCAGTGTCGGTAACAATCCCCCCAGTGTCAGTAACAATCCCCCCCAGTGTCAGTAACAATCCCCCCTAGTGTCAGTAACAATCCCCCCCGTGTCAGTAACAATCCCCCCCAGTGGCAGTAACAATCCCACCGCAGTGTCAGTAACAATCTCCCCCAGTATCAGTAACAATCTCCCCCAGTGTCAGTAACAATCCCCCCATGTCAGTAACAATCCCCCCCAGTGTCAGTAACAATCCCCCCAGTGTCAGTAACAATCCCCCCCTTGTCAGTAACTATACCCCCAGCGTCAGTAACAATCCCCCCGTGTCAGTAACAATCCTCCTCAGTGGCAGTAACAATCCCACCCAGTGTCAGTAACAATCCCCCCCAGTGTCAGTAACAATCCCCCCCAGTGTCAGTAATAATCCCCCCAGTGTCAGTGACAATCCCACCCAGCCCAGTGTCAGAAACAATCTCCCCAAGCCCACTGTTAGTAACAATCACCCCGTGTCAGTAACAACAACCCCCAGTGTCAGTAACAATCCCCCCCAGTGTCAGTAACAATCTCCCCCACTGTCAGTAACAATCCGACCCCAGTGTCAGGATCAATCGCCCCTCCCCAGCCCAGTGTCACAATCTCCCCCCAGTGTCAGTAACGATCCCCCCCAATGTCAGTAACAATCCGTCCCCCAGTGTCAGCAACAATCCCCTCCCAGTGTCAGTAACAATCCCCCCCAGTGTCAGTAAAAATCCCCCCCAGTGTCAGTTACAATCCCCCCCATGTCAGTAACAATCCCTCCCAGTGTCAGTAGCAATCCCCCACAGTGTCAGTAACAATCCCCCCCGTGTCAGTTACAATCCCCCACCCCCCCCCAGTGTCTGTAACAATCTGTGGTGATTATTCCTTGTTTAGTAAAAGTATTGTGATTGATTGTTTGTTAACTGCCTTGGGATATATGTTGTAATCTCATTGGCAGTTGATGTCACATGATGTGTGGTGGCCACCTTAAATTCAGTTCTTTTCCAGCTTTGGTTGGGACTGGATGTGGAAAGATGTGCTGCAGATTTTAAAGTTAATAAAGCCTAGCTTTGGAAGGCAAATCTATTCTTTATTTCAATTTATTAACTTTATGTTAGGATGGAGCGAAATCTTCAACCAGAACGATTCAAGGCTGACCCCAATTCTGCTGGAGTGGATGATAAATGGAAACATTGGTATTGTACATTTAAAAACTTTTTGGGCGTGTTGGATCAAGAGTCTCTAAATAAGCTGAATATGCTGATCAACTACATTGCTCCGGATGTATATAAATATATTTTGGACTGTAAAACTTATGAAGTGGCTATTTCTACATTGGAAAAGGTTTTTGTTAAACCAAAGAATGAGGTATTTGCACGTCACCTTCTATCTGCCCGTAGGCAGCAGGTGGGAGAATCTTTGGATACTTATTTACAAGCACTTCGGTGCCTTAGTGTTAACTGTAATTATAAGGCCGTGACGGCTGAAGAATATAAGGAAGAATCGGTACGGGATGCTTTTATTAATGGATTACTGTCTGGATCAATTCGTCAGCGGTTGTTAGAAAATAAGACTTTGGATCTTAAAAGTGCTTTTGAGCAAGCTTCTACATTGGATGTGGCTCAGAGAAGTTCGGATTCTTATGCTCTTTTTAATCGGCCTGCGACTATGGTTTCGGCAGTTTCGGATGAAAAGGAATTATGTGGACTTAATGGGAGTGGTTTACTAGATTCTGAAACAGTTTCTACTTCGGCGGCTGTTGCCTCTAGGATTCAGAAGTGTTGTTTTTGTGGGAATATCCGGCACCCTCGTCTGAAGTGTCCTGCTCGGGAGGCTGTGTGTAGTAAATGCGGCAAGAGAGGTCATTATGCACGCGTGTGCAAATCATCAGGTTCAATTACCTCCTCCTCTCCTGGTGTGGGAGGGCCCTCCTCTACCACCTCCTCCTCTGTGACTATTCAGCCTTTAGATAGGGCGTTTATTGCATCAATTTCTGCTGCATTTGCTCATGGCCTAAACAAAGCTATAGTTACGGCTCAAGTTAATGGGTTGGAAGTGAAGGCCCTTATAGATACGGGCAGTACTGAGAGTTTTATAAGTCTTCAGTTTGCGAAGGAGAAGCATTTGAAAATTTCGCCTGTTACGTATCAGGTGTGTATGGCTCAGACGACCCTTACTTCACAAATAGCTGGTTGTTGCTTTGTGAAAATGATTCTTCTAGGTAATACGTATACTGATATACGCCTATCTGTTTTGCCTAATCTCTGTGCGGATATTTTGATTGGACATGGTGTGCTTCAGTTACACGAGGGACTAAGCCACCTTTATCTATTTGTGGATTAACCTCTTTATCCATTTCTCCATTATCACTTTTTTCCAATTTGATGCCGGATTGTAAGCCAATTGCTACCAAGTCAAGAAGATATAGTAGTCAGGATAGAGAATTTATTAATTCTGAAGTTCAACATCTCTTATTGGAAGGAATCATTGAACCTAGTTGTTCGCCTTGGTGAGCACAGGTAGTTGTCACGACTAACAAGAGACACAAGAAACGAATGGTGATAGACTATTCCCAAACTATTAATAGGTATACTCAATTAGATGCGTACCCTTTGCCTAAGATTGATGAGCTTATCAATAAAGTATCTCAGTATAAGGTTTTTAGCACTATTGACTTAAAGAGTGCTTATCATCAGATTCCTATTGTTAAGAAGGATCAACCATATACGGCCTTTGAGGCTGGTGGAAAGCTGTATCAGTTTTGCCGAATACCATTTGGTGTTACTAATGGTGTTGCTTGTTTTCAACGGGCAATGGATGCTTTTATAAGTGATAACTCCCTCTCTGACACCTTTTCATACTTAGATGACATCACAGTGTGTGGCAAATCAAGGGTGGAGCATGATTCTAATTTAAAAAGATTCCTTCAAGCTGCGGAAAAAGTTGATTTAACTTTTAATAAAGAGAAATGTATCTTTTCGACTACTGAGGTAAATCTATTGGGGTATATTATCTCGGGAAACAAGATTAAACCAGATCCAGAACGTCTGTGACCATTGATTGATTTACCTTGTCCTACTAATTCTAAGGCTTTGCAATGAGTTGTTGGACTGTTTTCTTATTATTCTAATTGGATTGCAAATTTTTCACGGAAGATCCGGCCTCTTATTCGGGTTACGACATATCCTCTATCATGGGAGGCCAGGACATGTTTTGAGAATTTTAAAAAGGATATTTTAGGAGCAGTGGTGCATTCTATTGATGAGCAGGTTCCTTTTGTGATTGAGACGGATGCTTCTGATTTTGCAATTGGGGCTACTCTGAACCAAAATAGAAGACCTGTGGCCTTTTTCTCACGTACTTTGAACAATAGTGAAAAAATACATTCTTCAATAGAGAAAGAGGCATACGCAATAGTAGAAGCATTGTGTAAATGGAGACATTATTTATCGGGGCGACATTTCACGTTGGTAACTGATCAAAAATCTGTGTCCTTTATGTTTGATGTTAAACATTTTGGAAAGATCAAAAATGATAAAATAATGAGATGGAGAATTGAGTTGGCATGTTACCATTTTGACATAGTTTATCGTCCGGGGAAGGATAATGTTGCTGCTGATGCACTGTCGAGGGCTTATTGTTCTGTGATTCACGGAGATACGCTTATTAATCTTCACAATGCCTTATGTCATCCTGGGGTTACGAGGATGATACACTTCGTACGCAGTAATAATTTGCCCTTTTCAGTTGAAGACGTCAAGCGGATGACTTCATCATGTTCTATCTGTGCTCAGTGTAAACCGAATTTCTTTAAGCCTCAACGAGCTCATCCTATAGAGGCTACTTCTCCTTTTGAACGTTTGAGCGTCGATTTTAAGGGGCCTCTTCCTTCAACTACTCAAAACCGATATATTTTTACTGTTGTGGATGAGTTTTCAAGGTTCCCTTTTGCTTTTCCTTGTGCAGATGTATCAGCTGCTACAGTTATCAAATGTCTGACTCAACTTTTTGTCATCTTTGGGATGCCTGCGTATATCCATTCGGATCAGGGAAGTTCTTTTATGTCTTCCCAGTTGAAGGAATACCTTCAGAGTCGGGGAATTTCTACTAGTAGAACTACCCCATATAATCCCCAGGGTAATGGACAGTGCGAACGATACAATGGGGTGATCTGGAAGGCAGTTATGTTGGCTTTGACATCCCGGAACCTTAAGAATACACAGTGGGAAATGGTACTGCCTGATGCCCTGCATTCCATTAGATCATTGCTTTCAACGGCTACTAATGTGACCCCCCATGAAAGGCTCTTTAACTATCCGCGGAGATCTACTACGAGATATTCGGTACCTTCATGGCTTACTATGCAGGGACCTGTGCTGCTTCGACGCCATGTTAGATTGTCAAAATATGATCCTTTAGTGGAGGAGGTGGAGCTGTTGGAGGCAAATTCCCAATATGCTCATATTCGATGGGAAAGAAAGTACCGTTTCAATTAAAGACTTGGCTCCTTGTGGTGGCCAGCCCTCTTCTGAGGATATTAACAACAGTCAAGATTTAGATAATATGGATGCTGTTACAGATACTACGAATGTCTCCAATCCGATTGCAGATAATTATACTTCTATTAGTCAGCCCTTGATGGATGTTTATGACCGTCCCAGTTTACCTTCTGATGGGATTTCTAATCCGGAAACCGTTGAAAATCGGGATATGGATAGCCTTCCTGCTGAAGATGCTTTTGTGCCTTCTGGTGTGGGAGGGCAAGGAATTTCACCAAGGTTAAGAAGGTCGACACGAACAAGATATCCAGTCGACCGATTGAAAATGGACTTTTAAATTGATAGTAATGTTTTAAAATTGTTGAAATATTATATTATATTGTTTTAGTTGAGAGATACTTAATACTTATGTGCAATGTTATTATTTGTTGTTGTTCACTTAGTATTGTGTCATGTAAACAGTTTTACTCTTGTGCAGTTTTAGTTGTAAATAATTAATTTTAAATTGTAAAGGTTATTTAGGTTGGAGTATATTTTAAAAGGAGGGGTGAACGTGGTGATTATTCCTTGTTTAGTAAAAGTATTGTGATTGGTTGTTTGTTAACTGCCTTGGGATATATGTTGTAATCTCATTGGTAGTTGATGTCACATGATGTGTGGTGGCCACCTTAAATTCAGTTCTTTTCCAGCTTTGGTTGGGACTGGATGTGGAAAGATGTGCTGCAGATTTTAAAGTTAATAAAGCCTAGCTTTGGAAGGCAAATCTATTCTTTATTTCACAATCCCCCCAGTGTCAGTAACCATCCCCCCCCAAGTGTCAGTAACAATCCTGCCCAGTGTCAGTAACAATCCCCCCCAGTGTCAGTAACATTCCAACCCAGTGTCAGTAACAATCCCCCCAGTGTCAGTAACAATCCCCCCCAGTGTCAGTAACAAACCCACCCAGCCCAGTGTCAGAAACAATCCACCCGTGTCAGTAACAACAACCCCCAGTGTCAGTAACAATCTCCCCCAGTGTCAGTAACAATCTCCCCCATTGTCAGTAACAATCCGCCCCCAGTGTCAGGATCAATCCCGCCTCCCCAGCCCAGTGTCACAATCTCCCCCCAGTGTCAGTAACAATCCCCCCCAGTGTCAGTAACAATCCGTCCCCCAGTGTCGGTAACAATCCCCCCCAGTGTCAGTAACAATCCCCCCCAGTGTCAGTAACAATCACCCCATGTCAGTAACAATCCCCCCAGTGTCAGTAAAAATCCCCCCCAGTGTCAGTAACAATCCCCCCCAGTGTCAGTAACAATCCCTCCCAGTGTCAGTGACAATTCCCCCCAGTGTCAGTAACAATCCCCCCGTGTCAGTAACAATCCCCCCCCAATGTCAGTAACAATTCCCCCATGTCAGTAACAATACCCCCAGTTTCAGTAACAATCCCCCCCAGTGTCAGTAACAATCCCCCCCAGTGTCTGTAACAATCCCACCCAGTGTCAGTAACAATCCCCCCCAGTTTCAGTAACAATCCCCCCCAGTGTCAGTAACAATCCCGCCGTGTCAGTAACAATCCCCCCCAGTGTCAGTAACAATCCCCCCCAGTGTCAGTAACAATCCCCCCCAGTGTCAGTAACAATCCCCCCAGTGTCAGTAAAAAATCCCCCCGTGTCAGTAACAACCCCCCCCCAGTGTCAGTAACAATCCCTCCCAGTGTCAGTAACCTTCCCCCCCAAGTGTCAGAAACAATCCCGCCCACTGTCAGTAACAATCCCCCCCAGTGTCAGTAACAATCCCTCCGTGTCAGTAACAATCCGCCCCAGTGTCAGTAACAATCCCCCCAGTGTCGGTAACAATCCCCCCCTTGTCAGTAACTATACCCCCAGCGTCAGTAACAATCCCCCCGTGTCAGTAACAATCCTCCTCAGTGGCAGTAACAATCCCAACCAGTGACAGTAACAATCCCCCCCAGTGTCAGTAATAACCGCCCACTGTCAGTAACAATCCCACCCAGCCCAGTGTCAGAAACAATCTCCCCAAGCCCACTGTCAGCAACAATCCCCCCGTGTCAGTAACAACAACCCCCAGTGTCAGTAACAATCCCCCCCAGTGTCAGTAACAATCCCTCCCAGTGTCAGTAACATTCCAACCCAGTGTCAGTAACAATCCCCACAGTGTCAGTAACAACCCCCCCAGTGTCAGTAACAACCCTCCCCGTGTCAGTAACAATCCCACCGCAGTGTCAGTAACAATCTCCCCCAGTATCAGTAACAATCTCCCCCAGTGTCAGTAACAATCCCCCCGTGTCAGTAACAATCCCCCCCAGTGTCAGTAACAATCCCCCCGTGGCAGTAACAATCCCCCCAGTGTCAGTAACAATCCCCCCCTTGTCAGTAACTATAGCCCCAGCGTCAGTAACAATCCCCCCATGTCAGTAACAATCCTCCTCAGTGGCAGTAACAATCCCACCCAGTGTCAGTAACAATCCCCCCCAGTGTCAGTAACAATCCCGCCCAGTGTCAGTAACAATCCCCCCAGTGTCAGTTAGAATCCGCCCCAGTGTCAGTTAGAATCCGCCCCAGTGTCAGTAACAATCCCCCCAGTGTCAGTAACAATCCCACCCAGCCCACTGTCAGAAACAATCTCCCCAAGCCCACTGTCAGTAACAATCCCCCGTGTCAGTAACAACAACCTCCAATGTCAGTAACAATCCCCCCTCCCCAGCACAGTGTCACAATCTCCCCCCAGTGTCAGTAACGATCCCCCCCAGTGTCAGTAACAATCCGTCCCCCAGTGTCAGTAACAATCCCCCCCAGTGTCAGTTACGATCCCCCCAGTGTCAGTAACAATCACCCCATGTCAGTAACTATCCCCTCCGGTGTCAGTAAAAATCCCCCCCAGTGTCAGTAACAATCCCCCCCAGTGTCAGTAACAATCCCTCCCAGTGTCAGTGACAATTCCCCCCAGTGTCAGTAACAATCCCCCCCGTGTCAGTAACAATCCCCCCCAGTGTCAGGAACAATCCCCCCCAGTGTCAGTAACATTCCCCCCCAGTGTCAGTAACAATCCCGCCCAGTGTCAGTAACAATCCCCCCATGTCAGTAACAATCCCCCCACGTCAGTAACAATCCCCCCCACTGTCAGTAACAATCCCCCCCAGTGTCAGTAACAATCCCCCCCGTGTCAGTAACAATCCCCCCGTGTCAGTAACAATCCCGCCCCAGTGTCAGTAATCATCCCCCCAAGTGTCAGTAACAATCCCGCCCACTGTCAGTAACAATCCCCCCAGTGTCAGTAACATTCCAACCCAGTGTCAGTAACAATCCCCGCAGTGTCAGTTACAATCCCCCCCAGTGTCAGTAACAATCCCTCCAGTGTCAGTAACAATTGCACCCAGCCCAGTGTCAGAAACAAACTCCCCAAGCCCACTGTCAGTAACAATCCCCCTGTGTCAGTAACAATCCCCCCCAGTGTCAGTAACAATCCCCCCCAGCGTCAGTAACAACCCTCCCCGTGTCAGTAACAATCCCACCGCAGTTCCAGTAACTATCTCCCCCAGCATCAGTAACAATCTCCCCCAGTGTCAGTAACAATCCCCCCGTGTCAGTAACAATCCTCCCCAGTGTCAGTAACAATCCCCCCGTGTCAGTAATTATCCCCCCCCGTGTCAGTAACTATACCCCCAGCATCAGTAACAATCCCCCCGTGTCAGTAACAATCCTCCTCAGTGGCAGTAACAATCCCACCCAGTGTCAGTAACAATCCCGCCCAGTGTCGGTAACAATCCCCCCCAGTGTCAGTAAAAATCCCCCCCAGTGTCAGTAACAATCCCCCCTAGTGTCAGTAACAATCCCCCCCGTGTCAGTAACAATCCCCCCCAGTGGCAGTAACAATCCCCCAATTTCAGTAACATTCCCCCCCAGTGTCAGTAACAATCCCCCCCCGCAGTGTCAGTAACAATCCCCCCCAGTGTCAGTAACAATGCCCCCCCAGTTTCAGTAAAATCCCCCCCCGTCTCAGTAACAATCCCCCCCAGTGTCAGTAATGATCCCCCCCCCAGTGTCAGGAACAATCACCCCATGTCAGTAACAATCTCCCCCAGTGTCAGTAACAATCGTCTCCAGTGTCAGTAACATACCCCCCCAGTGTTCCGTAACAATCCCCCCCAGTGTCAGTAACAATCCCCCCACCAGAGTCAGTAACAATCCTCCCCAGTGTCAGTAACAACCCTCCCCCCGTGTCAGTAACAATCCCACCGCAGTGTCAGTAACAATCTCCCCCAGTGTCAGTAACAATCTCCCCCAGTGTCAGTAACAATCCCCCCCATGTCAGTAACAACCCCCCCAGTGTCAGTAACAATCCCCCCTGTGGCAGTAACAATCCCCCCAGTGTCAGTAACAATCGCCCCATGTCAGGCACAATACCCCCAGCGTCAGTAACAATCCCGCCCAGTGTCAGTAACAATCCCTCCCATGTCAGTAACAATCCCCCCATGTCAATAACAATCCCCCCCACTGTCAGTAACAATCCCCCCCAGTGTCAGTAACAATCCCCCCCAGTGTCAGTAACACTCCCCCCCAGTGTCAGTAACAATCCCCCCAGTTTCAGTAACAATCCCCCCCAGTGTCAGTCACAATCCCCTGCCAGTGTCAGTAACAATCCCCCCAGTGTCAGTAACAATCCCCCCATGTCAGTAACAATTCCCCCAGTTTCAGTAACAATCCCCCACAGTATCAGTAAAAATCCCCCCCAGTTTTCAGTAACAATCCCCCCAGTGTCAGTAACAATCCCTCCCAGTGTCAGTAATCATCCCCCCAAGTGTCAGTAACAATCCCGCCCACTGTCAGTAACAATCCCCCCAGTGTCAGTAACATTCCAACCCAGTGTCAGTAACAATCCCCCCAGTGTCAGTTACAATCCCCCCCAGTGTCAGTAACAATCCCCCCAGGGTCAGTAACAATTGCACCCAGCCCAGTGTCAGAAACAAACTCCCCAAGCCCACTGTCAGTAACAATCCCCCGTGTCAGTAACAATCACCCCCGTGTCAGTAACAATCCCCCCCAGTGTCAGTAACAACCCTCCCCGTGTCAGTAACAATCCCACCGCAGTTGCAGTAACTATCTCCCCCAGTATCAGTAACAATCTCCCCCAGTGTCAGTAACAATCCCCCCGTGTCAGTAACAATCCTCCCCAGTGTCAGTAACAATCCCCCCGTGTCAGTAATAATCCCCCCGTGTCAGTAACTATAACCCCAGCATCAGTAACAATCCCCCCATGTCAGTAACAATCCTCCTCAGTGGCAGTAACAATCCCCCCCAGTGTCAGTAACAATCCCCCCAGTGTCAGTAACAAACCCCCCCAGTGTCAGTAACAATCCCTCCCAGTGTCAGTAATCATCCCCCCAAGTGTCAGTCACAATCCCGCCCACTGTCAGTATCAATCCCCCCCAGTGTCAGTAACATTCCAACCCAGTGTCAGTAACAATCCCCCCAGTGTCAGTTACAATCCCCCCCAGTGTCAGTACCAATCCCCCCAGTGTCAGTAACAATCGCACCCAGCCCAGTGTCAGATACAAACTCCCCAAGCCCACTGTCAGTAACAATCCCACTGTGTCAGTAACAATCCCCCCCAGTGTCAGTAACAATCCCCCCCAGTGTCAGTAACAACCCTCCCCGTGTCAGTAACAATCCCACTGCAGTGTCAGTAACAATCTCCCCCAGTATCAGAAACAATCTCCCCCAGTGTCAGTAACAATCCCCCCGTATCAGTAACAATCCTCCCCAGTGTCAGTAACAATCCCCCCGTGTCAGTAATAATCCCCCCGTGTCAGTAACTATACCCCCAGCATCAGTAACAATCCCCCCGTGTCAGTAACAATCCTCCTCAGTGGCAGTAACAATCCCACCCAGTGTCAGTAACAATCCCTCCCAGTGTCAGGAACAATCCCCCGCAGTGTCAGTAACAATCCCCCGCATGTCAGTAACAATCCCCCCAGTTTCAGTAACAGTCCCCCCCAGTGTCAGTAACAATCCCCCCGCAGTGTCAGTAACAATCCCCCCCCAGTGTCAGTAACAATCCCCCACCAGTGTCAGTAACAATCCCCCCCGTGTCAGTAACAATCCCCCCCAGTGTCAGTAGCGATCCCCCCTGTGGCAGTAACAATCCCCCCAGTGTCAGTAACAATCCCCCCATGTCAGTAACAATACCCCCAGCGTCAGTAACGATCCCGCCCAGTGTCAGCAACAATCCCGCCCAGTGTCAGTAACAATCCCCCCCACTGTCAGTAACAATCCCCCCCAGTGTCAGTAACAATCCCCCCATGTCAGTAACAATCCCCCCAGTTTCAGTAACAATCCTCCCCAGTGTCAGTAACAATCCCTCCCAGTGTCAGTAACAATCCCCCCAGTGTCAGTAAAAATCTCCCCCAGTGTCAGTAACAATCCCCCCCCAGTCTCAGTAACAATTCCCCCCCAGTGTCAGTAACAATCACTCCCAGTGTCAGTAACAACCCCCCCAGTGTCAGTAAAAATCCCCCCAGTGTCAGTAACAACCCCCCCCAGTGTCAGTAACAATCCCTCCCAGTGTCAGTAATCATCCCCCCCAAGTGTCAGTAACAATCCCGCCCACTGTCAGGAACAATCCCCCCCAGTGTCAGTAACATTCCAACCCAGTGTCAGTAACAATCCCCCCAGTGTCAGTTACAATCCCCCCAGTGTCAGTAACAATCCCCCCAGTGTCAGTAACAATCGCACCCAGCCCAGTGTCAGTAACAAACTCCCCAAGCCCACTGTCAGTAACAACCCCCCGTGTCGGTAACAATCCCCCCCGTGTCAGTAACAATCCCCCCCAGTGTCAGTAACAACCCTCCCCATGTCAGTAACAATACCACTGCAGTGGCAGTAACAATCTCCCCCAGTATCAGTAACAATCTCCCCCAGTGTCAGTAACAATCCCCCCGTGTCAGTAACAATCCTCCCCAGTGTCAGTAACAATCCCCCCGTGTCAGTAATAATCCCCCCATGTCAGTAACTATACCCCCAGCATCAGTAACAATCCACCCGTGTCAGTAACAATCCTCCTCAGTGGCAGTAACAATCCCACCCAGTGTCAGTAACAATCCCCCCCAGTGTCAGTAACAACCCCACCCCAGTGTCAGTAACAATGCTCCCCAGTGTCGGTAACAATCTCCCCCAGTGTCAGTAACAATCCCCCCAGTGTCAGTAACCATCCCCCCCAGTGTCAGTAACCATCCCCCCAGTATCAGTAACAATCCCCCCCCAGTGTCAGTAACAATTCCCCCCAGTGTCTGTAACGATCACTCCCAGTGTCAGTAACAACCCCCCCAGTGTCAGTAACAATCCCCCCTAGCCCAATGTTAGTAACAATCCCCCCCAGTGTCAGTAACGATCCCCCCCAGTATCAGTAACAGTCACCCCATGTCAGTAACAATCTCCCCCAGTGTCAGTAACAATCGCCTCCAGTGTCAGTAACAATCCTCCCCCAGTGTCAGTAACAACCCCCCGCAGTGTCAGTAACAATCCCCCCATCAGAGTCAGTAACAATCCCCCCCAGTGTCAGGAACAATCGCCACACCAGAGTCAGTAACAATACTCCCAGTCTCAGTAACAATCCCCCCAGTGTCAGTAACAATCCCCCCACCAGAGACAGTAACAGTTCCCCCAGTGTCAGTAACAATCCCCCCAGTGTCAGTAACAATCCCCCCATGTCAGTAACAAGCCCCCCCAGTGTCAGTAACAATCCCCCCCAGTGTCAGTAACAATCCCCCCCATGGCAGTAACAATCCCCCCAGTGTCAGAAACAATCCCACCGCAGTTTCAGTAACTATCTCCCCCAGTGTCAGTAACAAACTCCCCCAGTGTCAGTAACATTCCCCCCGTGTCAGTAACAATCCCCCCCCAGTGTCAGTAACAATCCCCCCCAGTGTCAGTAACAATCCCCCCGTGGCAGTAACAGTCCCCCCAGTGTCAGTAACAATCCCCCCCCGTGTCAGCAGCAATAGCCCCAGCGTCAGTAACAATCTCCCCCAGTGTCAGTGACAATCCCCCCCAGTGTCAGTAACAATCCCCCCCAGTGTCAGTAACAATCCACCCATGTCAGTAACAATCCCCCCCCAGTGTCAGTAACAATCCCCCCCCCGTGTCAGTAACAATCCCCCCCCCAGTGTCAGTAACAATCCCCCCCAGTGTCAGTAACGATCCCCCCGCCCAGTGTCAGGAACAATCACCCCATGTCAGTAACAATCTCCCCCAGTGTCAGTAACAATCGTCTCCAGTGTCAGTAACAATCCCCCACAGTTTTCCGTAACAATCCCCCCTAGTGTCAGTAATAATCCCCCCACCAGAGTCAGTAACAATCCTCCCCAGTATCAGTAACAACCCTCCCCCGTGTCAGTAACAATCCCACCGCAGTGTCAGTAACAATCTCCCCCAGTCTCAGTAACAATCTCCCCCAGTGTCAGTAACAATCCCCCCGTGTCAGTAACAACCCCCCCCGGTGTCAGTAACAATCCCCCCTGTGGCAGTAACAATCCCCCCAGTGTCAGTAACAATCCCCCCATGTCAGTAACAATACCCCCAGCGTCAGTAACAATACCCCCAGTGTCAGTAACAATCCCCCCATGTCAGTAACAATCCCCCCAGTTTCAGTAACAATCCCTCCCAGTGTAAGTAACAATCCCTCCCCCAGTGTCAGTAACAATCCCCCCAGTGTCAGGAAAAATCCCCCCAGTGTCAGTTACAATCTCCCCCAGTGTCAGTAACAATCCCCGCCGTGTCAGTAACAACCCCCCCCAGTGTCAGTAGCAATCCCCCCATGTCAGTAACAATCCCCCCAATTTCAGTAACAATCCCCCCCAGTGTCAGTAACAATCCCCCCCCAGTGTCAGTAAAAATCCCCCCAGTGTCAGTAACAAACCCCCCCATTGTCAGTAACAATCCCTCCCAGTGTCAGTAATCATCCCCCCCAAGTGTCAGTAACGATCCTGCCCACTGTCAGTAACAATCCCCCCCCAGTGTCAGTAACATTCCAACCCAGTGTCAGTAACAATCCCCCCAGTGTCAGTTACAATCCCCCCAGTGTCAGCAACAATCCCCCCAGTGTCAGTAACAATCGCACCCACACCAGTGTCAGAAACAAACTCCCGAAGCCCACTGTCAGTAACAATCCCCCCGTGTCAGTAACGATCCCCCCCAGTGTCAGTAACAATCCCCCCCAGTGTCAGTATCATCCCTCCCCGTGTCAATAACAATCCCACCGCAGTGTCAGTAACAATCTCCCCCAGTATCAGTAACAATCTCCCCCAGTGTCATTAACAATCCCCCCGTGACAGTAACAATCCTCCCCAGTGTCAGTAACAATCCCCCCGTGTCAGTAATAATCCCCCCGTGTCAGTAACTATACCCCCAGCATCAGTAACAATCCCCCCGTGTCAGTAACAATCCTCCTCAGTGGCAGTAACAATCCCACCAGTGTCAGTAACAATCTCCCCCAGTGTCAGTAACAATCCCCCCGTGTCAGTAATAATCCCCCCGTGTCAGTAACTATACCCCCAGCATCAGTAACAATCCCCCCGTGTCAGTAACAATCCTCCTCAGTGGCAGTAACAATCCCACCCCATGTCAGTAACAATCTCCCCCAGTGTCAGTAACAATCGTCTCCAGTGTCAGTAACAATCCCCCCCAGTTTTCTGTAACAATCCCCCCCAGTGTCAGTAGCAATCCCCCCAACAGATTCAGTAACAATCCTCCCCAGTGTCAGTAACAACCCTCCCCCGTGTTAGTAACAATCCCACCGCAGTGTCAGTAACAATCTCCCCCAGTGTCAGTAACAATCCCCCCATGTCAGTAACAACCCCCCCCCAGTGTCAGTAAGAATCACCCCTGTGGCAGAAACAATCCCCCCAGTGTCAGTAACAATCCCCCCATGTCAGTAACAATAGCCCCAGCGTCAGTAACAATCCCCCCACTGTCAGTAACAATCCCCCCCAGTGTCAGTAACAATCCCCCCCAGTGTCAGTAACAATCCCCCCATGTCAGTAACAATCCCCCCAGTTTCAGTAACAATCCCCCCAGTGTCAGTAACAATCCCCCCAGTGTCATTAACAGTCCCCCCAGTGTCAGTAAAAATCCCCCCAGTGTCAGTAACAAACCCCCCCATTGTCAGTAACAATCCCTCCCAGTGTCAGTAATCATCCCCCACAAGTATCAGTAACAATCCCGCCCACTGTCAGTAACATTCCCCCGCAGTGTCAGTAAAATTCCAACCCAGTGTCAGTAACAATCCCCCCAGTGTCAGTTACAATCCCCCCAGTGTCAGTAACAATCCCCCCAGTGTCAGTAACAATCGCACCCAGCCCAGTGTCAGTAACCAGCTCCCCAAGCCCACTGTCAGTAACAATCCCCCCGTGTCAGTAACAATCCCCCCCAGTGTCAGTAACAACCCTCCCCATGTCAGTAACAATCCCACTGCAGTGGCAGTAACAATCTCCCCCAGTATCAGTAACAATCTCCCCCAGTGTCAGTAACAATCCCCCCATGTCAGTAACAATCCTCCCCAGTGTCAGTAACAATCCCCCCGTGTCAGTAATAATCCCCCCGTGTCAGTAACTATACCCCCAGCATCAGTAACAATCCACCCGTGTCAGTAACAATCCTCCTCAGTGGCAGTAACAATCCCAACCAGTGTCAGTAACAATCCCCCCCAGTGTCAGTAACAACCACACCCCAGTGTCAGTAACAATCCTCCCCAGTGTCGGTAACAATCTCCCCCAGTGTCAGTAACAATCCCCCCAGTGTCAGTAACCATCGCCCCCAGTGTCAGTAACCATCCCCCCCAGTGTCAGTAACAATCCCCCCCAGTGTCAGTAACAATTCCCCCCCAGTGTCAGTAACGATCACTCCCAGTGTCAGTAACAACCCCCCCCAGTGTCAGTAACAATCCCCCCAGGTGTGAGTAACAAACCCCCTAGCCCAATGTTAGTAACAATCCCCCCAGTGTCAGTAATAATCCCCCCCAGTATCAGTAACAGTCACCCCATGTCAGTAACAATCTCCCCCAGTGTCAGTAACAATCGCCTCCAGTGTCAGTAACAATCCCCCCCCAGTGTCAGTAACAACCCCCCGCAGTGTCAGTAACAATCCCCCCATCAGAGTCAGTAACAATCCACCCCAGTGTCAGTAACAATCCCCCCAGTGTCAGTAACAATCCCCCCATGTCAGTAACAACCCCCCCAGTGTCAGTAACAATCCCCCCCAGTGTCAGTAACAATCCCCCCCCATGGCAGTAACAATCCCCCCCGTGTCAGCAACAATACCCCCAGCTTCAGTAACAATCCCCCCCAGTGTCAGTGACAATCCCCCCCAGTGTCAGTAACAATCCCCCCCAGTGTCAGTAACAATCCCCCCCAGTGTCAGTAACAATCCACCCATGTCAGTAACAATCCCCCCGTTTCAGTAACAATCTCCCCCATGTCAGTCACAAACCCCCCCTTGTCAGTAAGAATCCCTCCCAGTGTCAGTAACAATCCCCCCGCATGTCAGTAACAATCCCCCCAGTTTCAGTAACAATCGCTCCACCAGAGTCAGTAACAATCCCCCCCAGTGTCAGTAACAATCCCCTCGTGTCAGTAACAATCCGCCCCAGTGCCAGTAACAGTCCCCCCCGTGGCAGTAACAATCCCCCCAGTGTCAGTAACAATACCCCCGTGTCAGTAACAATACCCCCAGCATCAGTAACAATCCCCCCGTGTCAGTAACAATCCTCAGTGGCAGTAACAATCCTACCCAGTGTCAGTAACAATCCCCCCCAGTGTCAGTAACAATCCCCCCAGTGTCAGTAACAATCCCCCCCAGTGTCAGTAACAATCCCCCCCAGTGTCAGTAACAATCCCCCACAGTGTCAGTTACAATCCCCCGCATGTCAGTAACAATCCCCCCAGTTTCAGTAACAATCGCTCCACCAGAGTCAGTAACAATCCCCCCCAGTGTCAGTAACAATCCCCCCAGTGTCAGTAACAATCCCCCCCAGTGGCAGTAACAGTCCCCCCACCAGAGTCAGTAAAAATCCCCCCAGTGTCAGTAACAATCCCCCCCAGTGTCAGTAACAATCCCCCCATGTCAGTAACAATCCCCCCCAGTGTCAGTAACACACCCCCCAGTGTCAGTAACCACCCTCCCCGTGTCAGTAACAATCCCACCGCAGTTTCAGTAACTATCTCCCCCAGTGTCAGTAACAATCTCCCCCAGTGTCAGTAACAATCCCCCCATGTCAGTAACAATCCCCCCCAGAGTCAGTAACAATCCCCCCCGTGGCAGTAACAATCCCCCCAGTGTCAGTAACAATCCCTCCGTGTCAGCAACAATACCCGCAACGTCAGTAACAATCTCCCCCAGTGTCAGTAACAATCCCCCCCATGTCATAACAAACCCCCCCGTGTCAGTAAGAAACCCACCCAGTGTCAGTAAAAATCCCCCCCGTGTCAGTAACAATCCCCCCAGTGTCAGTTACATTCCAACCCAGTGTCAGTAACAATCCCCCCAGTGTCAGTAACAATCCCCCCCAGTGTCAGTAATAATCCCCCCAGTGTCAGTAACAATCGCACCCAGCCCAGTGTCAGTAACAAACTCCCCAAGCCCACTGTCAGTAACAACCCCCCCGTGTCAGTAACAATCCCCCCGTGTCAGTAACAATCCCCCCCAGTGTCAGTAACAACCCTCCCCATGTCAGTAACAATACCACTGCAGTGGCAGTAACAATCTCCCCCAGTATCAGTAACAATCTCCCCCAGTGTCAGTAACAATCCCCCCGTGTCAGTAACAATCCTCCCCAGTGTCAGTAACAATCCCCCCGTGTCAGTAATAATCCCCCCATGTCAGTAACTATACCCCCAGCATCAGTAACAATCCACCCGTGTCAGTTACAATCCTCCTCAGTGGCAGTAACAATCCCACCCAGTGTCAGTAACAATCCCCCCCAGTGTCAGTAACAACCCCACCCCAGTGTCAGTAACAATGCTCCCCAGTGTCGGTAACAATCTCCCCCAGTGTCAGTAACAATCCCCCCAGTGTCAGTAACCATCCCCCCCAGTGTCAGTAACCATCCCCCCCAGTGTCAGTAACAATCCCCCCCCAGTGTCAGTAACAATTCCCCCCCAGTGTCTGTAACGATCATTCCAGTGTCAGTAACAACCCCCCCAGTGTCAGTAACAATCCCCCCCAGGTGTGAGTAACAAACCCCCTAGCCCAATGTTAGTAACAATCCCCCCCAGTGTCAGTAACGATCCCCCCCAGTATCAGTAACAGTCACCCCATGTCAGTAACAATCTCCCCCAGTGTCAGTAACAATCGCCTCCAGTGTCAGTAACAATCCTCCCCCAGTGTCAGTAACAACCCCCCGCAGTGTCAGTAACAATCCCCCCATCAGAGTCAGTAACAATCCCCCCCAGTGTCAGGAACAATCGCCACACCAGAGTCAGTAACAATACTCCCAGTCTCAGTAACAATCCCCCCAGTGTCAGTAACAATCCCCCCACCAGAGACAGTAACAGTCCCCCCAGTGTCAGTAACAATCCCCCCAGTGTCAGTAACAATCCCCCCATGTCAGTAACAACCCCCCCCAGTGTCAGTAACAATCCCCCCCAGTGTCAGTAACAATCCCCCCCATGGCAGTAACAATCCCCCCAGTGTCAGAAACAATCCCACCGCAGTTTCAGTAACTATCTCCCCCAGTGTCAGTAACAAACTCCCCCAGTGTTAGTAACATTCCCCCCGTGTCAGTAACAATCCCCCCCAGTGTCAGTAACAATCCCCCCCAGTGTCAGTAACAATCCCCCCGTGGCAGTAACAGTCCCCCAGTGTCAGTAACAATCCCCCCCCCGTGTCAGCAACAATAGCCCCAGCGTCAGTAACAATCTCCCCCAGTGTCAGTGACAATCCCCCCCAGTGTCAGTAACAATCCCCCCCAGTGTCAGTAACAATCCACCCATGTCAGTAACAATCCCCCCCCAGTGTCAGTAACAATCCCCCCCCCCAGTGTCAGTAACAATCCAACCCCCCAGTGTCAGTAACAATCCCCCCCAGTGTCAGTAACGATCCCCCCGCCCAGTGTCAGGAACAATCACCCCATGTCAGTAACAATCTCCCCCAGTGTCAGTAACAATCGTCTCCAGTGTCAGTAACAATCCCCCCCAGTTTTCCGTAACAATCCCCCCTAGTGTCAGTAATAATCCCCCCACCAGAGTCAGTAACAATCCTCCCCAGTATCAGTAACAACCCTCCCCCGTGTTAGTAACAATCCCACCACAGTGTCAGTAACAATCTCCCCCAGTCTCAGTAACAATCTCCCCCAGTGTCAGTAACAATCCCCCCGTGTCAGTAACAACCCCCCCGGTGTCAGTAACAATCCCCCCTGTGGCAGTAACAATCCCCCCAGTGTCAGTAACAATCCCCCCATGTCAGTAACAATACCCCCAGCGTCAGTAACAATCCCCCCCAGTGTCAGTAACAATCCCCCCATGTCAGTAACAATCCCCCCAGTTTCAGTAACAATCCCCCCCAGTGTAAGTAACAATCCCTCCCCCAGTGTCAGTAACAATCCCCCCAGTGTCAGGAAAAATCCCCCCAGTGTCAGTTACAATCTCCCCCAGTGTCAGTAACAATCCCCGCCGTGTCAGTAACAACCCCCCCGTGTCAGTAGCAATCCCCCCATGTCAGTAACAATCCTCCCAATTTCAGTAACAATCCCCCCCAGTGTCAGTAACAATCCCCCCCCAGTGTCAGTAACAATTCCCCCAGTGTCAGTAAAAATCCCCCCAGTGTCAGTAACAAACCCCCCCATTGTCAGTAACAATCCCTCCCAGTGTCAGTAATCATCCCCCCCAAGTGTCAGTAACGATCCTGCCCACTGTCAGTAACAATCCCCCCCAGTGTCAGTAACATTCCAACCCAGTGTCAGTAACAATCCCCCCAGTGTCAGTTACAATCCCGCCAGTGTCAGTAACATTCCCCCCAGTGTCAGTAACAATCGCACCCACACCAGTGTCAGAAACAAACTCCCGAAGCCCACTGTCAGTAACAATCTCCCCGTGTCAGTAACAATCCCCCCCAGTGTCAGTAACAATCCCCCCCAGTGTCAGTATCATCCCTCCCCGTGTCAATAACAATCCCACCGCAGTGTCAGTAACAATCTCCCCCAGTATCAGTAACAATCTCCCCCAGTGTCATTAACAATCCCCCCGTGACAGTAACAATCCTCCCCAGTGTCAGTAACAATCCCCCCGTGTCAGTAATAATCCCCCCGTGTCAGTAACTATACCCCCAGCATCAGTAACAATCCCCCCGTGTCAGTAACAATCCTCCTCAGTGGCAGTAACAATCCCACCAGTGTCAGTAACAATCTCCCCCAGTGTCAGTAACAATCCCCCCGTGTCAGTAATAATCCCCCCGTGTCAGTAACTATACCCCCAGCATCAGTAACAATCCCCCCGTGTCAGTAACAATCCTCCTCAGTGGCAGTAACAATCCCACCCCATGTCAGTAACAATCTCCCCCAGTGTCAGTAACAATCGTCTCCAGTGTCAGTAACAATCCCCCCCAGTTTTCTGTAGCAATCCCCCCCAGTGTCAGTAGCAATCCCCCCAACAGATTCAGTAACAATCCTCCCCAGTGTCAGTAACAATCTCCCCCAGTGTCAGTAACAATCCCCCCGTGTCAGTAACAACCCCCCCCAGTGTCAGTAAGAATCACCCCTGTGGCAGAAACAATCCCCCCAGTGTCAGTAACAATCCCCCCATGTCAGTAACAATAGCCCCAGCATCAGTAACAATCCCCCCACTGTCAGTAACAATCCCCCCCAGTGTCAGTAACAATCCCCCCCAGTGTCAGTAACAATCCCCCCATGTCAGTAACAATCCCCCCAGTTTCAGTAACAATCACCCCAGTGTCAGTAACAATCCCCCCAGTGTCATTAACAGTCCCCCCAGTGTCAGTAAAAATCCCCCCAGTGTCAGTAACAAACCCCCCCATTGTCTGTAACAATCCCTCCCAGTGTCAGTAATCATCCCCCCCAAGTATCAGTAACAATCCCGCCCACTGTCAGTTACATTCCCCCCCAGTGTCAGTAAAATTCCAACCCAGTGTCAGTAACAATCCCCCCAGTGTCAGTTACAATCCCCCCAGTGTCAGTAACAATCCCCGCAGTGTCAGTAACAATCGCACCCAGCCCAGTGTCAGTAACCAGCTCCCCAAGCCCACTGTCAGTAACAATCCCCCCGTGTCAGTAACAATCCCCCCCAGTGTCAGTAACAACCTCCCCATGTCAGTAACAATCCCACTGCAGTGGCAGTAACAATCTCCCCCAGTATCAGTAACAATCTCCCCCAGTGTCAGTAACAATCCCCCCGTGTCAGTAACAATCCTCCCCAGTGTCAGTAACAATCCCCCCGTGTCAGTAATAATCCCCCCGTGTCAGTAACTATACCCCCAGCATCAGTAACAATCCACCCGTGTCAGTAACAATCCTCCTCAGTGGCAGTAACAATCCCAACCAGTGTCAGTAACAATCCCCCCCAGTGTCAGTAACAACCCCACCCCAGTGTCAGTAACAATCCTCCCCAGTGTCGGTAACAATCTCCCCCAGTGTCAGTAACAATCCCCCCAGTGTCAGTAACCATCGCCCCCAGTGTCAGTAACCATCCCCCCCAGTGTCAGTAACAATCCCCCCCAGTGTCAGTAACAATTCCCCCCCAGTGTCAGTAACGATCACTCCCAGTGTCAGTAACAACCCCCCCAGTGTCAGTAACAATCCCCCCCAGGTGTGAGTAACAAACCCCCTAGCCCAATGTTAGTAACAATCCCCCCCAGTGTCAGTAACGATCCCCCCCAGTATCAGTAACAGTCACCCCATGTCAGTAACAATCTCCCCCAGTGTCAGTAACAATCGCCTCCAGTGTCAGTAACAATCCCCCCCCTGTGTCAGTAACAACCCCCCGCAGTGTCAGTAACAATCCCCCCATCAGAGTCAGTAACAATCAACCCCAGTGTCAGTAACAATCCCCCCAGTGTCAGAAACAATCCCCCCATGTCAGTAACAACCCCCCCAGTGTCAGTAACAATCACCCCCAGTGTCAGTAACAATCCCCCCCATGGCAGTAACAATCCCCCCCATGTCAGCAACAATACCCCCAGCGTCAGTAACAATCTCCCCCAGTGTCAGTGACAATCCCCCCCAGTGTCAGTAACAATCCCCCCCAGTGTCAGTAACAATCCCCCCCAGTGTCAGTAACAATCCACCCATGTCAGTAACAATCCCCCCGTTTCAGTAACAATCTCCCCCGTGTCAGTCACAAACCCCCCCGTGTCAGTAAGAATCCCTCCCAGTGTCAGTAAAAATCCCCCCCAGTGTCAGTAACAATCCCCCCCAGTGTCAGTAACATACCAACCCAGTGTCAGTAACAATCCCCCCAGTGTCAGTAACAATCCCTCCCAGTGTCAGTAATAATCCCCCCAGTGTCAATAACAATCCCACCCAGCCCAGTGTCAGAAACAATCTCCCCAAGCCCACTGTCAGTAACAATCCCCCCGTGTCAGTAACAACAACCCCCAGTGTCAGTAACAATCGCCCCCGTGTCAGTAACAATCTCCCCCACTGTCAGTAACAATCCGCCCCCAGTGTCAGGATCAATTGCCCCTCCCCAGCCCAGTGTCACAATCTCCCCCCAGTGTCAGTAACGATCCCCCCCAGTGTCAGTAACAATCCGTCCCCCCGTGTCAGCAACAATCCCCCCCCAGTGTCAGTAACAATCCCCCCCAGTTTTCCGTAACAATCCCCCCCTGTGTCAGTAACAATCCCCCCACCAGAGTCAGTAACAATCCTCCCCAGTGTCAGTAACAACCCTCCCCCGTGTTAGTAACAATCCCACCGCACTGTCAGTAACAATCCCCCCCACTGTCAGTAACAATCCCCCCCAGTGTCAGTAACAATCTCCCCCAGTGTCTGTAACAATCCCCCCCAGTGTCAGTAACAACCCTCCCCCGTGTTAGTAACAATCCCACCGCAGTGTCAGTAACAATCTCCCCCAGTGTCAGTAACAATCTCCCCCAGTGTCTGTAACAATCCCCCCGTGTCAGTAACAACCCCCCCAGTGTCAGTAACAATCCCCCCTGTGGCAGTAACAACCCCCCAGTGTCAGTAACAATCCCCCCATATCAGTAACAATCCCCCCCAGTGTCAGTAACAACCCTCCCTGTGTCAGTAACAATCCCACCGCAGTGTCAGTAACAATCTCCCCCAGTATCAGTAACAATCTCCCCCAGTGTCATTAACAATCCCCCAGTGTCAGTAACAATCCTCCTCAGTGGCAGTAACAATCCCACCCAGTTTCAGTAACAATCCCTCCCAGTGTCAGTAACAAACCCCCCCAGTGTCAGTAACAATCCCCCCCAGTGTCAGTAACAATCCCCCCCAGTGTCAGTAACAATCGCCCCCAGTGTCAGTAACAGTCCCCCCAGTGTCAGTAACAATCCCCCCCCAGTGTCAGTAACAATCCCTCCCCCCAGTGTCAGTAACAATCCCCCCCCAGTGTCAGTAACAATCCCCCCCTCAGTGTCAGTAACAATCCCCCCCAGTGTCAGTAACGATCCCCCCCCCCAGTGTCAGGAACAATCACCCCATGTCAGTAACAATCTCCCCCAGTGTCAGTAACAATCGTCTCCAGTGTCAGTAACAATCCCCCCCAGTTTTCCGTAACAATCCCCTCAGTGTCAGTAACAATCCCCCCACCAGAGTCAGGAACAATCCTCCCCAGTGTCAGTAACAACCCTCCCCCGTGTTAGTAACAATCCCACCGCAGTGTCAGTAACAATCTCCCCCAGTATCATTAACAATCTCCCCCAGTGTCTGTAACAATCCCCCCGTGTCAGTAACAACCCCCCCCCAGTGTCAGTAACAATCCCCCCTGTGGCAGTAACAATCCCCCCAGTGTCAGTAACAATCCCCCCATGTCAGTAACAATACCCCCAGCGTCAGTAACAATCCCCCCCACTGTCAGTAACAATCCCCCCCAGTGTCAGTAACAATCCACCCATGTCAGTAACAATCCCCCCAGTTTCAGTAACAATCCCCCCCAGTGTCAGCAACAATCCCCCCCAGTGTCAGTAACATTCCCCCCAGTGTCAGTAAAAATCCCCCCAGTGTCAGTAACAAACCCCCCCATTTTCAGTAACAATCCCTCCCAGTGTCAGTAATCATCCCCCCCAAGTGTCAGTAACAATCCCGCCCACTGTCAGTAACATTCCCCCCCAGTGTCAGTAACATTCCAACCCAGTGTCAGTAACAATCCCCCCAGTGTCAGGTACAATCCCCCCAGTGTCAGTAACAATCCCTCCAGTGTCAGTAACAATCGCACCCAGCCCAGTGTCAGAAAGAAACTCCCGAAGCCCACTGTCAGTAACAATCCCCCCGTGTCAGTAACAATCCCCCCCAGTGTCAGTAACAATCCCCCCCAGTGTCAGTAACAACCCTCCCCGTGTCAGTAACAATCCCACCGCAGTGTCAGTAACAATCTCCCCCACTATCAGTAACAATCTCCCCCAGTGTCAGTAACAATTCCCCGTGTCAGTAACAATCCTCCCCAGTGTCAGTAACAATCCCCCCGTGTCAGTAATAATCCCCCCATGTCAGTAACTATACCCCCAGCATCAGTAACAATCCCCCCGTGTCAGTAACAATCCTCCTCAGTGGCAGTAACAATCCCACCCAGTATCAGTAACAATCCCTCCCAGTGTCAGTAACAATCCCCCCAGTATCAGTAACAATCCCCCCCAGTGTCAGTAACAATCCCCCCCAGTGTCAGTAACAATCCCCCCCAGTGTCAGTAACAATCCCCCGCATGTCAGTAACAATCCCCCCAGTTTCAGTAACAGTCCCCCCCCAGTGTCAGTAACAATCCCCCCCCAGTGTCAGTAACAATCCCCCCCCAGTGTCAGTAACAATCCCCCCCCAGTGTCAGTAACAATCCCCCCCCAGTGTCAGTAACAATCCCCCCAGTATCAGTAACAATCCCCCCCAGTGTCAGTAACAATCCCCCCCAGTGTCAGTAACAATCCCCCCCAGTGTCAGTAACAATCCCCCGCATGTCAGTAACAATCCCCCCAGTTTCAGTAACAGTCCCCCCCAGTGTCAGTAACAATCCCCCCCCAGTGTCAGTAACAATCCCCCCCCAGTGTCAGTAACAATCCCCCCCCAGTGTCAGTAACAATCCCCCCCCAGTGTCAGTAACAATCCCCCCCAGTGTCAGTAACGATCCCCCCGCCCAGTGTCAGGAAGAATCACCCCATGTCAGTAACAACCTCCCCCAGTGTCAGTAACAATCGTCTCCAGTGTCAGTAACAATCCCCCCCGGTTTTCCGTAACAATCCCCCTTAGTGTCAGTAATAATCCCCCCACCAGAGTCAGTAACAATCCTCCCCAGTATCAGTAACAACCCTCCCCCGTGTTAGTAACAATCCCACCGCAGTGTCAGTAACAATCTCCCCCAGGCTCAGTAACAATCTCCCCCAGTGTCAGTAACAATCCCCCCGTGTCAGTAACAACCCCCCCCGGTGTCAGTAACAATCCCCCCTGTGGCAGTAACAATCCCCCCAGTGTCAGTAACAATCCCCCCATGTCAGCAACAATAGCCCCAGCGTCAGTAACAATCTCCCCCAGTGTCAGTGACAATCCCCCCCAGTGTCAGTACCAATCCCCCCCAGTGTCAGTAACAATCCCCCCCAGTGTCAGTAACAATCCACCCATGTCAGTAACAATCCCCCCCAGTGTCAGTAAAACCCCCCCCCAGTGTCAGTAACAATCCCCCCCCAGTGTCAGTAACAATCCCCCCCAGTGTCAGTAACGATCCCCCCGCCCAGTGTCAGGAACAATCACCCCATGTCAGTAACAATCTCCCCCAGTGTCAGTAACAATCGTCTCCAGTGTCAGTAACAATCCCCCCCAGTTTTCTGTAACAATCCCCCCTAGTGTCAGTAATAATCCCCCCACCAGAGTCAGTAACAATCCTCCCCAGTATCAGTAACAACCCTCCCCCGTGTTAGTAACAATCCCACCGCAGTGTCAGTAACAATCTCCCCCAGTCTCAGTAACAATCTCCCCCAGTGTCAGTAACAATCCCCCCGTGTCAGTAACAACCCCCCCCGGTGTCAGTAACAATCCCCCCGTGGCAGTAACAATCCCCCCAGTGTCAGTAACAATCCCCCCATGTCAGTAACAATACCCCCAGCGTCAGTAACAATCCCCCCCAGTGTCAGTAACAATCCCCCCATGTCAGTAACAATCCCCCCCGTTTCAGTAACAATCCCCCCCAGTGTAAGTAACAATCCCTCCCCCAGTGTCAGTAACAATCCCCCCAGTGTCAGTAACAAACCCCCCCATTTTCAGTAACAATCCCTCCCAGTGTCAGTAATCATCCCCCCCAAGTGTCAGTAACAATCCCGCCCACTGTCAGTAACATTACCCCCCAGTGTCAGTAACATTCCAACCCAGTGTCAGTAACAATCCCCCCAGTGTCAGGTACAATCCCCCCAGTGTCAGTAACAATCCCCCCAGTGTCAGTAACAATCGCACCCAGCCCAGTGTCAGAAAGAAACTCCCGAAGCCCACTGTCAGTAACAATCCCCCCGTGTCAGTAACAATCCCCCCCAGTGTCAGTAACAATCCCCCCCAGTGTCAGTAACAACCCTCCCCGTGTCAGTAACAATCCCACCGCAGTGTCAGTAACAATCTCCCCCAGTATCAGTAACAATCTCCCCCAGTGTCAGTAACAATCCCCCCGTGTCAGTAACAATCCTCCCCAGTGTCAGTAACAATCCCCCCGTGTCAGTAATAATCCCCCCCATGTCAGTAAATTTACCCCCAGCGTCAGTAACAATCCCCCCGTGTCAGTAACAATCCTCCTCAGTGGCAGTAACAATCCCACCCAGTATCAGTAACAATCCCTCCCAGTGTCAGTAACAATCCCCCCAGTATCAGTAACAATCCCCCCCAGTGCCAGTAACAATCCCCCCCAGTGTCAGTAACAATCCCCCCCAGTGTCAGTAACAATCCCCCGCATGTCAGTAACAATCCCCCCAGTTTCAGTAACAGTCCCCCCCAGTGTCAGTAACAATCCCCCCCCAGTGTCAGTAACAATCCCCCCCCAGTGTCAGTAACAATCCCCCCCCAGTGTCAGTAACAATCCCCCCCCAGTGTCAGTAACAATCCCCCCCAGTGTCAGTAACGATCCCCCCGCCCACTGTCAGGAACAATCACCCCATGTCAGTAACAATCTCCCCCAGTGTCAGTAACAATCGTCTCCAGTGTCAGTAACAATCCCCCCCAGTTTTCCGTAACAATCCCCCCTAGTGTCAGTAATAATCCCCCCACCAGAGTCAGTAACAATCCTCCCCAGTATCAGTAACAACCCTCCCCCGTGTTAGTAACAATCCCACCGCAGTGTCAGTAACAATCTCCCCCAGGCTCAGTAACAATCTCCCCCAGTGTCAGTAACAATCCCCCCGTGTCAGTAACAACCCCCCCCGGTGTCAGGAACAATCCCCCCTGTGGCAGTAACAATCCCCCCAGTGTCAGTAACAATCCCCCCATGTCAGCAACAATAGCCCCAGCGTCAGTAACAATCTCCCCCAGTGTCAGTGACAATCCCCCCCAGTGTCAGTAACAATCCCCCCCAGTGTCAGTAACAATCCCCCCCAGTGTCAGTAACAATCCACCCATGTCAGTAACAATCCCCCCCAGTGTCAGTAACAATCCCCCCCCCAGTGTCAGTAACAATCCCCCCCCAGTGTCAGTAACAATCCCCCCCAGTGTCAGTAACGATCCCCCCGCCCAGTGTCAGGAACAATCACCCCATGTCAGTAACAATCTCCCCCAGTGTCAGTAACAATCGTCTCCAGTGTCAGTAACAATCCCCCCCAGTTTTCCGGAGCAATCCCCCCTAGTGTCAGTAATAATCCCCCCACCAGAGTCAGTAACAATCCTCCCCAGTATCAGTAACAACCCTCCCCCGTGTTAGTAACAATCCCACCGCAGTGTCAGTAACAATCTCCCCCAGTCTCAGTAACAATCACCCCCAGTGTCAGTAACAATCCCCCCGTGTCAGTAACAACCCCCCCCGGTGTCAGTAACAATCCCCCCTGTGGCAGTAACAATCCCCCCAGTGTCAGTAACAATCCCCCCATGTCAGTAACAATACCCCCAGCGTCAGTAACAATCCCCCCCAGTGTCAGTAACAATCCCCCCATGTCAGTAACAATCCCCCCAGTTTCAGTAACAATCCCCCCCAGTTTAAGTAACAATCCCTCCCCCAGTGTCAGTAACAATCCCCCCAGTGTCAGGAAAAATCCCCCCAGTGTCAGTTACAATCTCCCCCAGTGTCAGTAACAATCCCCGCCGTGTCAGTAACAACCCCCCCAGTGTCAGTAGCAATCCCCCCATGTCAGTAACAATCCCGCCAATTTCAGTAACAATCCCCCCCAGTGTCAGTAACAATCCCCCCCCAGTGTCAGTAACAATCCCCCCAGTGTCAGTAAAAATCCCCCCAGTGTCAGTAACAAACCCCCCCATTGTCAGTAACAATCCCTCCCAGTGTCAGTAATCATCCCCCCCAAGTGTCAGTAACGATCCTGCCCACTGTCAGTAACAATCCCCCCCAGTGTCAGTAACATTCCAACCCAGTGTCAGTAACAATCCCCCCAGTGTCAGTAACAATCGCACCCACCCCAGTGTCAGAAACAAACTCCCGAAGCCTACTGTCAGTAACAATCCCCCCGTGTCAGAAACAATCCCCCCCAGTGTCAGTAACAATCCCCCCCAGTGTCAGTAACAACCCTCCCCGTGTCAGTAACAATCCCACCGCAGTGTCAGTAACAATCTCCCCCAGTATCAGTAACAATCCCCCCCAGTGTCAGCAACAATCCCCCCCAGTGTCAGTAACATTCCCCCCCAGTGTCAGTAAAAATCCCCCCAGTGTCAGTAACAAACCCCCCCATATTCAGTAACAATCCCTCCCAGTGTCAGTAATAATCCCCCCCAAGTGTCAGTAACAATCCCGCCCACTGTCAGTAACATTCCCCCCCAGTGTCAGTAACATTCCAACCCAGTGTCAGTAACAACCCCTCCAGTGTCAGGTACAATCCCCCCAGTGTCAGTAACAATCCCCCCAGTGTCAGTAACAATCGCACCCAGCCCAGTGTCAGAAAGAAACTCCCGAAGCCCACTGTCAGTAACAATCCCCCCGTGTCAGTAACAATCCCCCCCAGTGTCAGTAACAATCCCCCCCAGTGTCAGTAACAAACCTCCCCGTGTCAGTAACAATCCCACCGCAGTGTCAGTAACAATCTCCCCCAGTATCAGTAACAATCTCCCCCAGTGTCAGTAACAATCCCCCCGTGTCAGTAACAATCCTCCCCAGTGGCAGTAACAATCCCCCCGTGTCAGTAATAATCCCCCCCATGTCAGTAACTATACCCCCAGCATCAGTAACAATCCCCCCGTGTCAGTAACAATTCTCCTCAGTGGCAGTAACAATCCCACCCAGTATCAGTAACAATCCCTCCCAGTGTCAGTAACAATCCCCCCAGTATCAGTAACAATCCCCCCCAGTGTCAGTAACAATCCCCCCCAGTGTCAGTAACAATCCCCCCCAGTGTCAGTAACAATCCCCCGCATGTCAGTAACAATCCCCCCAGTTTCAGTAACAGTCCCCCCCAGTGTCAGTAACAATCCCCCCCCCGTGTCAGTAACATTCCCCCCCCAGTGTCAGTAACAATCCCCCCCCCAGTGTCAGTAACAACCCCCCCCCCCAGTGTCAGTAACAATCCCCCCCAGTGTCAGTAACGATCCCCCCGCCCAGTGTCAGGAACAATCACCCCATGTCAGTAACAATCTCCCCCAGTGTCAGTAACAATCGTCTCCAGTGTCAGTAACAATCCCCCCCAGTTTTCCGTAACAATCCCCCTAGTGTCAGTAATAATCCCCCCACCAGAGTCAGTAACAATCCTCCCCAGTATCAGTAACAACCCTCCCCCGTGTTAGTAAGAATCCCACCGCAGTGTGAGTAACAATCTCCCCCAGGCTCAGTAACAATCTCCCCCAGTGTCAGTAACAATCCCCCCGTGTCAGTAACAACCCCCCCCGGTGTCAGTAACAATCCCCCCTGTGGCAGTAACAATCCCCCCAGTGTCAGTAACAATCCCCCCATGTCAGCAACAATAGCCCCAGCGTCAGTAACAATCTCCCCCAGTGTCAGTGACAATCCCCCCCAGTGTCAGTAACAATCCCCCCCCCAGTGTCAGTAACAATCCCCCCCCCAGTGTCAGTAACAATCCCCCCCAGTGTCAGTAACGATCCCCCCGCCCAGTGTCAGGAACAATCACCCCATGTCAGTAACAATCTCCCCCAGTGTCAGTAATAATCGTCTCCATTGTCAGTAACAATCCCCCCCAGTTTTCCGTAACAATCCCCCCTAGTGTCAGTAATAATCCCCCCACCAGAGTCAGTAACAATCCTCCCCAATATCAGTAACAACCCTCCCCCGTGTTAGTAACAATCCCACCGCAGTGTCAGTAACAATCTCCCCCAGTCTCAGTAACAATCTCCCCCAGTGTCAGTAACAATCCCCCCATGTCAGTAACAACCCCCCCCGGTGTCAGTAACAATCCCCCCTGTGGCAGTAACAATCCCCCCAGTGTCAGTAACAATCCCCCCATGTCAGTAACAATACCCCCAGCGTCAGTAACAATCCCCCCCAGTGTCAGTAACAATCCCCCCATGTCAGTAACAATCCCCCCAGTTTCAGTAACAATCCCCCCCAGTGTAAGTAACAATCCCTCCCCCAGTGTCAGTAACAATCCCCCCAGTGTCAGGAAAAATCCCCCCAGTTTCAGTTACAATCTCCCCCAGTGTCAGTAACAATCCCCGCCGTGTCAGTAACAACCCCCCCAGTGTCAGTAGCAATCCCCCCATGTCAGTAACAATCCCCCCAATTTCAGTAACAATCCCCCCCAGTGTCAGTAACAATCCCCCCCCAGTGTCAGTAACAATCCCCCCAGTGTCAGTAAAAATCCCCCCAGTGTCAGTAACAAACCCCCCCATTGTCAGTAACAATCCCTCCCAATGTCAGTAATCATCCCCCCCAAGTGTCAGTAACGATCCTGCCCACTGTCAGTAACAATCCCCCCCAGTGTCAGTAACATTCCAACCCAGTGTCAGTAACAATCCCCCCAGTGTCAGTAACAATCGCACCCACCCCAGTGTCAGAAACAAACTCCCGAAGCCTACTGTCAGTAACATTCCCCCGTGTCAGAAACAATCCCCCCAGTGTCAGTAACAATCCCCCCCAGTGTCAGTAACAACCCTCCCCGTGTCAGTAACAATCCCACCGCAGTGTCAGTAACAATCTCCCCCAGTATCAGTAACAATCTCCCCCAGTGTCATTAACAATCCCCCCGTGTCAGTAACAATCCTCCCCAGTGTCAGTAACAATCCCCCCGTGTCAGTAATAATCCCCCCATGTCAGTAACTATACCCCCAGCATCAGTAACAATCCCCCCGTGTCAGTAACAATCCTCCTCAGTGGCAGTAACAATCCCACCGTGTCAGTAACAATCTCCCCCAGTGTCAGTAACAATCCCCCCGTGTCAGTAATAATCCCCCCGTGTCAGTAACTATACCCCCAGCATCAGTAACAATCCCCCCGTGTCAGTAACAATCCTCCTCAGTGGCAGTAACAATACCACCCCATGTCAGTAACAATCTCCCCCAGTGTCAGTAACAATCGTCTCCAGTGTCAGTAACAATCCCCCCCAGTTTTCTGTAACAATCCCCCCCAGTGTCAGTAACAATCCCCCCAACAGATTCAGTAACAATCCTCCCCAGTGTCAGTAACAACCCTCCCCCGTGTTAGTAACAATCCCACCGCAGTGTCAGTAACAATCTCCCCCAGTGTCAGTAACAATCTCCCCCAGTGTCAGTAACAATCCCCCCGTGTCAGTAACAACCCCCCCAGTGCCAGTAACAATCCCCCCTGTGGCAGTAACAATCCCCCCAGTGTCAGTAACAATCCCCCCATGTCAGTAACAATACCCTCAGCGTCAGTAACAATCACCCCATGTCAGTATCAATCTCCCCCACTGTCAGTAACAATCCCCCCCAGTGTCAGTAACAATCCCCCCCAGTGTCAGTAACAATCCCCCCCCCCAGTGTCAGTAACAATCCCCCCCCCAGTGTCAGTAACAATCCCCCCCAGTGTCAGTAACAATCCCCCCCCAGTGTCAGGAACAATCACCCCATGTCAGTATCAATCTCCCCCAGTGTCAGTAACAATCGTCTCCAGTGTCAGTAACAATGCCCCCCAGTTTTCCGTAACAATCCCCCCTAGTGGCAGTAACAATCCCCCCAGTGTCAGTAACAATCCCCCCATGTCAGTAACAATACCCCCAGCGTCAGTAACAATCCCCCCACTGTCAGTAACAATCCCCCCCAGTGTCAGTAACAATCCCCCCAGTGTCAGTAACAATCCCCCCATGTCAGTAACAATCCACCCGGTTTCAGTAACAATCACCCCAGTGTCAGTAACAATCCCCCCCAGTGTCATTAACAATCCCCCCAGTGTCAGTAACAATCCCTCCCAGTTTCAGTAATCATCCCCCCCAAGTATCAGTAACAATCCCGCCCACTGTCAGTAACATTCCCCCACCAGTATCAGTAAAATTCCAACCCAGTGTCAGTAACAATCCCCCCAGTGTCAGTTACAATCCCCCCAGTGTCAGTAACAATCCCCCCAGTGTCAGTAACAATCGCACCCAGCCCAGTGTCAGAAAGAAACTTCCGAATCCCACTGTCAGTAACAATCCCCCTGTGTCAGTAACAATCCCCCCCAGTGTCAGTAACAATCTCCCTCAGTGTCAGTAACAACCCTCCCCGTGTCAGTAACAATCCCCCCAGTGCCAGTAACAATCCCCCCTGTGGCAGTAACAATCCCCCCAGTGTCAGTAACAATCCCCCCATGTCAGTAACAATCCTCCCCAGTGTCAGTAACAATCCCCCCGTGTCAGTAATAATCCCCCCGTGTCAGTAACTATACCCCCAGCATCAGTAACAATCCTCCCGTGTCAGTAACAATCCTCCTCAGTGGCAGTAACAATCCCACCCAGTGTCAGTAACAATCCCTCCCAGTGTCAGTAACAATCCCCCCCAGTGTCAGTAACAATCCCCCCCAGTGTCAGTAACAATCCCCCCCAGTGTCAGTAACAATCCCCCCCAGTGTCAGTAACAATCCCACGCATGTCAGTAACAATCCCCCCAGTTTCAGTAACAGTCCCCCCCAGTGTCAGTAACAATCCCCCCCAGTGTCAGTAACAATCCCCCCCAGTGTCAGTAACAATCCCCCCCAGTGTCAGTAACAATCCCCCCCCCAGTGTCAGTAACAATCCCCCTCCCCAGTGTCAGTAACAATCCCCCCAGTGTTAGTAACAATCCCCCTATGTCAGTAACAATACCCCAGCGTCAGTAACAATCCCCCCCACTGTCAGTAACAATCCCCCCCAGTGTCAGTAACAATCCCCCCCAGTGTCAGTAAAAATCCCCCCATGTCAATAACAATCCCCCCAGTTTCAGTAACAATCCCCCCCAGTGTCAGTAACAATCCCCCCCAGTGTCAGTAACAATCCCCCCAGTGTCAGTAAAAATCCCCCCAGTGTCAGTAACAAACCCCCCCATTGTCAGTAACAATCCCTCCCAGTGTCAGTAATCATCCCCCCCAAGTGTCAGTAACAATCCCGCCCACTGTCAGTAACATTTCACCCCAGTGTCAGTAACATTCCAACCCAGTGTCAGTAACAATCCCCCCAGTGTCAGTTACAATCCCCCCATTGTCAGTCACAATCCCCCCAGTGTCAGTAACAATCGCACCCAGCCCAGTGTCAGAAAGAAACTCACGAAGCCCACTCTCAGTAACAATCCCCCCGTGTCAGTAACAATCCCCCCCAGTGTCAGTAACAATCCCCCCCCCGTGTCAGCAACAATCCCCCCCCAGTGTCAGGAACAATCCCCCCCCAGTGTCAGTAACATTCCCCCCCACTTTCAGTAACAATCCAGCCCAGTGTCAGTAACAATCCCGCCCAGTGTCAGTCACAATCCCCCCCATGTCAGTAACAATCCCATGTCAGTAACAATCCCCCCCACTGTCAGTAACAATCCCCCCCATTGTCAGTAACAATCCCCCCCAGTGTCAGTAACAATCCCCCCCCCAGTGTCAGTAACAATCCCCCCCCCAGTGTCAGTAACAATCCCCCCCAGTGTCAGTAACAATCCCCCCCCAGTGTCAGGAACAATCACCCCATGTCAGTATCAATCTCCCCCAGTGTCAGTAACAATCGTCTCCAGTGTCAGTAACAATGCCCCCCAGTTTTCCGTAACAATCCCCCCTAGTGTCAGTAACAATCCCCCCACCAGAATCAGTAACAATCCTCCCCAGTGTCAGTAACAACCCTCCCCCGTGTTAGTAACAATCCCACCGCAGTGTCAGTAACAATCTCCCCCAGTGTCAGTAACAATCCCCCCGTGTCAGTAACAACCCCCCCCAGTGTCAGTAACAATCCCCCCTGTGGCAGTAACAATCCCCCCAGTGTTAGTAACAATCCCCCTATGTCAGTAACAATACCCCAGCGTCAGTAACAATCCCCCCCACTGTCAGTAACAATCCCCCCCAGTGTCAGTAACAATCCCCCCCAGTGTCAGTAAAAATTCCCCCATGTCAGTAACAATCCCCCCAGTTTCAGTAACAATCCCCCCCAGTGTCAGTAACAATCCCCCCCAGTGTCAGTAACAATCCCCCCAGTGTCAGTAAAAATCCCCCCAGTGTCAGTAACAAACCCCCCCATTGTCAGTAACAATCCCTCCCAGTGTCAGTAATCATCCCCCCAAGTGTCAGTAACAATCCCGCCCACTGTCAGTAACATTCCCCCCCAGTGTCAGTAACATTCCAACCCAGTGTCAGTAACAATCCCCCCAGTGTCAGTTACAATCCCCCCATTGTCAGTCACAATCCCCCCAGTGTCAGTAACAATCGCACAAAGCCCAGTGTCAGAAAGAAACTCCCGAAGCCCACTCTCAGTAACAATCCCCCCGTGTCAGTAACAATCCCCCCCAGTGTCAGTAACAATCCCCCCCCCCGTGTCAGCAACAATCCACCCCCAATGTCAGGAACAATCCCCCCCCAGTGTCAGTAACATTCCCCCCCAGTTTCAGTAACAATCCAGCCCAGTGTCAGTAACAATCCCGCCCAGTGTCAGTAACAATCCCCCCCATGTCAGTAACAATCCCATGTCAGTAACAATCCCCCCCACTGTCAGTAACAATCCCCCCCAGTGTCAGTAACAATCCCCCCCAGTGTCAGTAACAATCCCCCCATGTCAGTAACAATACCCCCCAGTTTCAGTAACAATCCCCCCCAGTGTCAGTAACAATCCCCCCCAGTGTCAGTAACAATCCCCCCAGTGTCAGTAAAAATCCCCCCAGTGTCAGTAACAAACCCCCCCATTGTCAGTAACAATCCCTCCCAGTGTCTGTAATCATCCCCCCCAAGTGTCAGTAACGATCCCGCCCACTGTCAGTAACAATCCCCCCCAGTGTCAGTAACATTCCAACCCAGTGTCAGTAACAATCCCCCCAGTGTCAGTTACAATCCCCCCAGTGTCAGTAACAATCCCCCCAGTGTCAGTAACAATCGCACCCAGCCCAATGTCAGAAACAAACTCCCGAAGCCCACTGTCAGTAACAATCCCCCCGTGTCAGTAACAATCCCCCCCAGTGTCAGTAACAATCCCCCCCAGTGTCAGTAACAACCCTCCCCGTGTCAGTAACAATCCCACCGCAGTGTCAGTAACAATCTCCCCCAGTATCAGGAACATTCTCCCCCAGTGTCATTAACAATCCCCCCGTGTCAGTAACAATCCTCCTCAGTGGCAATAACAATCCCACCCAGTTTCAGTAACAATCCCTCCCAGTGTCAGTAACAATCCCCCCCAGTGTCAGTAACAATCCCCCCCAGTGTCAGTAACAATCCCCCCCAGTGTCAGTAACAATCGCCACCAGTGTCAGTAACAGTCCCCCCCCCAGTGTCAGTAACAATCCCCCCCCAGTGTCAGTAACAATCCCCCCCCCAGTGTCAGTAACAATCCCCCCCAGTGTCAGTAACGATCCCCCCCCAGTGTCAGGAACAATCACCCCATGTCAGTAACAATCTCCCCCAGTGTCAGGAACAATCGTCTCCAGTGTCAGGAACAATCCCCCCCTGTTTTCTGTAACAATCCCCCCCAGTGTCAGTAACAATCCCCCCACCAGAGTCAGGAACAATCCTCCCCAGTGTCAGTAACAACCCTCCCCCGTGTTAGTAACAATCCCACCGCAGTGTCAGTAACAATCTCCCCCAGTGTCAGTAACAATCTCCCCCAGTGTCTGTAACAATCCCCCCGCGTCAGTAACAACCCCGCCCCCAGTGTTAGTAACAATCCCCCCTGTGGCAGTAACAATCCCCCCAGTGTCAGTAACAATCCCCCCATGTCAGTAACAATACCCCCAGTGTCAGTAACAATGCCCCCCGTGTCAGTAACAATCCCACCCAGTGTCAGTAACAATCCCCCCATGTCAGTAACAATCCCCCCAGTTTCAGTAACAATCCCCCCCAGTGTCAGTAACAATCCCCCCCAGTGTCAGTAACATTCCCCCCAGTGTCAGTAAAAATCCTCCCAGTGTCAGTAACAAACCCCCCCATTGTCAGTAACAATCCCTCCCAGTGTCAGTAATCATCCCCCCCAAGTGTCAGTAACAATCCCGCCCACTGTCAGTAACGTTCCCCCCCACTGTCAGTAACATTCCAACCCAGTGTCAGTAACAATCCCCCCAGTGTCAGTTACAATCACCCCAGTGTCAGTAACAATCCCCCCCAGTGTCAGTAACAACCCTCCCCGTGTCAGTAACAATCCCACCGCAGTGTCAGTAACAATCTCCCCCAGTATCAGTTACAATCTCCCCCAGTGTCAGTAACAATCCCCCCGTGTCAGTAACAATCCTCCCCAGTGACAGTAACAATCCCCCCGTATCAGTAATAATCCCCCCATGTCAGTAAATATACCCCCAGCATCAGTAACAATCCCCCCGTGTCAGTAACAATCCTCCTCAGTGGCAGTAACAATCCCACCCAGTATCAGTAACAATCCCTCCCAGTGTCAGTAACAATCCCCCCCAGTGTCAGTAACAATCCCCCCCAGTGTCAGTAACAATCCCCCCCAGTGTCAGTAACAATCGCCCCCAGTGTCAGTAACAATCCCCCCCCCAGTGTCAGTAACAATCCCACCCAGTATCAGTAACAATCCCTCCCAGTGTCAGTAACAATCCCCCCCAGTGTCAGTAACAATCCCCCCCAGTGTCAGTAACAATCCCCCCCAGTGTCAGTAACAATCGCCCCCAGTGTCAGTAACAGTCCCCCCAGTGTCAGTAACAATCCCCCCCCAGTGTCAGTAACAATCCCCCCCCCAGTGTCAGTAACAATCCCCCCCCAGTGTCAGAAACAATCCCCCCCCCCAGTGTCAGTAACAATCCCCCCCAGTGTCAGTAACGATCCCCCCCAGTGTCAGGAACAATCACCCCATGTCAGTAACAATCTCCACCAGTGTCAGGAACAATCGTCTCCAGTGTCAGGAACAATCCCCCCCTGTTTTCTGTTACAATCCCCCCCAGTGTCAGTAACAATCCCCCCACCAGAGTCAGGAACAATCCTCCCCAGTGTCAGTAACAACCCTCCCCCATGTTAGTAACAATCCCACCGCAGTGTCAGTAACAATCTCCCCCAGTGTCAGTAACAATCTCCCCTAGTGTCTGTAACAATCCCCCCGCGTCAGTAACAATCCCGCCCCCAGTGTCAGTAACAATCCCCCCTGTGGCAGTAACAATCCCCCCAGTGTCAGTAACAATCCCCCCATGTCAGTAACAATACCCCCAGTGTCAGTAACAATCCCCCCCGTGTCAGTAACAATCCCACCCAGTGTCAGTAACAATCCCCCCATGTCAGTAACAATCCCCCCAGTTTCAGTAACAATCCCCCCAGTGTCAGTAACAATCCCCCCCAGTGTCAGTAACATTCCCCCCAGTGTCAGTAAAAATCCCCCCAGTGTCAGTAACAAACCCCCCCATTGTCAGTAACAATCCCTCCCAGTGTCAGTAATCATCCCCCCTAAGTGTCAGTAACAATCCCGCCCACTGTCAGTAACGTTCCCCCCCAGTGTCAGTAACATTCCAACCCAGTGTCAGTAACAATCCCCCCAGTGTCAGTTACAATCCCCCCAGTGTCAGTAACAATCCCCCCAGTGTCAGTAACAATCGCACCCAGCCCAGTGTCAGAAAGAAACTCCCGAAGCCCACTGTCAGTAACAATCCCCCCGTGTCAGTAACAATCCCCCCAATGTCAGTAACAATCCCCCCCAGTGTCAGTAACAACCCTCCCCGTGTCAGTAACAATCCCACCGCAGTGTCAGTAACAATCTCCCCCAGTATCAGTTACAATCTCCCCCAGTGTCAGTAACAATCCCCCCGTGTCAGTAACAATCCTCCCCAGTGACAGTAACAATCCCCCCGTATCAGTAATAATCCCCCCCATGTCAGTAAATATACCCCCAGCATCAGTAACAATCCCCCCGTGTCAGTAACAATTCTCCTCAGTGGCAGTAACAATCCCACCCAGTATCAGTAACAATCCCTCCCAGTGTCAGTAACAATCCCCCCCAGTGTCAGCAACAATCCCCCCCAGTGTCAGTAACAATTCCCCCCAGTTTCAGTAACAATCCCCCCCAGTGTCAGTAACAATCCCCCGCATGTCAGTAACAATCCCCCGTTTCAGTAACAGTCCCCCCCAGTGTCAGTAACAATCCCCCCCCAGTGTCAGTAACAATCCCCCCCCAGTGTCAGTAACAATCCCCCCCAGTGTCAGTAACAATCCCCCCCCCCAGTGTCAGTAACAATCCCCCCCAGTGTCAGTAACGATCCCCACCCCCCAGTGTCAGGAACAATCACCCCATGTCAGTAACAATCTCCCCCAGTGTCAATTACAATCGTCTCCAGTGTCAGTAACAATCCCCCCAGTTTTCCGTAACAATCCCCCCTAGTGTCAGTAATAATCCCCCCACCAGAGTCAGTAACAATCCCACCGCAGTGTCAGTAACAATCTCCCCCAGTCTCAGTAACAATCTCCCCCAGTGTCAGTAACAATCCCCCCGTGTCAGTAACAACCCCCCCCCTAGTGTAAGTAACAATCCCCCCTGTGGCAGTAACAATCCCCCCAGTGTCAGTAACAATCCCCCCATGTCAGTAACAATACCCCCAGCGTCAGTAACAATCCCCCCCAGTGTCAGTAACAATCCCCCCATGTCAGTAACAATCCCCCCAGTTTCAGTAACAATCCCCCCCAGTGTAAGTAACAATCCCTCCCCCAGTGTCAGTAACAATCCCCCAGTGTCAGGAAAAATCCCCCAGTGTCAGTTACAATCTCCCCCAGTGTCAGTTACAATCCCCGCCGTGTCAGTAACAACCCCACCCAGTGTCAGTAACAAACCTCCCATGTCAGTAACAATCCCCCCATGTCAGTAATAATACCCCCAGTGTCAGTAACAATCCCCCCCGTGTCAGTAACAATCCCACCCAGTGTCAGTAACAATCCCCCCATGTCAGTAACAATCCCACCCAGTATCAGTAACAATCCCTCCCAGTGTCAGTAACAATCCCCCCCAGTGTCAGCAACAATCCCCCCCAGTGTCAGTAACAATTCCCCCCAGTTTCAGTAACAATCCCCCCCAGTGTCAGTAACAATCCCCCGCATGTCAGTAACAATCCCCCGTTTCAGTAACAGTCCCCCCCAGTGTCAGTAACAATCCCCCCCCCAGTGTCAGTAACAATCCCCCCCCAGTGTCAGTAACAATCCCCCCCAGTGTCAGTAACAATCCCCCCCCCCAGTGTCAGTAACAATCCCCCCCAGTGTCAGTAACGATCCCCACCCCCCAGTGTCAGGAACAATCACCCCATGTCAGTAACAATCTCCCCCAGTGTCAATTACAATCGTCTCCAGTGTCAGTAACAATCCCCCCCAGTTTTCCGTAACAATCCCCCCTAGTGTCAGTAATAATCCCCCCACCAGAGTCAGTAACAATCCCACCGCAGTGTCAGTAACAATCTCCCCCAGTCTCAGTAACAATCTCCCCCAGTGTCAGTAACAATCCCCCTGTGTCAGTAACAACCCCCCCTAGTGTAAGTAACAATCCCCCCTGTGGCAGTAACCCCCAGTGTCAGTAACAATCCCCCCATGTCAGTAACAATACCCCCAGCGTCAGTAACAATCCCCCCAGTGTCAGTAACAATCCCCCCATGTCAGTAACAATCCCTCCAGTTTCAGTATCAATCCCCCCCAGTGTAAGTAACAATCCCTCCCCCAGTGTCAGTAACAATCCCCCCAGTGTCAGGAAAATCCCCCCAGTGTCAGTTACAATCTCCCCCAGTGTCAGTTACAATCCCCGCCGTGTCAGTAACAACCCCACCCAGTGTCAGTAACAATCCTCCCATGTCAGTAACAATCCCCCCATGTCAGTAACAATACCCCAGTGTCAGTAACAATCCCCCCCGTGTCAGTAACAATCCCACCCAGTGTCAGTAACAATCCCCCCATGTCAGTAACAATCCCCCAGTTTCAGTAACAATCCCCCCAGTGTCAGTAACAATCCCCCCCAGTGTCAGTAACATTCCGCCAGTGTCAGTAAAAATCCCCCCAGTGTCAGTAACAAACCCCCCCATTGTCAGTAACAATCCCTCCAGTGTCAGTAATCATCCCCCCTAAGTGTCAGTAACAATCCCGCCCACTGTCAGTAATGTTCCCCCCCAGTGTCAGTAACATTCCAACCCAGTGTCAGTAACAATCCCCCAGTGTCAGTTACAATCCCCCAGTGTCAGTTACAATCCCCCCAGTGTCAGTAACAATCGCACCCAGCCCAGTGTCAGAAAGAAACTCCCGAAGCCCACTGTCAGTAACAATCCCCCCGTGTCAGTAACAATCCCCCAATGTCAGTAACAATCCCCCCCAGTGTCAGTAACAACCCTCCCCGTGTCAGTAACAATCCCACCGCAGTGTCAGTAACAATCTCCCCCAGTATCAGTTACAATCTCCCCAGTGTCAGTAACAATCCCCCCGTGTCAGTAACAATCCTCCCCAGTGACAGTAACAATCCCCCCGTATCAGTAATAATCCCCCCCCATGTCAGTAAATATACCCCCAGCATCAGTAACAATCCCCCGTGTCAGTAACAATTCTCCTCAGTGGCAGTAACAATCCCACCCAGTATCAGTAACAATCCCTCCCAGTGTCAGTAACAATCCCCCCCAGTGTCAGCAACAATCCCCCCCAGTGTCAGTAACAATTCCCCCCAGTTTCAGTAACAATCCCCCCCAGTGTCAGTAACAATCCCCCGCATGTCAGTAACAATCCCCCGTTTCAGTAACAGTCCCCCCAGTGTCAGTAACAATCCCCCCAGTGTCAGTAACAATCCCCCCCAGTGTCAGTAACAATCCCCCCCAGTGTCAGTAACAATCCCCCCCCCCAGTGTCAGTAACAATCCCCCCCAGTGTCAGTAACGATCCCCACCCCCCAGTGTCAGGAACAATCACCCCATGTCAGTAACAATCTCCCCCAGTGTCAATTACAATCGTCTCCAGTGTCAGTAACAACCCCCCCAGTTTTCCGTAACAATCCCCCCTAGTGTCAGTAATAATCCCCCCACCAGAGTCAGTAACAATCCCCCACCAGAGTCAGTAACAATCCCACCGCAGTGTCAGTAACAATCTCCCCCAGTCTCAGTAACAATCTCCCCCAGTGTCAGTAACAATCGCCCCATGTCAGTAACAACCCCCCCCTAGTGTAAGTAACAATCCCCCCTGTGGCAGTAACAATCCCCCCAGTGTCAGTAACAATCCCCCCATGTCAGTAACAATACCCCCAGCGTCAGTAACAATCCCCCCAGTGTCAGTAACAATCCCCCCATGTCAGTAACAATCCCCCCATGTCAGTAACAATCCCCCCAGTTTCAGTAACAATCCCCCCCAGTGTAAGTAACAATCCCTCCCCCAGTGTCAGTAACAATCCCCCCAGTGTCAGGAAAAATCCCCCAGTGTCAGTTACAATCTCCCCCAGTGTCAGTTACAATCCCCGCCGTGTCAGTAACAACCCCACCCAGTGTCAGTAACAATCCTCCCATGTCAGTAACAATCCCCCATGTCAGTAACAATACCCCCAGTGTCAGTAACAATCCCACCCAGTGTCAGTAACAATCCCCCCATGTCAGTAACAATCCCCCCAGTTTCAGTAACAATCCCCCCAGTGTCAGTAACAATCCCCCCCAGTGTCAGTAACATTCCGCCCAGTGTCAGTAAAAATCCCCCAGTGTCAGTAACAAACCCCCCATTGTCAGTAACAATCCCTCCCAGTGTCAGTAATCATCCCCCCTAAGTGTCAGTAACAATCCCGCCCACTGTCAGTAACGTTCCCCCCCAGTGTCAGTAACATTCCAACCCAGTGTCAGTAACAATCCCCCCAGTGTCAGTTACAATCCCCCCAGTGTCAGTAACAATCCCCCCAGTGTCAGTAACAATCGCACCCAGCCCAGTGTCAGAAAGAAACTCCCGAAGCCCACTGTCAGTAACAATCCCCCCGTGTCAGTAACAATCCCCCCAATGTCAGTAACAATCCCCCCCAGTGTCAGTAACAACCCTCCCCGTGTCAGTAACAATCCCACCGCAGTGTCAGTAACAATCTCCCCAGTATCAGTTACAATCTCCCCCAGTGTCAGTAACAATCCCCCCGTGTCAGTAACAATCCTCCCAGTGACAGTAACAATCCCCCCGTATCAGTAATAATCCCCCCCATGTCAGTAAATATACCCCCAGCATCAGTAACAATCCCCCCGTGTCAGTAACAATTCTCCTCAGTGGCAGTAACAATCCCACCCAGTATCAGTAACAATCCCTCCCAGTGTCAGTAACAATCCCCCCCAGTGTCAGCAACAATCCCCCCCAGCGTCAGTAACAATTCCCCCCAGTTTCAGTAACAATCCCCCCCAGTGTCAGTAATAATCCCCCGCATGTCAGTAACAATCCCCCGTTTCAGTAACAGTCCCCCCCAGTGTCAGTAACAATCCCCCCCAGTGTCAGTAACAATCCCCCCCCCGTGTCAGTAACAATCCCCCCCAGTGTCAGTAACGATCCCCACCCCCCAGTGTCAGGAACAATCACCCCATGTCAGTAACAATCTCCCCCAGTGTCAATTACAATCGTCTCCAGTGTCAGTAACAATCCCCCCAGTTTTCCGTAACAATCCCCCCTAGTGTCAGTAATAATCCCCCCACCAGAGTCAGTAACAATCCCACCGCAGTGTCAGTAACAATCTCCCCCAGTCTCAGTAACAATCTCCCCCAGTGTCAGTAACAATCGCCCCGTGTCAGTAACAACCCCCCCCTAGTGTAAGTAACAATCCCCCCTGTGGCAGTAACAATCCCCCCAGTGTCAGTAACAATCCCCCCATGTCAGTAACAATACCCCCAGCGTCAGTAACAATCCCCCCCAGTGTCAGTAACAATCCCCCCATGTCAGTAACAATCCCCCCATGTCAGTAACAATCCCCCCAGTTTCAGTAACAATCCCCCCCAGTGTAAGTAACAATCCCTCCCCCAGTGTCAGTAACAATCCCCCCAGTGTCAGGAAAAATCCCCCCAGTGTCAGTTACAATCTCCCCCAGTGTCAGTTACAATCCCCGCCGTGTCAGTAACAACCCCACCCAGTGTCAGTAACAATCCTCCCATGTCAGTAACAATCCCCCCATGTCAGTAACAATACCCCCAGTGTCAGTAACAATCCCACCCAGTGTCAGTAACAATCCCCCCATGTCAGTAACAATCCCCCCAGTTTCAGTAACAATCCCCCCAGTGTCAGTAACAATCCCCCCCAGTGTCAGTAACAATCACCCCCAGTGTCAGTAACAACCATCCCCGTGTCAGTAACAATCCCACCGCAGTGTCAGTAACAATCTCCCCCAGTCTCAGTAACAATCTCCCCCAGTGACATTAACAATCCCCCCGTGTCAGTAACAATCCTCCCCAGTGTCAGTAACAATCCCCCCAGTGTCAGTAAAAATCCGCCCAGTGTCAGTAATAATCTCCCCCAGTGTCAGTAACAATCCCCGCCGTGCCACTAACAACCCCACCCCAGTGTCAGTAACAATCCCCCCTGTGGCAGTAACAATCCCCCCAGTGTCAGTAACAATCCCCCCATGTCAGTAACAATCCCCCCGTGTCAGTAACAATCCTCCCCAGTGTCAGTAACAATCCCCCCCAGTGTCAGTAACAATCCCCCCAGTGTCAGTAACAATCCCCCCCAGTGTCAGTAAAAATCCCCTCCCAGTGTCCGTAACAATTCCCCCCCAGTGTCAGTAACAATCACTCCCAGTGTCAGTAACAACCCCCCCAGTGTCAGTAACAATCCCCCCCACGTGTGAGTAACAAATCCCCTAGCCCAATGTTAGTAACAATTCCTCCCATGTCAGTCACAATCCCCCCCAGTGTCAGTAACGATCCCCCCCAGTATCAGTAACAGTCACCCCATGTCAGTAACAATCTCCCCCAGTGTCAGCAACAATCGCCTCCAATGTCAGTAACAATCCCCCCCCCAGTGTCAGTAGCAATCCCCCTCAGTGTCAGTATCAATCCCTCCGCCAGAGTCAGTAACTATCGCCCCCAGTGTCAGGAACAATCGCCCCACCAGAGTCAGTAACAATCCCCCCAGTCTCAGTAACAATCCCCCCAGTGTCAGTAACAATCCCCCGACCAGAGTCAGTAACAGTACCCCCAGTGTCAGTAACAATCCCCCCAGTGTCAGTAACAATCCCCCCTATGTCAGTAACAACCAGCCCCAGTGTCAGTAACAATCCCCCCCAGAGTCAGTAACAATCCCCCCCCGTGGCAGTAACAATCCCCCCAGTGTCAGTAACAATCCCACCGCAGTTTCAGGAACTATCTCCCCAATGTCAGTAACAATCTCCCCCAGTGTCAGTAACATTCCCCCCGTGTCAGTAACAATCCCCCCCCAGTGTCAGTAACAATCCCCCCCAGTGTCAGTAACAATCCCCCCGTGGCAGTAACAATCCCCCCAGTGTCAGTTACAATCTCCCCCAGTGTCAGTTACAATCCCCGCCGTGTCAGTAACAACCCCACCCAGTGTCAGTAACAATCCTCCCATGTCAGTAACAATCCCCCCATGTCAGTAACAATACCCCCAGTGTCAGTAACAATCCCACCCAGTGTCAGTAACAATCCCCCCATGTCAGTAACAATCCCCCCAGTTTCAGTAACAATCCCCCCAGTGTCAGTAACAATCCCCCCCAGTGTCAGTAACATTCCGCCCAGTGTCAGTAAAAATCCCCCCAGTGTCAGTAACAAACCCCCCCATTGTCAGTAACAATCCCTCCCAGTGTCAGTAATCATCCCCCCTAAGTGTCAGTAACAATCCCGCCCACTGTCAGTAACGTTCCCCCCCAGTGTCAGTAACATTCCAACCCAGTGTCAGTAACAATCCCCCCAGTGTCAGTTACAATCCCCCCAGTGTCAGTAACAATCCCCCCAGTGTCAGTAACAATCGCACCCAGCCCAGTGTCAGAAAGAAACTCCCGAAGCCCACTGTCAGTAACAATCCCCCCGTGTCAGTAACAATCCCCCCAATGTCAGTAACAATCCCCCCCAGTGTCAGTAACAACCCTCCCCGTGTCAGTAACAATCCCACCGCAGTGTCAGTAACAATCTCCCCCAGTATCAGTTACAATCTCCCCCAGTGTCAGTAACAATCCCCCCGTGTCAGTAACAATCCTCCCCAGTGACAGTAACAATCCCCCCGTATCAGTAATAATCCCCCCCATGTCAGTAAATATAACCCTAGCTTCAGTAACAATCCCCCCGTGTCAGTAACAATTCTCCTCAGTGGCAGTAACAATCCCACCCAGTATCAGTAACAATCCCTCCCAGTGTCAGTAACAATCCCCCCCAGTGTCAGCAACAACCCCCCCAGTGTCAGTAACAATTCCCCCCAGTTTCAGTAACAATCCCCCCCAGTGTCAGTAACAATCCCCCGCATGTCAGTAACAATCCCCCGTTTCAGTAACAGTCCCCCCCAGTGTCAGTAACAATCCCCCCCCAGTGTCAGTAACAATCCCCCCCCAGTGTCAGTAACAATCCCCCCCCAGTGTCAGTAACAATCCCCGCCCCAGTGTCAGTAACAATCTCCCCCAGTCTCAGTAACAATCTCCCCCAGTGTCAGTAACAATCCCCCCGTGTCAGTAACAACCCCCCCCCTAGTGTAAGTAACAATCCCCCCTGTGGCAGTAACAATCCCCCCAGTGTCAGTAACAATCCCCCCATGTCAGTAACAATACCCCCAGCGTCAGTAACAATCCCCCCCAGTGTCAGTAACAATCCCCCCATGTCAGTAACAATCCCCCCAGTTTCAGTAACAATCCCCCCCAGTGTAATTAACAATCCCTCCCCCAGTGTCAGTAACAATCCCCCCAGTGTCAGGAAAAATCCCCCCAGTGTCAGTTACAATCTCCCCCAGTGTCAGTTACAATCCCCGCCGTGTCAGTAACAACCCCACCCAGTGTCAGTAACAATCCTCCCATGTCAGTAACAATCCCCCCAATTTCAGTAACAATCCCCCCCAGTGTCAGTAACAATCCCCCCAGTGTCAGTAACAATCCCCCCAGTGTCAGTAAAAATCCCCCCAGTGTCAGTAACAAACCCCCCCATTGTCAGTAACAATCCCTCCCAGTGTCAGTAATCATCCCCCCAAGTGTCAGTAACGATCCTGCCCACTGTCAGTAACAATCCCCCCCAGTGTCAGTAACATTCCAACCCAGTGTCAGTAACAATCCCCCCAGTGTCTGTTACAAGCCCCCCAGTGTCAATAACAATCCCCCCAGTGTCAGTAACAATCGCACCCACACCAGTGTCAGAAACAAACTCCCGAAGCCCACTGTCAGTAACATACCCCCCGTGTCAGTAACAATCCCCCCCAGTGTCAGTAACAATCACCCCCAGTGTCAGTAACAACCATCCCCGTGTCAGTAACAATCCCACCGCAGTGTCAGTAACAATCTCCCCCAGTCTCAGTAACAATCTCCCCCAGTGACATTAACAATCCCCCCGTGTCAGTAACAATCCTCCCCAGTGTCAGTAACAATCCCCCCAGTGTCAGTAAAAATCCGCCCAGTGTCAGTAATAATCTCCCCCAGTGTCAGTAACAATCCCCGCCGTGCCACTAACAACCCCACCCCAGTGTCAGTAACAATCCCCCCTGTGGCAGTAACAATCCCCCCAGTGTCAGTAACAATCCCCCCATGTCAGTAACAATCCCCCCGTGTCAGTAACAATCCTCCCCAGTGTCAGTAACAATCCCCCCCAGTGTCAGTAACAATCCCCCCAGTGTCAGTAACAATCCCCCCCAGTGTCAGTAAAAATCCCCTCCCAGTGTCCGTAACAATTCCCCCCCAGTGTCAGTAACAATCACTCCCAGTGTCAGTAACAACCCCCCCAGTGTCAGTAACAATCCCCCCCACGTGTGAGTAACAAATCCCCTAGCCCAATGTTAGTAACAATTCCTCCCATGTCAGTCACAATCCCCCCCAGTGTCAGTAACGATCCCCCCCAGTATCAGTAACAGTCACCCCATGTCAGTAACAATCTCCCCCAGTGTCAGCAACAATCGCCTCCAATGTCAGTAACAATCCCCCCCCCAGTGTCAGTAGCAATCCCCCTCAGTGTCAGTATCAATCCCTCCGCCAGAGTCAGTAACTATCGCCCCCAGTGTCAGGAACAATCGCCCCACCAGAGTCAGTAACAATCCCCCCAGTCTCAGTAACAATCCCCCCAGTGTCAGTAACAATCCCCCGACCAGAGTCAGTAACAGTACCCCCAGTGTCAGTAACAATCCCCCCAGTGTCAGTAACAATCCCCCCTATGTCAGTAACAACCAGCCCCAGTGTCAGTAACAATCCCCCCCAGAGTCAGTAACAATCCCCCCCCGTGGCAGTAACAATCCCCCCAGTGTCAGTAACAATCCCACCGCAGTTTCAGGAACTATCTCCCCAATGTCAGTAACAATCTCCCCCAGTGTCAGTAACATTCCCCCCGTGTCAGTAACAATCCCCCCCCAGTGTCAGTAACAATCCCCCCCAGTGTCAGTAACAATCCCCCCGTGGCAGTAACAATCCCCCCAGTGTCAGTTACAATCTCCCCCAGTGTCAGTTACAATCCCCGCCGTGTCAGTAACAACCCCACCCAGTGTCAGTAACAATCCTCCCATGTCAGTAACAATCCCCCCATGTCAGTAACAATACCCCCAGTGTCAGTAACAATCCCACCCAGTGTCAGTAACAATCCCCCCATGTCAGTAACAATCCCCCCAGTTTCAGTAACAATCCCCCCAGTGTCAGTAACAATCCCCCCAGTTTCAGTAACAATCCCCCCCAGTGTCAGTAACAATCCCCCCAGTGTCAGTAACAATCCCCCCAGTGTCAGTAAAAATCCCCCCAGTGTCAGTAACAAACCCCCCCATTGTCAGTAACAATCCCTCCCAGTGTCAGTAATCATCCCCCCAAGTGTCAGTAACGATCCTGCCCACTGTCAGTAACAATCCCCCCCAGTGTCAGTAACATTCCAACCCAGTGTCAGTAACAATCCCCCCAGTGTCTGTTACAAGCCCCCCAGTGTCAATAACAATCCCCCCAGTGTCAGTAACAATCGCACCCACACCAGTGTCAGAAACAAACTCCCGAAGCCCACTGTCAGTAACATACCCCCCGTGTCAGTAACAATCCCCCCCAGTGTCAGTAACAATCACCCCCAGTGTCAGTAACAACCATCCCCGTGTCAGTAACAATCCCACCGCAGTGTCAGTAACAATCTCCCCCAGTCTCAGTAACAATCTCCCCCAGTGACATTAACAATCCCCCCGTGTCAGTAACAATCCTCCCCAGTGTCAGTAACAATCCCCCCAGTGTCAGTAAAAATCCGCCCAGTGTCAGTAATAATCTCCCCCAGTGTCAGTAACAATCCCCGCCGTGCCACTAACAACCCCACCCCAGTGTCAGTAACAATCCCCCCTGTGGCAGTAACAATCCCCCCAGTGTCAGTAACAATCCCCCCATGTCAGTAACAATCCCCCCGTGTCAGTAACAATCCTCCCCAGTGTCAGTAACAATCCCCCCCAGTGTCAGTAACAATCCCCCCAGTGTCAGTAACAATCCCCCCCAGTGTCAGTAAAAATCCCCTCCCAGTGTCCGTAACAATTCCCCCCCAGTGTCAGTAACAATCACTCCCAGTGTCAGTAACAACCCCCCCAGTGTCAGTAACAATCCCCCCCACGTGTGAGTAACAAATCCCCTAGCCCAATGTTAGTAACAATTCCTCCCATGTCAGTCACAATCCCCCCCAGTGTCAGTAACGATCCCCCCCAGTATCAGTAACAGTCACCCCATGTCAGTAACAATCTCCCCCAGTGTCAGCAACAATCGCCTCCAATGTCAGTAACAATCCCCCCCCCAGTGTCAGTAGCAATCCCCCTCAGTGTCAGTATCAATCCCTCCGCCAGAGTCAGTAACTATCGCCCCCAGTGTCAGGAACAATCGCCCCACCAGAGTCAGTAACAATCCCCCCAGTCTCAGTAACAATCCCCCCAGTGTCAGTAACAATCCCCCGACCAGAGTCAGTAACAGTACCCCCAGTGTCAGTAACAATCCCCCCAGTGTCAGTAACAATCCCCCCTATGTCAGTAACAACCAGCCCCAGTGTCAGTAACAATCCCCCCCAGAGTCAGTAACAATCCCCCCCCGTGGCAGTAACAATCCCCCCAGTGTCAGTAACAATCCCACCGCAGTTTCAGGAACTATCTCCCCAATGTCAGTAACAATCTCCCCCAGTGTCAGTAACATTCCCCCCGTGTCAGTAACAATCCCCCCCCAGTGTCAGTAACAATCCCCCCCAGTGTCAGTAACAATCCCCCCGTGGCAGTAACAATCCCCCCAGTGTCAGTTACAATCTCCCCCAGTGTCAGTTACAATCCCCGCCGTGTCAGTAACAACCCCACCCAGTGTCAGTAACAATCCTCCCATGTCAGTAACAATCCCCCCATGTCAGTAACAATACCCCCAGTGTCAGTAACAATCCCACCCAGTGTCAGTAACAATCCCCCCATGTCAGTAACAATCCCCCCAGTTTCAGTAACAATCCCCCCAGTGTCAGTAACAATCCCCCCCAGTGTCAGTAACATTCCGCCCAGTGTCAGTAAAAATCCCCCCAGTGTCAGTAACAAACCCCCCCATTGTCAGTAACAATCCCTCCCAGTGTCAGTAATCATCCCCCCTAAGTGTCAGTAACAATCCCGCCCACTGTCAGTAACGTTCCCCCCCAGTGTCAGTAACATTCCAACCCAGTGTCAGTAACAATCCCCCCAGTGTCAGTTACAATCCCCCCAGTGTCAGTAACAATCCCCCCAGTGTCAGTAACAATCGCACCCAGCCCAGTGTCAGAAAGAAACTCCCGAAGCCCACTGTCAGTAACAATCCCCCCGTGTCAGTAACAATCCCCCCAATGTCAGTAACAATCCCCCCCAGTGTCAGTAACAACCCTCCCCGTGTCAGTAACAATCCCACCGCAGTGTCAGTAACAATCTCCCCCAGTATCAGTTACAATCTCCCCCAGTGTCAGTAACAATCCCCCCGTGTCAGTAACAATCCTCCCCAGTGACAGTAACAATCCCCCCGTATCAGTAATAATCCCCCCCATGTCAGTAAATATAACCCTAGCTTCAGTAACAATCCCCCCGTGTCAGTAACAATTCTCCTCAGTGGCAGTAACAATCCCACCCAGTATCAGTAACAATCCCTCCCAGTGTCAGTAACAATCCCCCCCAGTGTCAGCAACAACCCCCCCAGTGTCAGTAACAATTCCCCCCAGTTTCAGTAACAATCCCCCCCAGTGTCAGTAACAATCCCCCGCATGTCAGTAACAATCCCCCGTTTCAGTAACAGTCCCCCCCAGTGTCAGTAACAATCCCCCCCCAGTGTCAGTAACAATCCCCCCCCAGTGTCAGTAACAATCCCCCCCCAGTGTCAGTAACAATCCCCGCCCCAGTGTCAGTAACAATCCCCCCCAGTGTCAGTAACGATCCCCACCCCCCAGTGTCAGGAACAATCACCCCATGTCAGTAACAATCTCCCCCAGTGTCAATTACAATCGTCTCCAGTGTCAGTAACAATCCCCCCCAGTTTTCCGTAACAATCCCCCCTAGTGTCAGTAATAATCCCCCCACCAGAGTCAGTAACAATCCCACCGCAGTGTCAGTAACAATCTCCCCCAGTCTCAGTAACAATCTCCCCCAGTGTCAGTAACAATCCCCCCGTGTCAGTAACAACCCCCCCCTAGTGTAAGTAACAATCCCCCCTGTGGCAGTAACAATCCCCCCAGTGTCAGTAACAATCCCCCCATGTCAGTAACAATACCCCCAGCGTCAGTAACAATCCCCCCCAGTGTCAGTAACAATCTCCCCATGTCAGTAACAATCCCCCCAGTTTCAGTAACAATCCCCCCCAGTGTAATTAACAATCCCTCCCCCAGTGTCAGTAACAATCCCCCCAGTGTCAGGAAAAATCCCCCCAGTGTCAGTTACAATCTCCCCCAGTGTCAGTTACAATCCCCGCCGTGTCAGTAACAACCCCACCCAGTGTCAGTAACAATCCTCCCATGTCAGTAACAATCCCCCCAATTTCAGTAACAATCCCCCCAGTGTCAGTAACAATCCCCCCAGTGTCAGTAACAATCCCCCCAGTGTCAGTAAAAATCCCCCCAGTGTCAGTAACAAACCCCCCCATTGTCAGTAACAATCCCTCCCAGTGTCAGTAATCATCCCCCCAAGTGTCAGTAACGATCCTGCCCACTGTCAGTAACAATCCCCCCCAGTGTCAGTAACATTCCAACCCAGTGTCAGTAACAATCCCCCCAGTGTCAGTTACAAGCCCCCCAGTGTCAATAACAATCCCCCCAGTGTCAGTAACAATCGCACCCACACCAGTGTCAGAAACAAACTCCCGAAGCCCACTGTCAGTAACATACCCCCCGTGTCAGTAACAATCCCCCCCAGTGTCAGTAACAATCACCCCCAGTGTCAGTAACAACCATCCCCGTGTCAGTAACAATCCCACCGCAGTGTCAGTAACAATCTCCCCCAGTCTCAGTAACAATCTCCCCCAGTGACATTAACAATCCCCCCGTGTCAGTAACAATCCTCCCCAGTGTCAGTAACAATCCCCCCAGTGTCAGTAAAAATCCGCCCAGTGTCAGTAATAATCTCCCCCAGTGTCAGTAACAATCCCCGCCGTGCCACTAACAACCCCACCCCAGTGTCAGTAACAATCCCCCCTGTGGCAGTAACAATCCCCCCAGTGTCAGTAACAATCCCCCCATGTCAGTAACAATCCCCCCGTGTCAGTAACAATCCTCCCCAGTGTCAGTAACAATCCCCCCCAGTGTCAGTAACAATCCCCCCAGTGTCAGTAACAATCCCCCCCAGTGTCAGTAAAAATCCCCTCCCAGTGTCCGTAACAATTCCCCCCCAGTGTCAGTAACAATCACTCCCAGTGTCAGTAACAACCCCCCCAGTGTCAGTAACAATCCCCCCCACGTGTGAGTAACAAATCCCCTAGCCCAATGTTAGTAACAATTCCTCCCATGTCAGTCACAATCCCCCCCAGTGTCAGTAACGATCCCCCCCAGTATCAGTAACAGTCACCCCATGTCAGTAACAATCTCCCCCAGTGTCAGCAACAATCGCATCCAATGTCAGTAACAATCCCCCCCCCAGTGTCAGTAGCAATCCCCCTCAGTGTCAGTATGAATCCCTCCGCCAGAGTCAGTAACTATCGCCCCCAGTGTCAGGAACAATCGCCCCACCAGAGTCAGTAACAATCCCCCCAGTCTCAGTAACAATCCCCCCAGTGTCAGTAACAATCCCCCGACCAGAGTCAGTAACAGTACCCCCAGTGTCAGTAACAATCCCCCCAGTGTCAGTAACAATCCCCCCTATGTCAGTAACAACCAGCCCCAGTGTCAGTAACAATCCCCCCCAGAGTCAGTAACAATCCCCCCCCGTGGCAGTAACAATCCCCCCAGTGTCAGTAACAATCCCACCGCAGTTTCAGGAACTATCTCCCCAATGTCAGTAACAATCTCCCCCAGTGTCAGTAACATTCCCCCCGTGTCAGTAACAATCCCCCCCCCAGTGTCAGTAACAATCCCCCCCAGTGTCAGTAACAATCCCCCCCGTGGCAGTAACAATCCCCCCAGTGTCAGTAACAATCCCCACCGTGTCAGCAACAATACCCCCAGCGTCAGTAACAATCTCCCCCAGTGTCAGTAACAAACCCCCCCAGTGTCAGTAACAATCCCCCCCAGTGTCAGTAACAATCCCCCCCAGTGTCAGTAACAATCCACCCATTTCAGTAACAATCCCCCCGTTTCAGTAACAATCTGCCCCGTGTCAGTAACAAACACTCCCCGTGTCAGTAAGAATCCCTCCCAGTGTCAGTAAAAATCCCCCCCAGTGTCAGTAACAATCCCCCCAGTGTCAGTAACATACCAAGCCACTGTCAGTAACAATCCCCCCAGTGTCAGTAACAATCCCCCCCAGTGTCAGGAATAGTCCCCCCAGTGTCAGTAACAATCCCCCCTAGTGTCAGTAATAATCCCCCCACCAGAGTCAGTAACAATCCCACCGCAGTGTCAGTAACAATCTCCCCCAGTCTCAGTAACAATCTCCCCCAGTGTCAGTAACAATCCCCCCGTGTCAGTAACAACCCCCCCCCTAGTGTAAGTAACAATCCCCCCTGTGGCAGTAACAATCCCCCCAGTGTCAGTAACAATCCCCCCATGTCAGTAACAATACCCCCAGCGTCAGTAACAATCCCCCCCAGTGTCAGTAACAATCCCCCCATGTCAGTAACAATCCCCCCAGTTTCAGTAACAATCCCCCCCAGTGTAATTAACAATCCCTCCCCCAGTGTCAGTAACAATCCCCCCAGTGTCAGGAAAAATCCCCCCAGTGTCAGTTACAATCTCCCCCAGTGTCAGTTACAATCCCCGCCGTGTCAGTAACAACCCCACCCAGTGTCAGTAACAATCCTCCCATGTCAGTAACAATCCCCCCAATTTCAGTAACAATCCCCCCCAGTGTCAGTAACAATCCCCCCAGTGTCAGTAACAATCCCCCCAGTGTCAGTAAAAATCCCCCCAGTGTCAGTAACAAACCCCCCCATTGTCAGTAACAATCCCTCCCAGTGTCAGTAATCATCCCCCCAAGTGTCAGTAACGATCCTGCCCACTGTCAGTAACAATCCCCCCCAGTGTCAGTAACATTCCAACCCAGTGTCAGTAACAATCCCCCCAGTGTCTGTTACAAGCCCCCCAGTGTCAATAACAATCCCCCCAGTGTCAGTAACAATCGCACCCACACCAGTGTCAGAAACAAACTCCCGAAGCCCACTGTCAGTAACATACCCCCCGTGTCAGTAACAATCCCCCCCAGTGTCAGTAACAATCACCCCCAGTGTCAGTAACAACCATCCCCGTGTCAGTAACAATCCCACCGCAGTGTCAGTAACAATCTCCCCCAGTCTCAGTAACAATCTCCCCCAGTGACATTAACAATCCCCCCGTGTCAGTAACAATCCTCCCCAGTGTCAGTAACAATCCCCCCAGTGTCAGTAAAAATCCGCCCAGTGTCAGTAATAATCTCCCCCAGTGTCAGTAACAATCCCCGCCGTGCCACTAACAACCCCACCCCAGTGTCAGTAACAATCCCCCCTGTGGCAGTAACAATCCCCCCAGTGTCAGTAACAATCCCCCCATGTCAGTAACAATCCCCCCGTGTCAGTAACAATCCTCCCCAGTGTCAGTAACAATCCCCCCCAGTGTCAGTAACAATCCCCCCAGTGTCAGTAACAATCCCCCCCAGTGTCAGTAAAAATCCCCTCCCAGTGTCCGTAACAATTCCCCCCCAGTGTCAGTAACAATCACTCCCAGTGTCAGTAACAACCCCCCCAGTGTCAGTAACAATCCCCCCCACGTGTGAGTAACAAATCCCCTAGCCCAATGTTAGTAACAATTCCTCCCATGTCAGTCACAATCCCCCCCAGTGTCAGTAACGATCCCCCCCAGTATCAGTAACAGTCACCCCATGTCAGTAACAATCTCCCCCAGTGTCAGCAACAATCGCCTCCAATGTCAGTAACAATCCCCCCCCCAGTGTCAGTAGCAATCCCCCTCAGTGTCAGTATCAATCCCTCCGCCAGAGTCAGTAACTATCGCCCCCAGTGTCAGGAACAATCGCCCCACCAGAGTCAGTAACAATCCCCCCAGTCTCAGTAACAATCCCCCCAGTGTCAGTAACAATCCCCCGACCAGAGTCAGTAACAGTACCCCCAGTGTCAGTAACAATCCCCCCAGTGTCAGTAACAATCCCCCCTATGTCAGTAACAACCAGCCCCAGTGTCAGTAACAATCCCCCCCAGAGTCAGTAACAATCCCCCCCCGTGGCAGTAACAATCCCCCCAGTGTCAGTAACAATCCCACCGCAGTTTCAGGAACTATCTCCCCAATGTCAGTAACAATCTCCCCCAGTGTCAGTAACATTCCCCCCGTGTCAGTAACAATCCCCCCCCAGTGTCAGTAACAATCCCCCCCAGTGTCAGTAACAATCCCCCCGTGGCAGTAACAATCCCCCCAGTGTCAGTAACAATCCCCCCCGTGTCAGCAACAATACCCCCAGCGTCAGTAACAATCTCCCCCAGTGTCAGTAACAAACCCCCCCAGTGTCAGTAACAATCCCCCCCAGTGTCAGTAACAATCCCCCCCAGTGTCAGTAACAATCCACCCATTTCAGTAACAATCCCCCCGTTTCAGTAACAATCTGCCCCGTGTCAGTAACAAACACTCCCCGTGTCAGTAAGAATCCCTCCCAGTGTCAGTAAAAATCCCCCCCAGTGTCAGTAACAATCCCCCCAGTGTCAGTAACATACCAACCCACTGTCAGTAACAATCCCCCCAGTGTCAGTAACAATCCCCCCCAGTGTCAGGAATAGTCCCCCCAGTGTCAGTAACAATCCCACCCAGCCCAGTGTCAGAAACAATCTCCCCAAGCCCACTGTCAGTAACAATCCCCCCGTATCAGTAACAACAACCCCCAGTGTCAGTAACAATCCCCCCCCGTGTCAGTAACAATCTCCCCCACTATCAGTAACAATCTGCCCCCAGTGTCAGGATCAATCGCCCCTCCCCAGCCCAGTGTCACAATCTGCCCCCAGTGTCAGTAACGATCCCCCCAGTGTCAGTAACAATCCGTCCCTCCGTGTCAGCAACAATCCCCCCCAGTGTTAGTAACAATCCCCCCAGTGTCAGTAAAAATCCCCCCCAGTGTCAGTAACAATCCCCCCCAGTGTCAGTAACAATCCCCCCCAGTGTCAGTAACAATCCCGCCCAGTGTCAGTAACAATCCCGCCCAGTGTCAGTAACAATCCCCCCCATGTCAGTAACAATCCCCCCATGTCAGTAACAATCCCCCCCAGTGTCAGTAACATTCCCCCCCAGTGTCAGCAACAATCCCTCCCAATGTCAGTAACAATCCCCCCAAGTGTCAGTAACAATCCCCCCCATGTCAGTAACAATACCCCCCAGTTTCAGTAACAATCCCCCCCAGTGTCAGTAACAATCCCCGCCAGTGTCAGTAACAATCCCACCCAGTGTCAGTAACAATCCCCCCCAGTGTCAGTAACAATCCCCCCCGTGGCAGTAACAATCCCCCCAGTGTCAGTAACAATCCCACCGCAGTTTCAGTAACTATCTCCCCCAGTGTCAGTAACATTCCCCCCGTGTCAGTAACAATCCCCCCCCAGTGTCAGTAACAATTCCCCCCAGTGTCAGTAACAATCCCCCCCGTGGCAGTAACAATCCCCCCAGTGTCAGTAACAATCCCCCCGTGTCAGCAACAAAATCCCCAGCATCAGTAACAATCTCCCCCAGTGTCAGTAACAATCCCCCCCAGTGTCAGTAACAATACCCCCCAGTGTCAGTAACAATACCCCCCAGTGTCAGTAACAATCCCCCCAGTGTCAGTAACAATCCCCCCGTTTCAGTAACAATCTCCCCCGTGTCAGTAACAAACCCCCCCGTGTCAGTAAGTATCCCTCCCAGTGTCAGTAAAAATCCCCCCCAGTGTCAGTAACAATCCCCCCCAGTGTCAGTAACATACCAACCCAGTGTCAGTAACAATCCCCCCCAGTGTCAGTAACAATCCCCCCCAGTGTCAGTAACAATCCCCCGCATGTCAGTAACAATCCCCCATTTCAGTAACAGTCCCCCCCAGTGTCAGTAACAATCCCCCCCCAGTGTCAGTAACAATCCCCCCCAGTGTCAGTAACAATCCCCCCCCAGTGTCAGTAACAATCCCCCCCCCAGTGTCAGTAACAATCCCCCCCAGTGTCAGTAACGATCCCCCCCCCAGTGTCAGGAACAATCACCCCATGTCAGTAACAATCTCCCCCAGTGTCAGTAACAATCGTCTCCAGTGTCAGTAACAATCCCCCCCAGTTTTCCGTAACAATCCCCCCTAGTGTCAGTAATAATCCCCCCACCAGAGTCAGTAACAATCCCACCGCTGTGTCAGTAACAATCTCCCCCAGTCTCAGTAACAATCTCCCCCAGTGTCAGTAACAATCCCCCCGTGTCAGTAACAACCCACCCCAGTGTCAGTAACAATCCCCCCTGTAGCAGTAACAATCCCCCCAGTGTCAGTAACAATCCCCCCATGTCAGTAACAATACCCCCAGCGTCAGTAACAATCCCCCCCAGTGTCAGTAACAATCCCCCCCAGTGTCAGTAAGAATCCCCCCATGTCAGTAACAATCCCCCCTGTTTCAGTAACAATCCCCCCCAGTGTAAGTAACAATCCCTCCCCCAGTGTCAGTAACAATCCCCCCAGTGTCAGGAAAAATCCCCCCAGTGTCAGTTACAATCTCCCCCAGTGTCAGTAACGATCCCCGCCGTGTCAGTAACAATCGCCCCCAGTGTCAGTAACAGTCCCCCCAGTGTCAGTAACAATCCCCCCCCAGTGTCAGTAACAATCCCCCCCCAGTGTCAGTAACAATCCCCCCCCAGTGTCAGTAACAACCCTCCCCGTGTCAGTAACAATCCCACCGCAGTGTCAGTAACAATCTCCCCCAGTCTCAGTAACAATCTCCCCCAGTGTCATTAACAATCCCCCCGTGTCAGTAACAATCCTCCCCAGTGTCAGTAACAATCCCCCCAGTGTCAGTAAAAATCCCCCCAGTGTCAGTAATAATCTCCCCCAGTGTCAGTAACAATCCCCGCCATGTCAGTAACAACCCCCCCCCAGTGTCAGTAACAATCCCCCCTGTGCCAGTAACAATTCCCCCAGTGTCAGTAACAATCCCCCCATGTCAGTAACAATACCCCCCAGCGTCAGTAACAATCCCCCCATGTCAGTAACAATCCTCCCCAGTGTAAGTAACAATCCCCCCCAGTGTCAGTAACAATCCCCCCAGTGTCAGGAACAATCCCCCCCATGTCAGTAACAATCCCCCCCCAGTGTACGAAACAATTCCCCCCCAGTGTCAGTAACAATCACTCCCAGTGTCAGTAACAACCCCCCCAGTGTCAGTAACAATCCCCCCCACGTGTGAGTAACAAACCCCCTAGCCCAATGTTAGTAACAATTCCTCCCATGTCAGTCACAATCCCCCCCCAGTGTCAGTAACGATCCCCCCCCAGTATCAGTAACAGTCACCCCATGTCAGTAACAATCTCCCCCAGTGTCAGCAACAATCGCCTCCAGTGTCAGTAACAATCCCCCCCCCAGTGTCAGTAGCAATCCCCCTCAGTGTCAGTATCAATCCCTCCGCCAGAGTCAGTAACTATCCCCCCCAGTGTCAGGAACAATCGCCCCACCAGAATCAGTAACAATCCCCCCAGTCTCAGTAACAATCCCCCCAGTGTCAGTAACAATCCCCCGACCAGAGTCAGTAACAGTACCCCCAGTGTCAGTAACAATCCCCCCAGTGTCAGTAACAATCCCCCCTATGTCAGTAACAACCCCCCACAGTGTCAGTAACAATCCCCCCCAGTGTCAGTAACAATCCCCCCCGTGGCAGTAACAATCCCCCCAGTGTCAGTAACAATCCCACCGCAGTTTCAGTAACTATCTCCCCCAGTGTCAGTAACAATCTCCCCCAGTGTCAGTAACATTCCCCCCGTGTCAGTAACAATCCCCCCCCCCAGTGTCAGTAACAATCCCCCCCAGTGTCAATAACAATCCCCCCCGTGGCAGTAACAATCCCCCCAGTGTCAGTAACAATCCCCCCGTGTCAGCAACAATACCCCCAGCGTCAGTAACAATCTCCCCCAGTGTCAGTAACAATCCCCCCAGTGTCAGTAACAATCCCCCCCAGTGTCAGTAACAATCCCCCCCAGTGTCAGTAACAATCCCCCCCATTTCAGTAACAATCCCCCCGTTTCAGTAACAATCTCCCCCGTGTCAGTAACAAACCCCCCCCGTGTCAGTAAGAATCCCTCCCAGTGTCAGTAAAAATCCCCCCCAGTGTCAGTAACAATCCCCCCCAGTGTCAGTAACATACCAACCCACTGTCAGTAACAATGGACCCAGTGTCAGTAACAATCCCCCCCAGTGTCAGTAATAATCCCCCCAGTGTCAGTAACAATCCCACCCAGCCCAGTGTCAGAAACAATCTCCCCAAGCCCACTGTCAGTAACAATCCCCCCGTATCAGTAACAACAACCCCCAGTGTCAGTAACAATCCCCCCCTGTGTCAGTAACAATCTCCCCCACTGTCAGTAACAATCTGCCCCCAGTGTCAGGATCAATCGCCCCTCCCCAGCCCAGTGTCACAATCTCCCCCCAGTGTCAGTAACGATCCCCCCCAGTGTCAGTAACAATCCGTCCCCCCGTGTCAGCAACAATCCCCCCCCAGTGTCAGTAACAATCCCCCCCAGTCAGTAAAAATCCCCCCCAGTGTCAGTAACAATCCCCCCCAGTGTCAGTAACAATCCCCCCCCAGTGTCAGTAACAAACCCCCCCAGTTTCAGTAACAATCCCACCCAGTGTCAGTAACAATCCCCCCCAGTGTCAGTAACAATCCCCCACAGTGTCAGTAAAGGTCACCCCGTGTCAGTAACAAACCCCCCCAGTGTCAGTAACAATCCCTCCCAGTGTCAGTAACCTTCCCCCCCAAGTGTCAGTAACAATCCCGACCACTGTCAGTAAAAATCCCACCCAGTGTCAGTAACAATCCCCCCCATGTCAGTAACAATACCCCAGTTTCAGTAACAATCCCCCCCAGTGTTCAGTAACAATCCCCCGCCAGTGTCAGTAACAATCCCACCCAGTGTCAGTAACAATCCCCCCCAGTGTCAGTAACAATCCCCCCCCGTGGCAGTAACAATCCCCCCAGTGTCAGTAACAATCCCACCGCAGTTTCAGTAACTATCTCCCCCAGTGTCAGTAACATTCCCCCCATGTCAGTAACAATCCCCCCCCAGTGTCAGTAACAATTCCCCCCAGTGTCAGTAACAATCCCCCCCCCCGTGGCAGTAACAATCCCCCCAGTGTCAGTAACAATCCCCCGTGTCAGCAACAAAATCCCCCTAGCATCAGTAACAATCTCCCCCAGTGTCAGTAACAATCCCCCCCAGTGTCAGTAACAATACCCCCCCAGTGTCAGTAACAATACCCCACCAGTGTCAGTAACAATCCCCCCAGTGTCAGTAACAATCCCCCCGTTTCAGTAACAATCTCCCCCGTGTCAGTAACAAACCCCCCCGTGTCAGTAAGTATCCCTCCCAGTGTCAGTAAAAATCCCCCCCAGTGTCAGTAACAATCCCCCCCCAGTGTCAGTAACATACCAACCCGTGTCAGTAACAATCCCCCCCAGTGTCAGTAACAATCCCCCCCCAGTGTCAGTAACAATCCCCCGCATGTCAGTAACAATCCCCCCATTTCAGTAACAGTCCCCCCCAGTGTCAGTAACAATCCCCCCCCAGTGTCAGTAACAATCCCCCCCCAGTGTCAGTAACAATCCCCCCCCAGTGTCAGTAACAATCCCCCCCCCCAGTGTCAGTAACAATACCCCCCAGTGTCAGTAACGATCCCCCCCCCCAGTGTCAGGAACAATCACCCCATGTCAGTAACAATCTCCCCCAGTGTCAGTAACAATCGTCTCCAGTGTCAGTAACAATCCCCCCCAGTTTTCCGTAACAATCCCCCCCTAGTGTCAGTAATAATCCCCCCACCAGAGTCAGTAACAATCCCACCGCTGTGTCAGTAACAATCTCCCCCAGTCTCAGTAACAATCTCCCCCAGTGTCAGTAACAATCCCCCCCGTGTCAGTAACAACCCACCCCAGTGTCAGTAACAATCCCCCCTGTAGCAGTAACAATCCCCCCCAGTGTCAGTAACAATCCCCCCCATGTCAGTAACAATACCCCCAGCGTCAGTAACAATCCCCCCAGTGTCAGTAACAATCCCCCCCAGTGTCAGTAACAATCCCCCCATGTCAGTAACAATCCCCCCTGTTTCAGTAACAATCCCCCCCAGTGTAAGTAACAATCCCTCCCCCAGTGTCAGTAACAATCCCCCCAGTGTCAGGAAAAATCCCCCCAGTGTCAGTTACAATCTCCCCCAGTGTCAGTAACGATCCCCGCCGTGTCAGTAACAACCCCCCAGTGTCAGTAACAATCGCCCCATGTCAGTAACAATCCCCCCCAATTTCAGTAACAATCCCCCCCAATGTCAGGAAACAATCCCCCCCCAGTGTCAGTAACAATCCCCCCCAGTGTCAGTAAAAAATCCCCCCAGTGTCAGTAACAAACCCCCCCATTGTCAGTAACAATCCCTCCCTGTGTCAGTAATCATTCCCCCCAAGTGTCACTAACGATCCTGCCCACTGTCAGTAACAATCCCCCCCAGTGTCAGTAACATTCCAACCCAGTGTCAGTAACAATCCCCCCCAGTGTCAGTTACAATCCCCCCAGTGTCAGGTAACAATCCCCCCAGTGTCAGTAACAATCGCACCCACACCAGTGTCAGAAACAAACTCCCGAAGCCCACTGTCAGTACAATCCCCGTCAGTAACAATCCCCCCGTGTCAGTAACAATCCCCCCCCAGTGTCAGTAACAACCCTCCCCGTGTCAGTAACAATCCCACCGCAGTGTCAGTAACAATCTCCCCCAGTCTCAGTAACAATCTCCCCCAGTGTCATTAAACAATCCCCCCCGTGTCAGTAACAATCCTCCCCCAGTGTCAGTAACAATCCCCCCAGTGTCAGTAAAAATCCCCCCAGTGTCAGTAATAATCTCCCCCAGTGTCAGTAACAAAGTAACAACCCCCCCCCCAGTGTCAGTAACAATCCCCCCTGTGGCAGTAACAATTCCCCCAGTGTCAGTAACAATCCCCCCATGTCAGTAACAATACCCCCCAGCGTCAGTAACAATCCCCCCGTGTCAGTAAGAATCCTCCCCAGTGTAAGTAACAATCCCCCCCAGTGTCAGTAACAATCCCCCCAGTGTCAGGAACAATCCCCCCCATGTCAGTAACAATCCCCCCCCAGTGTACGAAACAATTCCCCCCCAGTGTCAGTAACAATCACTCCCAGTGTCAGTAACAACCCCCCCAGTGTCAGTAACAATCCCCCCCACGTGTGAGTAACAAACCCCCTAGCCCAATGTTAGTAACAATTCCTCCCATGTCAGTCACAATCCCCCCCAGTGTCAGTAACGATCCCTCCCAGTATCAGTAACAGTCACCCCATGTCAGTAACAATCTCCCCCAGTGTCAGCAACAATCGCCTCCAGTGTCAGTAACAATCCCCCCCCCCAGTGTCAGTAGCAATCCCCCTCAGTGTCAGTATCAATCCCTCCGCCAGAGTCAGTAACTATCCCCCCCAGTGTCAGGAACAATCGCCCCACCAGAGTCAGTAACAATCCCCCCAGTCTCAGTAACAATCCCCCCAGTGTCAGTAACAATCCCCCGACCAGAGTCAGTAACAGTACCCCCAGTGTCAGTAACAATCCCCCCAGTGTCAGTAACAATCCCCCCTATGTCAGTAACAACCCCCCACAGTGTCAGTAACAATCCCCCCCAGTGTCAGTAACAATCCCCCCCGTGGCAGTAACAATCCCCCCAGTGTCAGTAACAATCCCACCGCAGTTTCAGTAACTATCTCCCCCAGTGTCAGTAACAATCTCCCCCAGTGTCAGTAACATTCCCCCCGTGTCAGTAACAATCCCCCCCCCAGTGTCAGTAACAATCCCCCCCAGTGTCAGTAACAATCCCCCCCGTGGCAGTAACAATCCCCCCAGTGTCAGTAACAATCCCCCCGTGTCAGCAACAATACCCCCAGCGTCAGTAACAATCTCCCCCAGTGTCAGTAACAATCCCCCCAGTGTCAGTAACAATCCCCCCCAGTGTCAGTAACAATCCCCCCCAGTGTCAGTAACAATCCCCCCATTTCAGTAACAATCCCCCCGTTTCAGTAACAATCTCCCCCGTGTCAGTAACAAACCCTCCCCGTGTCAGTAAGAATCCCTCCCAGTGTCAGTAAAAATCCCCCCCAGTGTCAGTAACAATCCCCCCCAGTGTCAGTAACATACCAACCCACTGTCAGTAACAATGGACCCAGTGTCAGTAACAATCCCCCCCAGTGTCAGTAATAATCCCCCCAGTGTCAGTAACAATCCCACCCAGCCCAGTGTCAGAAACAATCTCCCCAAGCCCACTGTCAGTAACAATCCCCCCGTATCAGTAACAACAACCCCCAGTGTCAGTAACAATCCCCCCCTGTGTCAGTAACAATCTCCCCCACTGTCAGTAACAATCTGCCCCCAGTGTCAGGATCAATCGCCCCTCCCCAGCCCAGTGTCACAATCTCCCGCCAGTGTCAGTAACGATCCCCCCCAGTGTCAGTAACAATCCGTCCCCCCGTGTCAGCAACAATCCCCCCCCAGTGTCAGTAACAATCCCCCCCAGTCAGTAAAAATCCCCCCCAGTGTCAGTAACAATCCCCCCCAGTGTCAGTAACAATCCCCCCCAGTGTCAGTAACAAACCCCCCCAGTGTCAGTAACAATCCCACCCAGTGTCAGTAACAATCCCCCCCAGTGTCAGTAACAATCCCCCCAGTGTCAGTAAAGGTCACCCCGTGTCAGTAACAAACCCCCCCAGTGTCAGTAACAATCCCTCCCAGTGTCAGTAACCTTCCCCCCCAAGTGTCAGTAACAATCCCGACCACTGTCAGTAAAAATCCCCCCCAGTGTCAGTAACATTCCAACCCAGTGTCAGTAACAATCCCCCTAGTGTCAGTTACAATCCCCCCCAGTGTCAGCAACAATCGCCTCCAGTGTCAGTAACAATCCCCCCCCAGTGTCAGTAACAATCCCCCTCAGTGTCAGTATCAATCCCTCCACCAGAGTCAGTAACTATCCCCCCCAGTGTCAGGAGCAATCGCCCCACCAGAGTCAGTAACAATCCCCCCAGTCTCAGTAACAATCCCCCCAGTGTCAGTAACAATCCCCCGACTAGAGTCAGTAACAGTACCCCCAGTGTCAGTAACAATCCCCCCAGTGTCATTAACAATCCCCCCATGTCAGTAACAACCCCACCCCAGTGTCAGTAACAATCCCTCCCAGTGTCAGTAACAATCCCCCCCATGGCAGTAACAATCCCCCCAGTGTCAGTAACAATCCCACCGCAGTTTCAGTAACTATCTCCCCCAGTGTCAGTAACAATCTTCCCCAGTGTCAGTAACATTCCCCCCGTGTCAGTAACAATCCCCCCCCAGTGTCAGTAACAATCCCCCAGAGTGTCAGTAACAATCCCCCCGTGGCAGTATAAATCCCGCCAGTGTCAGTAACAATCCCCCCCGTGTCAGCAACAATACCCCCAGCATCAGTAACAATCTCCCCCAGTGTCAGTAACAATCCCCCCCAGTGTCAGTAACAATCCCCCCCAGTGTCAGGAACAATCCCCCCCAGTGTCAGTAACAATCCCCCCATTACAGTAACAATCCCCCCGTTTCAGTAACAATCTCCCCCGTGTCAGTAACAAACGCCCCCGTGTCAGTAAGAATCCCTCCCAGTGTCAGTAAAAATCCCCCCCCAGTGTCAGTAACAATCCCCCCCAGTGTCAGTAACATACCAACCCAGTGTCAGTAACAATCCCCCCAGTGTCAGTAACAATCCCCGCCAGTGTCAGTAATAATCCCCCCAGTGTCAGTAACAATCCCACCCAGCCCAGTGTCAGAAACAATCTCCCCAAGCCCACTGTCAGTAACAATCCCCCCGTATCAGTAACAACAACCCCAGTGTCAGTAACAATCCCCCCCGTGTCAGTAACAATCTCCCCCACTGTCAGTAACAATCTGCCCCCAGTGTCAGGATCAATCGCCCCTCCCCAGCCCAGTGTCACAATCTCCCCCCAGTGTCAGTAACGATCCCCCCCTGTGTCAGTAACAATCCATCCCCCCGTGTCAGCAACAATCCCCCCCCAGTGTCAGTAACAATCCCCCCCAGTGTCAGTAACAATCCCCCCCAGTGTCAGTAACAATCCCCCCCAGTGTCAGTAACAATCCCGCCCAGTATCAGTAACAATCCCGCCCAGTGTCAGTAACAATCCCCCCATGTCAGTAACAATCCCCCCATGTCAGTAACAATCCCCCCCAGTGTCAGCAACAATCCCCCCCAATGTCAGTAACAATCCCCCCCAGTGTCAGTAACAATCCCCCCCATGTCAGTAACAATACCCCCAGTTTCAGTAACAATCCCCCCCAGTGTCAGTAACAATCCCCCCAGTGTCAGTAACAATCCCACCCAGTGTCAGTAACAATCCCCCCCAGTGTCAGTAACAATCCCCCCAGTGTCAGTAAAAGTCCCCCCGTGTCAGTAACAAACCCCCCCAGTGTCAGTAACAATCCCTCCCAGTGTCAGTAACCTTCCCCCCAAGTGTCAGTAACAATCCCGCCCACTGTCAGTAACAATCCCCCCAATGTCAGTAACATTCCAACCCAGTGTCAGTAACAATCCCCCTAGTGTCAGTTACAATCCCCCCCAGTGTCAGCAACAATCCCCCCAGTGTCAGTAACACTCACACTCAGCCCAGTGTCAGAAACAATCTCCCCAAGCCCACTGTCAGTAACAATCCCCCCATGTCAGTAACAATCCCCCCCAGTGTCAGTAACAATCCCCCCCAGTGTCAGTAACAACCCTCCCCATGTCAGCAACAATCCCACCGCAGTTTCAGTAACAATCTCCCCCAGTATCAGTAACAATCTCCCCAGTGTCAGTAACAATCCCCCCAGTGTCAGTAACAATCGCACCCAGCCCAGTGTCAGAAACAAACTCCCGAAGCCCACTGTCAGTAACAATCCCCCCGTGTCAGTAACAATCCCCCCCAGTGTCAGTAACAATCCCCCCCAGTGTCAGTAACAACCCTCCCCGTGTCAGTAAAAATCCCACCGCAGTGTCAGTCACAATCTCCCCCAGTACCAGTAACAATCCCCCCGTGTCAGTAACAATCCTCCCCAGTGTCAGTAACAATCCCCCCGTGTCAGTAATAATCCCCCCCCGTGTCAGTAACTATACCCCCAGCATCAGTAACAATCCCCCCGTGTCAGTAACAATCCTCCTCAGTGGCAGTAACAATCCCACCCAATGTCAGTAACAATCCCTCCCAGTGTCAGTTACAATCCCCCCAGTGTCAGTAACAATCCCCCCCAATGTCAGTAACAATCCCCCCAGTGTCAGTAACAATCCCCCCAGTGTCAGTAACAATCCCCCGCATGTCAGTAACAATCCCCCCAGTTTCAGTAACAGTACCCCCCAGCTTCAGTAACAATCCCCCCCAGTGTCAGTAACAATCCCCCCCCAGTGTCAGTAACAATCCCCCCCAGTGTCAGTAACAATCCCCCCCCAGTGTCAGAAACAATCCCCCCCAGTGTCAGTAACGATCCCCCCCCCAGTGTCAGGAACAATCACCCCATGTCAGTAACAATCTCCCCCAGTGTCAGTAACAATCGTCTCCAGTGTCAGTAACAATCCCCCCCAGTTTTCCGTAACAATCCCCCACAGTGTCAGTAACAATCCCCCCACCAGAGTCAGTAACAATCCTCCCCAGTGTAACAACCCTCCCCCGTGTTAGTAACAATCCCACCGCAGTGTCAGTAACAATCTCCCGCAGTGTCAGTAACAATCTCCCCCAGTGTCAGTAACAATCCCCACGTGTCAGTAACAACCCCCCCCAGTGTCAGTAACAATCCCCCCTGTGGCAGTAACAATCCCCCCAGTGTCAGTAACAATCCCCCATGTCAGTAACAAAACCCCCAGCGTCAGTAACAATCCCCCCCACTGTCAGTAACAATCCCCCCCCAGTGTCAGTAACAATCCCCCCCAGTGTCAGTAACAATCCCCCCATGTCAGTAACAATCCCCCAGTTTCAGTAACAATCCCCCCCAGTGTCAGTAACAATCCCCCCCCAGTGTCAGTAACAATCCCCCCAGTGTCAGTAAAAATCCCCCCAGTGTCAGTAACAAACCCCCCCATTGTCAGTAACAATCCCTCCCAGTGTCAGTAATCATCCCCCCCAAGTGTCAGTAACAATCCCGCCCACTGTCAGTAACATTCCCCCGTGTCAGTAACATTCCAACCCAGTGTCAGTAACAATCCCCCCAGTGTCAGTTACAATTCCCCCAGTGTCAGTAACAATCCCCCCAGTGTCAGTAACAATCGCACCCAGCCCAGTGTCAGAAAGAAACTCCCGAAGCCCACTGTCAGTAACAATCCCCCCATGTCAGTAACAATCCCCCCCAGTGTCAGTAACAATCCCCCCCAGTGTCAGTAACAACCCTTCCCGTGTCAGTAACAATCCCACCGCAGTGTCAGTAACAATCTCCCCCATGATCAGTAACAATCTCCCCCAGTGTCAGTAACAATCCCCCCAAGTCAGTAACAATCCTCCCCAGTGTCAGTAACAATCCCCCCGTGTCAGTAATAATCCCCCCCGTGTCAGTAACTATACCCCCAGCATCAGTAACAATCCACCCGTGTCAGTAACAATACTCCTCAGTGGCAGTAACAATCCCACCGAGTGTCAGTAACAATCCCTCCCAGTGTCAGTAACAATTCCCCCCAGTGTCAGTAACAATCCCCCCCAGTGTCAGTAACAATCCCCCCAGTTTCAGTAACAGTCCACCCCAGTGTCAGTAACAATCCCCCCCCAGTGTCAGTAACAATCCCCCCCCAGTGTCAGTAACAATCCCCCCCCAGTGTCAGTAACAATCCCCCCCCAGTGTCAGTAACAATCCCCCCCAGTGTCAGTAACGATCCCCCTCCAGTGTCAGGAACAATCACCCCATGTCAGTAACAATCTCCCCCAGTGCCAGTAACAATCGTCTCCAGTGTCAGTAACAATCCCCCCCAGTTTTCCGTAACAATCCCCCCCAGTGTCAGTAACAATCCCCCCACCAGAGTCAGTAACAATCCTGCCCAGTGTCGGTAACAACCCTCCCCCGTGTTAGTAACAATCCCACCGCAGTGTCAGTAACAATCTCCCCCAGTGTCAGTAACAATCTACCCCAGTGTCAGTTACAATCCCCCCGTGTCAGTAACAAGCCCCCCAGTGTCAGTAACAATCCCCCCTGTGGCAGTAACAAACCCCCCAGTGTGAGTAACAATCCCCCCATGTCAGTAACAATACCCCCAGCGTCAGTAACAATCCCCCCCACTGTCAGTAACAATCCCCCCCAGTGTCAGTAACTATCTCCCCCAGTGTCAGTAACAATCCCCCCATGTCAGTAACAATCCCCCCAGTTTCAGTAACAATCCCCCCCAGTGCCAGTAACAATCCCTCCCCCAGTGTCAGTAACAATCCCCCCAGTGTCAGTAACAATCCCCCCCGTGTCAGTAACAACCCCCCCAGTGTCAGTAACAATCCCCCCTGTGGCAGTAACAATCCCCCCAGTGTCAGTAACATTCCCCCCATGTCAGTAACAATACCCCCAGTGTCAGTAACAATCCCCCCCGTGTCAGTAACAATCCTCCCCAGTGTCAGTAACAAACCTCCCCAGTGTCAGTAACAATCCCCCAGTGTCAGTAACAATCACCCCAGTGTCAGTAACAATCCCCCCCAGTGTCAGTAACAATCCCCCCCGCAGTGTCAGTAACAATTCCCCCCCAGTGTCAGTAGCAATCACTCCCAGTGTCAGTAACAACCCCCCCAGTGTCAGTAACAATCCCCCCCACGTGTGAGTAACAAACCCCCTAGCCCAATGTTAGTAACAATTCCTCCCATGTCAGTAACAATCCACCCCAGTGTCAGTAACGATCCCCCCCAGTATCAGTAACAGTTACCCCATGTCAGTAACAATCTCCCCCAGTGTCAGTAACAATCGCTTCCAGTGTCAGTAACAATCCCCCCCCAGTGTCAGTAACAATCCCCCGCAGTGTCAGTAACAATCCCCCCACCAGAGTCAGTAACAATCCCCCCCAGTGTCAGGAACAATCTCCCCACCAGAGTCAGTAACAACCCCCCAGTATCAGTAACAATCCCCCCAGTGTCAGTAACAATCCCCCCACCAGAGTCAGTAACAGTCCCCCCAGTGTCAGTAACAATCCCCCCCAGTGTCAGTAACAATCCCCCCAGTGTCAGTAACAATCCCCCCACCAGAGTCAGTAACAATCCCCCCCAGTGTCAGGAACAATCTCGCCACCAGAGTCAGTAACAATCCCCCGCAGTGTCAGTAACAATCCCCCCTATGTCAGTAACAACCCCCCCAGTGTCAGTAACAATCCCCACCAGTGTCAGTAACAATCCCCCCCGTGGCAGTAACAATCCCCCCAGTGTCAGTAACAATCCCACCGCAGTTTCAGTAACTATCTCCCCCAGTGTCAGTAACAATCTCCCCCAGTGTCAGTAACATTCCCCCGTGTCAGTAACAATCCCCCCCCAGTGTCAGTAACAATCCCCCCCAGTGTCAGTAACAATCCCCCCCCGTGGCAGTAACAATCCCCCCAGTGTCAGTAACAATCCCCCCGTGTCAGCAACAATACCCCCAGCGTCAGTAACAAACTCCCCCAGTGTCAGTAACAATCCCCCCCAGTGTCAATAACAATCCCCCCCAGTGTCAGTAACAATCCCCCATGTCAGTAACAATCCCCCTGTTTCAGTAACAATCTCCCCCGTGTCAGTAACAAACCCCCCCGTGTCAGTAAGAATCCCTCCCAGTGTCAGTAAAAATCCCCCCCAGTGTCAGTAACAATCCCCCCCAGTGTCAGTAACATACCAACCCAGTGTCAGTAATAATCCCCCCAGTGTCAGTAACAATCCCCCCCAGTGTCAGTAATAATCCCCCCAGTGTCAGTAACAATCCCACCCAGCCCAGTGTCAGAAACAATCTCCCCAAGCCCACTGTCAGTAACAATCCCCCCGTGTCAGTAACAACAACCCCCAGTGTCAGTAACAATCCCCCCCGTGTCAGTAACAATCTCCCCCACTGTCAGTAACAATCCGCCCCCAGTGTCAGGATCAATCGCCCCTCCCCAGCCCAGTGTCAGTAACGATCCCCCCCAGTGTCAGTAACAATCCGTCCCCCCATGTCAGTAACAGTCCCCCCCAGTGTCAGGAACAATCCCCCCCAGTGTCAGCAACAATCCCCCCCAATGTCAGTAACAATCCCCCCCAGTGTCAGTAACAATCCCCCCATGTAGAGTAGCAATACCCCCAGCTTAAGTAACAATCCCCCCAGTGTCAGTAACATACCAACCCAGTGTCAGTAACAATCCCCCATGTGTCAGTAACAATCCCCCCCAGTGTCAGTAATAATCCCCCCAGTGTCAGTAACAATCCCACCCAGCCAAGTGTCAGAAACAATCTCCCCAAGCCCACTCTCAGTAACAATCCCCCCGTATCAGTAACAACAACCCCCAGTGTCAGTAACAATCCCACCCGTGTCAGTAACAATCTCCCCGACTGTCAGTAACAATCTGCCCCCAGTGTCAGGATCAATCGCCCCTCGCCAGCCCAGTGTCACAATCTCCCCCCAGTGTCAGTAACGATCCCCCCCAGTGTCAGTAACAATCCGCCCCCCCGTGTCAGCAACAATCCACCCCAGTGTCAGTAACAACCCCCCCCAGTGTCAGTAAAAATCCCCCCCAGTGTCAGTGACAATCCCCCCCAGTGTCAGTAACAATCCCCCCCAATGTCAGTAACAATCCCGCCCAGTGTCAGTAACAATCCCACCCAGTGTCAGTAACAATCCCCCCCATGTCAGTAACAATCCCCCCATGTCAGTAACAATCCCCCCCAGTGTCAGTAACAATCCCCCCCAGTGTCAGCAACAATCCCCCCCAATGTCAGTAACAATCCCCCCCAGTGTCAGGAACAATCCCCCCCAGTGTCAGTAACAATCTGCCCCCAGTGTCAGGATCAATCGCCCCTCGCCAGCCCAGTGTCACAATCTCCCCCCAGTGTCAGTAATGATCCCCCCCAGTGTCAGTAACAATCCGCCCCCCCGTGTCAGCAACAATCCCCCCCAGTGTCAGTAACAACCCCCCCAGTGTCAGTAACAATCCCCCCCCCAGTGTCAGTAACAATCCCCCCATGTCAGTAACAATCACCCAGTTTCAGTAACAATCCCCCCCAGTGTCAGTAACAATCCCCCCCCAGTGTCAGTAACAATCCCCCCAGTGTCAGTAAAAATCCTCCCAGTGTCAGTAACAAACCCCCCCATTGTCAGTAACAATCCCTCCCAGTGTCAGTAATCATCCCCCCCAAGTGTCAGTAACAATCCCGCCCACTGTCAGTAACATTCCCCCGTGTCAGTAACATTCCAACCCAGTGTCAGTAACAATCCCCCCAGTGTCAGTTACAATTCCCCCAGTGTCAGTAACAATCCCCCCAGTGTCAGTAACAATCGCACCCAGCCCAGTGTCAGAAAGAAACTCCCGAAGCCCACTGTCAGTAACAATCCCCCCGTGTCAGTAACAATCCCCCCCAGTGTCAGTAACAATCCCCCCCAGTGTCAGTAACAACCCTCCCCGTGTCAGTAACAATCCCACAGCAGTGTCAGTAACAATCTCCCCCATGATCAGTAACAATCTCCCCCAGTGTCAGTAACAATCCCCCCATGTCAGTGACAATCCTCCCCAGTGTCAGTAACAATCCCCCCGTGTCAGTAATAATCCCCCCCGTGTCAGTAACTATACCCCCAGCATCAGTAACAATCCCCCCGTGTCAGTAACAATCCTCCTCAGTGGCAGTAACAATCCCACCCAGTGTCAGTAACAATCCCTCCCAGTGTCAGTAACAATTCCCCCCCGTGTCAGTAATAACCCCCCCGTGTCAGTAACTATACCCCCAGCATCAGTAACAATCCCCCCGTGTCAGTAACAATCCTCCTCAGTGGCAGTAACAATCCCACCCAGTGTCAGTAACAATCCCCCCCAGTGTCAGTAACAATCCCCCCAGTTTCAGTAACAGTCCACCCCAGTGTCAGTAACAATCCCCCCCCAGTGTCAGTAACAATCCCCCCCCAGTGTCAGTAACAATCCCCCCCCAGTGTCAGTAACAATCCCCCCCCAGTGTCAGTAACAATCCCCCCCAGTGTCAGTAACGATCGCCCCCCAGTGTCAGGAACAATCACCCCATGTCAGTAACAATCTCCCCCAGTGTCAGTAACAATCCCCGCCCGTGGCAGTAACAATCCCCCCAGTGTCAGTAACAATCCCACCGCAGTTTCAGTAACTATCTCCCCCAGTGTCAGTAACAATCTCCCCCAGTGTCAGTAACATTCCCCCCGTGTCAGTAACAATCCCCCCCCAGTGTCAGTAACAATCCCCCCCAGTGTCAGTAACAATCCCCCCATGTCAGTAACAATCCCCCTGTTTCAGTAACAATCTCCCCCGTGTCAGTAACAAACCCCCCCGTGTCAGTAAGAATCCCTCCCAGTGTCAGTAAAAATCCCCCCCAGTGTCAGTATCAATCCCCCCCAGTGTCAGTAACATACCAACCCAGTGTCAGTAATAATCCCCCCAGTGTCAGTAACAATCCCCCCCAGTGTCAGTAATAATCCCCCCAGTGTCAGTAACAATCCCACCCAGCCCAGTGTCAGAAACAATCTCCCCAAGCCCACTGTCAGTAACAATCCCCCCGTGTCAGTAACAACAACCCCCAGTGTCAGTAACAATCCCCCCCGTGTCAGGATCAATCGCCCCTCCCCAGCCCAGTGTCAGTAACGATCCCCCCCAGTGTCAGTAACAATCCGTCCCCCCATGTCAGTAACAATTCCCCCCAGTGTCAGTAACAATCCCCCCCAGTGTCAGCAACAATCCGCCCAATGTCAGTAACAATCCCCCCCAGTGTCAGTAACAATCCCCCCATGTAGAGTAGCAATACCGCCAGTTTCAGTAACAATCCCCCCAGTGTCAGTAACAATCCCCCCAGTGTCAGTAACATACCAACCCAGTGTCAGTAACAATCGCCCATGTGTCAGTAACAATCCCCCCAGCGTCAGTAATAATCCCCCCAGTGTCAGTAACAATCCCACCCAGCCAAGTGTCAGAAACAATCTCCCCAAGCCCACTGTCAGTAACAATCCCCCCGTGTCAGTAACAACAACCCCCAGTGTCAGTAACAATTCCCCCCGTGTCAGTAACAATCTCCCCGACTGTCAGTAACAATCTGCCCCCAGTGTCAGGATCAATCGCCCCTCCCCAGCCCAGTGTCACAATCTCCCCCCAGTGTCAGTAACGATCCCCCCCAGTGTCAGTAACAATCCGTCCCCCCGTGTCAGCAAGAATCCCCCCCCAGTGTCAGTAACAACCCCCCCCAGTGTCAGTAAAAATCCCCCCCAGTGTCAGTGACAATCCCCCCCAGTGTCAGTAACAATCCCCCCCAGTGTCAGTAACAATCCCGCCCAGTGTCAGTAACAATCCCGCCCAGTGTCAGTAACAATCCCCCCCATGTCAGTAACAATCCCGCCATGTCAGTAACAATCCCCCCAGTGTCAGTAACAATCCCCCCCAGTGTCAGCAACAATCCCCGCCAATGTCAGTAACAATCCCCCCCAGTGTCAGGAACAATCCCCCCCATGACAGTAACAATACCCCCAGTTTCACTAACAATCCCCCCCAGTGTCAGTAACAATCCCCCCCAGTTTTCCGTAACAATCCCCCCCAGTGTCAGTAACAATCCCCCCACCAGAGTCAGTAACAATCCTGCCCAGTGTCGGTAACAACCCTCCCCCGTGTTAGTATCAATCCCACCGCAGTGTCAGTAACAATCTCCCCCAGTGTCAGTAACATTCTCCCCCAGTGTCAGTAACAATACCCCCGTGTCAGTAACAACCCCCCCAGTGCCAGTAACAATCCCCCCTGTGGCAGTAACAAACCCCCCAGTGTGAGTAACAATCCCCCCATGTCAGTAACAATACCCCCAGCGTCAGTAACAATCCCCCCAGTGTCAGTAACAATCCACCCCAGTGTCAGTAACAATCCCCCCATGTCAGTAACAATCCCCCCAGTTTCAGTAACAATACCCCCCAGTGCCAGTAACAATCCCTCCCCCAGTGTCAGTAACAATCCCCCCAGTGTCAAATAAAATCCCACGTGTCAGTAACAATCTCCCCCAGTGTCAGTAACAATCCCCCCCGTGTCAGTAACAACCCCCCACAGCGTCAGTAACAATCCCCCCTGTGGCAGTAACAATCCCCCCAGTGTCAGTAACAATCCCCCTATGTCAGTAACAATACCCCCCAGCGTCAGTAACAATCCCCCCGTGTCAGTAACAATCCTCCCCAGTGTCAGTAACAATCCTCCCCAGTGTCAGTAACAATCCCACCCAGTGTCAGTAACAATCACCACAGTGTCAGTAACAATCCCTTCCCCAGTGTCAGTAACCATCCCCCCCCAGTGTCAGTAACAATCCCCCCCCAGTGTAAGTAACAATCCCCCCCCAGTGTCAGTAACAATCTCCCCCAGTGTCAGTAACGATCCCCCCCCTAGTGTCAGGAACAATCACCCCATGTCAGTAACAATCTCCCCCAGTGTCAGTAACAATCGTCTCCAGTGTCAGTAACAATCCCCCCAGTTTTCCGTAACAATCCCCCCCAGTGTCAGTAACAATCCCCCCACCAGAGTCAGTAACAATCCTGCCCAGTGTCGGTAACAACCCTCCCCCGTGTTAGTAACAATCCCACCGCAGTGTCAGTAACAATCTCCCCCAGTGTCAGTAACAATCTCCCCCAGTGTCAGTAACAATCCCCCCGTGTCAGTAACAAGCCCCCCAGTGTCAGTAACAATCCCCCCTGTGGCAGTAACAAACCCCACAGTGTGAGTAACAATCCCCCCATGTCAGTAACAATACCCCCAGCGTCAGTAACAATCCCCCCCACTGTCAGTAACAATCCCCCCCGTGTCAGTAACAATCCCCCTCAGTGTCAGTAACAATCCCCCCATGTCAGTAACAATCCCCCCAGTTTCAGTAACAATCCCCCCCAGTGCCAGTAACAATCCCTCCCCCAGTGTCAGTAACAATCCCCCCAGTGTCAGTAACAATCCCCCCCGTGTCAGTAACAACCCCCCCAGTGTCAGTAACAATCCCCCCTGTGGCAGTAACAATCCCCCCAGTGTCAGTAACATTCCCCCATGTCAGCAACAATACGCCCCAGCGTCAGTAACAATCCCCCCATGTCAGTAACAATCCTCCCCAGTGTCAGTAACAATCCCCCCCAGTGTCAGTAACAATCCCCCCCAGTGTCAGTAACAATCACCCCAGTGTCAGTAACAATCCCCCCCAGTGTCAGTAACAATCCCCCCTGCAGTGTCAGTAACAATTCCCCCCCAGTGTCAGTAGCAATCACTCCCAGTGTCAGTAACAACCCCCCCAGTGTCAGTAACAATCCCCCCCACGTGTGAGTAACAAACCCCCAAGCCCAATGTTAGTAACAATTCCTCCCATGTCAGTAACAATCCCCCCCAGTGTCAGTAACGATCCCCCCCAGTATCAGTAACAGTTACCCCATGTCAGTAACAATCCCCCCCCAGTGTCAGTAACAATCTCGCCCAGTGTCAGTAACGATCCCCCCCCTAGTGTCAGGAACAATCACCCCATGTCAGTAACAATCTCCCCCAGTGTCAGTAACAATCGTCTCCAGTGTCAGTAACAATACCCCCCAGTTTTCCGTAACAATCCCCCCCAGTGTCAGTAACAATCCCCCCACCAGAGTCAGTAACAATCCTGCCCAGTTTCGGTAACAACCCTCCCCCGTGTTAGTAACAATCCCACCGCAGTGTCAGTAACAATCTCCCCCAGTGTCAGTAACAATCTCCCCCAGTGTCAGTAACAATCCCCCCGTGTCAGTAACAAGCCCCCCAGTGTCAGTAACAATCCCCCCTGTGGCAGTAACAAACCCCACAGTGTGAGTAACAATCCCCCCATGTCAGTAACAATACCCCCAGCGTCAGTAACAATCCCCCCCACTGTCAGTAACAATCCCCCCCAGTGTCAGTAACAATCCCCCTCAGTGTCAGTAACAATCCCCCCATGTCAGTAACAATCCCCCCAGTTTCAGTAACAATCCCCCCCAGTGCCAGTAACAATCCCTCCCCCAGTGTCAGTAACAATCCCCCCAGTGTCAGTAACAATCCCCCCCGTGTCAGTAACAACCCCCCCAGTGTCAGGAACAATCCCCCTGTGGCAGTAACAATCCCCCCAGTGTCAGTAACATTCCCCCCATGTCAGCAACAATACCCCCCAGCGAAGTAACAATCCCCCCCATGTCAGTAACAATCCTCCCCAGTGTCAGTAACAATCCCCCCCAGTGTCAGTAACAATCCCCCCCGTGTCAGTAACAATCACCCCAGTGTCAGTAACAATCCCCCCCAGTGTCAGTAACAATCCCCCCCGCAGTGTCAGTAACAATTCCCCCCCAGTGTCAGTAGCAATCACTCCCAGTGTCAGTAACAACCCCCCCAGTGTCAGTAACAATCCCCCCCACGTGTGAGTAACAAACCCCCAAGCCCAATGTTAGTAACAATTCCTCCCATGTCAGTAACAATCCCCCCCAGTGTCAGTAACGATCCCCCCCAGTATCAGTAACAGTTACCCCATGTCAGTAACAATCTCCCCCAGTGTCAGTAACAATCGCTTCCAGTGTCAGTAACAATCCCCCCCCCGTATCAGTAACAATCCCCCGCAGTGTCAGTAATAATCCCCCCAGTGTCAGTAACAATCCCCCCCAGTGTCAGTAATAATCCCCCCAGTGTCAGTAACAATCCCACGCAGCCCAGTGTCAGAAACAATCTCCCCAAGCCCACTGTCAGTAACAATCCCCCCGTGTCAGTAACAACAACCCCCAGTGTCAGTAACAATCCTCCCCGTGTCAGTAACAATCTCCCCCACTGTCAGTAACAATCCGCCCCCAGTGTCAGGATCAATCGCCCCCCCCAGCCCAGTGTCAGTAACGATCCCCCCCAGTGTCAGTAACAATCCGTCCCCCCATATCAGTAACAATCCCCCCCAGTGTCAGTAACAATCCCCCCCAGTGTCAGCAACAATCCCCCCAATGTCAGTAACAATCCCCCCCAGTGTCAGTAACAATCCCCCCATGTAGAGTAGCAATACCTCCAGTTTAAGTAACAATCCCCCCAGTTTCAGTAACAATCCCCCCCAGTGTCAGTAATAATCCCCCCAGTGTCAGTAACAATCCCACCCAGCCAAGTGTCAGAAACAATCTCCCCAAGCCCACTGTCAGTAACAATCCCCCCGTATCAGTAACAATAACCCCCAGTGTCAGAAACAATCCCCCCCGTGTCAGTAACAATCTCCCCGACTGTCAGTAACAATCTGCCCCCAGTGTCAGGATCAATCGCCCCTCCCCAGCCCAGTGTCACAATCTCCCCCCAGTGTCAGTAACGATCCCCCCCAGTGTCAGTAACAATCCGTCCCCCCGTGTCAATAACAATCCCCCCCCAGTGTCAGTAACAACCCCCCCCAGTGTCAGTAAAATCCCCCCCAGTGTCAGTGACAACCCCCCCAGTGTCAGTAACAATCACCCCCATGTCAGTAACAATCCCGCCCAGTGTCAGTAACAATCCCGCCCAGTGTCAGTAACAATCCTCCCCATGTCAGTAACAATCCCACCATGTCAGTAACAATCCCCCCCAGTGTCAGTAACAATCCCCCCCAGTTTTCCGTAACAATCCCCCCCAGTGTCAGTAACAATCCCCCCACCAGTGTCAGTAACAATCCTGCCCAGTGTCGGTAACAACCCTCCCCCGTGTTAGTAACAATCCCACCGCAGTGTCAGTAACAATCTCCCCCAGTGTCAGTAACAAACTCCCCCAGTGTCAGTAACAAACCCCCCGTGTCAGTAACAACCCCCCCCAGTGTCAGTAACAATCCCCCCTGTGGCAGTAACAAACCCCGCAGTGTGAGTAACAATCCCCCCATGTCGGTAACAATACCCCCAGCGTCAGTAACAATCCCCCCCACTGTCAGTAACAATCCCCCCCAGTGTCAGTAACAATCCCCCCAGTTTCAGTAACAATCCCCCCCAGTGCCAGTAACAATCCCTCCCCCAGTGTCAGTAACAATCCCCCCCGTGTCAGTAAAAATCCCCCGTGTCAATAACAATCTCCCCCAGTGTCAGTAATAATCCCCCCCGTGTCAGTAACAACCCCCCCCCAGTGTCAGTAACAATCCCCCCTGTGGCAGTAACAATCCCCCCAGTGTCAGTAACAATCCCCCCATGTCAGTAACAATACCCCCCAGCGTCAGTAACAATCCCCCCCGTGTCAGTAACAATCCTCCCCAGTGTCAGTAACAATCCTCCCCAGTGTCAGTAACAATCCCCCCCAGTGTCAGTAACAATCACCCCAGTGTCAGTAACAATCCCCCCCAGTGTCAGTAACAATCCCCCCCGCAGTGTCAGTAACAATTCCCCCCCAGTGTCAGTAGCAATCACTCCCAGTGTCAGTAACAACCCCCCCAGTGTCAGTAACAATCCCCCCACGTGTAACAAACCCCCTAGCCCAATGTTAGTAACAATTCCTCCCATGTCAGTAACAATCCCCCCCAGTGTCAGTAACGATCCCCCCCAGTATCAGTAACAGTTACCCCATGTCAGTAACAATCTCCCCCAGTGTCAGTAACAATCGCTTCCAGTGTCAGTAACAATCCCCCCCGTATCAGTAACAATCCCCCGCAGTGTCAGTAATAATCCCCCCAGTGTCAGTAACAATCCCCCCCCAGTGTCAGTAACAATCCCCCGCAGTGTCAGTAACAATCCCCCCACCAGAGTCAGTAACAATCCCCCCCAGTGTCAGGAACAATCTCCCCACCAGAGTCAGTAACAATCCCCCCAGTCTCAGTAACAATCCCCCCAGTGTCAGTAACAATCCCCCCACCAGAGTCAGTAACAGTCCCCCCAGTGTCAGTAACAATCCCCCCAGTGTCAGTAACAATCCCCCCTATGTCAGTAACAACCCCCTCCCAGTGTCAGTAACAATCCCCCCCAGTGTCAGTAACAATCCCCCCCGTGGCAGTAACAATCCCCCCAGTGTCAGTAACAATCCCACCGCAGTTTCAGTAACTATCTCCCCCAGTGTCAGTCACAATCTCCCCCAGTGTCAGTAACATTCCCCCGTGTCAGTAACAATCCCCCCCCAGTGTCAGTAACAATCCCCCCCAGTGTCAGTAACAATCCCCCCCGTGGCAGTAACAATCCCCCCAGTGTCAGTAACAATCCCCCCGTGTCAGCAACAATACCCCCAGCGTCAGTAACAATCTCCCCCAGTGTCAGTAACAATCCCCCCCAGTGTCAGTAACAATCCCCCCCAGTGTCAGTAACAATCCTCCCCAGTGTCAGTAACAATCCCCCCCGTGGCAGTAACAATCCCACCGCAGTTTCAGGAACTATCTCCCCCAGTGTCAGTAACAATCTCCCCCAGTGTCAGTAACATTCCCCCCGTGTCAGTAACAATCCCCCCCCAGTGTCAGTAACAAACCCCCCCAGTGTCAGTAACAATCCCCCCCCGTGGCAGTAACAATCCCCCCAGTGTCAGTAACAATCCCCCCGTGTGAGGAACAATACCCCCAGCGTCAGTAACAATCTCCCCCAGTGTCAGTAACAATCCCGCCCAGTGTCAGTAACAAGCCCCACCAGTGTCAGTAACAATCCCCCCCAGTGTCAGTAACAATCCCCCCATGTCAGTAACATTCCCCCTGTTTCAGTAACAATCTCCCCCGTGTCAGTAACAAACCCCCCCGTGTCAGTAAGAATCCCTCCCAGTGTCAGTAACAATCCCCCCCAGTGTCAGTAACAATCCCCCCCCGTGGCAGTAACAATCCCCCCAGTGTCAGTAACAATCCCACCGCAGTTTCAATAACTATCTCCCCCAGTGTCAGTAACAATCTCCCCCAGTGTCAGTAACATTCCCCCCGTGTCAGAAACAATCCCCCCCCAGTGTCAGTAACAATCCCCCCCAGTGTCAGTAACAATCCCCCCCCGTGGCAGTAACAATCCCCCCAGTGTCAGTAACAATCCCCCCGTGTCAGCAACAATACCCCCAGCGTCAGTAACAATCTCCCCCAGTGTCAGTAACATTCCCCCCGTGTCAGTAACAATCCCCCCCAGTGTCAGTAACAATCCCCCCCAGTGTCAGTAACAATCCCCCCATGGCAGTAACAATCCCCCCAGTGTCAGTAACAATCCCCCCATGTCAGCAACAATACCCCCAGCGTCAGTAACAATCTCCCCCAGTGTCAGTAACCATCCCCCCAGTGTCAGTAACAATCCCCCCAGTGTCAGTAACAATCCCCCCCAGTGTCAGTAACAATCCCCCCATGTCAGTAACAATCCCCCTGTTTCAGTAACAATCTCCCCCGTGTCAGTAACAAACCCCCCCGTGTCAGTAATAATCCCCCCAGTGTCAGTAACAATCCCCCCCAGTGTCAGTAATAAACCCCCCAGTGTCAGTAACAATCCCACCCAGCCCAGTGTCAGAAACAAACTCCCCAAGCCCACTGTCAGTAACAATCCCCCCGTGTCAGTAACAACAACCCCCTGTGTCAGTAACAATCCACCCCGTGTCAGTAACAATCTCCCCCACTGTCAGTAACAATCCGCCCCCAGTGTCAGGATCAATCGCCCCCCCAGCCCAGTGTCAGTAACAATCCCCCCCAGTGTCAGGAACAATCCGTCCCCCCATGTCAGTAACAATCCCCCCCAGTGTCAGTAACAATCCCCCGCAGTGTCAGCAACAATCCCCCCCAATGTCAGTAACAATCCCCCCCAGTGTCAGTAACAATCCCCCCATGTAGAGTAGCAATACCCCCAGTTTCAGTAACAATCCCCCCAGTGTCAGTAACAATCCCCCCAGTGTCAGTAACATACCAACCCAGTGTCAGTTACAATCCCCCATGTGTCAGTAACAATCCCCCCAGTGTCAGTAATAATCCCCCCAGTGTCAGTAACAATCCCACCCAGCCAAGTGTCAGAAACAATCTCCCCAAGCCCACTGTCAGTAACAATCCCCCGTATCAGTAACAACAAGCCCAGTGTCAGAAACAATCCCCCCGTGTCAGTAACAATCTCCTCGACTGTCAGTAACAATCTGCCCCCAGTGTCAGGATCAATCGCCCCTACCCAGCCCAGTGTCACAATCTCCCCCCAGTGTCAGTAACGATCCCCACCAGTGTCAGTAACAATCCGTCCCCCCGTTTCAGCAACAATCCCCCCCAGTGTCAGTAACAATCCCCCCCAGTGTCAGCAACAATCCCCCCATGTAGAGTAGCAATACCCCCAGTTTCAGTAACAATCCCCCCAGTGTCAGTAACAATCCCCCCAGTGTCAGTAACATACCAACCCAGTGTCAGTAACAATCCCCCATGTGTCAGTAACAATCCCCCCCAGTGTCAGTAATAATCCCCCCAGTGTCAGTAACAATCCCACCCAGCCAAGTGTCAGAAACAATCTCCCCAAGCCCACTGTCAGTAACAATCCCCCCGTATCAGTAACAACAACCCCCAGTGTCAGAAACAATCCCCCCCGTGTCAGTAACAATCTCCCCGACTGTCAGTAACAATCTGCCCCCAGTGTCAGGATCAATCGCCCCTACCCAGCCCAGTGTCACAATCTCCCCCCAGTGTCAGTAACGATCCCCCCCAGTGTCAGTAACAATCCGTCCCCCTGTGTCAGCAACAATCCCCCCCCAGTGTCAGTAACAACCCCCCCCAGTGTCAGTGACAACACCCCACAGTGTCAGTAACAATCCCCCCCAGTGTCAGTAACAATCCTGCCCAGTGTCAGTAACAATCCCGCCCAGTGTCAGTAACAATCCCCCCCATGTCAGTAACAATCCCACCATGTCAGTAACAATCCCCCCCAGTGTCAGTAACAATCCCCCCCAGTGTCAGCAACAATCCCCCCCAATGTTAGTAACAATCCCCCCCAGTGTCAGGAACAATCCCCCCCATGTCAGTAACAATACCCCCAGTTTCAGTAACAATCCCCCCCAGTGTCAGTAACAATCCCCCCCAGTGTCAGTAACAATCCCCCCACCAGTGTCAGTAAAAATCCTGCCCAGTGTCGGTAACAACCCTCCCCCGTTTTAGTAACAATCCCACCGCAGTGTCAGTAACAATCTCCCCCAGTGTCAGTAACAAACTCCCCCAGTGTCAGTAACAATCCCCCCGTGTCAGTAACAACACCCCCAGTGTCAGTAACAATCCCCCCTGTGGCAGTAACAAACCCCCCAGTGTGAGTAACAATCCCCCCATGTCAGTAACAATACCCCATCGTCAGTAACAATCCTCCCCACTGTCAGTAACAATCCCCCCCAGTGTCAGTAACAATCCCCCCCAGTTTCAGTAACAATCCCCCCCAGTGCCAGTAACAATCCCTCCCCCAGTGTCAGTAACAATCCCCCCAGTGTCAGTAAAAATCCCCCGTGTCAGTAACAATCTCCCCCAGTGTCAGTAACAATCCCCCCCGTGTCAGTAACAACCCCCCCCCAGTGTCAGTAACAATCCCCCCTGTGGCAGTAACAATCCCCCCAGTGTCAGTAACAGTCCCCCCATGTCAGTAACAATACCCCCCAGCGTCAGTCACAATCCCCCCCGGTGTCAGTAACAATCCTCCCCAGTGTCAGTAACAATCCTCCCCAGTGTCAGTAACAATCCCCCCCAGTGTCAGTAACAATCACCCCAGTGTCAGTAACAATCCCCCCCAGTGTCAGTAACAATCCCCCCCGCAGTGTCAGTAACAATTCCCCCCCAGTGTCAGTAGCAATCACTCCCAGTGTCAGTAACAACCCCCCCAGTGTCAGTAACAATCCCCCCACGTGTGAGTAACAAACCCCCTAGCCCAATGTTAGTAACAATTCCTCCCATGTCAGTAACAATCCCCCCCAGTGTCAGTAATGATCCCCCCCAGTATCAGTAACAGTTACCCCATGTCAGTAACAATCTCCCCCAGTGTCAGTAACAATCGCTTCCAGTGTCAGTAACAATCCCCCCCCAGTGTCAGTAACAATCCCCCGCAGTGTCAGTAACAATCCCCCCACCAGAGTCAGTAACAATCCCCCCCAGTGTCAGGAACAATCTCCCCACCAGAGTCAGTAACAATCCCCCCAGTCTCAGTAACAAACCCCCCAGTGTCAGTAACAATCCCCCCACCAGAGTCAGTAACAGTCCCCCCAGTGTCAGTAACAATCCCCCCAGTGTCAGTAACATTCCCCCCGTGTCAGTAACAATCCCCCCCCAGTGTCAGTAACTATCCCCCCCAGTGTCAGTAACAATCCCCCCCCGTGGCAGTAACAATCCCCCCAGTGTCAGTAACAATCCCCCCGTGTGAGGAACAATACCCCCAGCGTCAGTAACAATCTCCCCCAGTGTCAGTAACAATCCCCCCCAGTGTCAGTAACAATCCCCACCAGTGTCAGTAACAATCCCCCCCAGTGTCAGTAACAATCCCCCCATGTCAGTAACATTCCCCCTGTTTCAGTAACAATCTCCCCCGTGTCAGTAACAAACCCCCCCGTGTCAGTAAGAATCCCTCCCAGTGTCAGTAACAATCCCCCCCAGTGTCAGTAACAATCCCCCCCCGTGGCAGTAACAATCCCCCCAGTGTCAGTAACAATCCCACTGCAGTTTCAATAACTATCTCCCCCAGTGTCAGTAACAATCTCCCCCAGTGTCAGTAACATTCCCCCCGTGTCAGAAACAATCCCCCCCCAGTGTCAGTAACAATCCCCCCCAGTGTCAGTAACAATCCCCCCCCGTGGCAGTAACAATCCCCCCAGTGTCAGTAACAATCCCCCCGTGTCAGCAACAATACCCCCAGCGTCAGTAACAATCTCCCCCAGTGTCAGTAACATTCCCCCCGTGTCAGTAACAATCCCCCCCAGTGTCAGTAACAATCCCCCCCAGTGTCAGTAACAATCCCCCCATGGCAGTAACAATCCCCCCAGTGTCAGTAACAATCCCCCCATGTCAGCAACAATACCCCCAGCGTCAGTAACAATCTCCCCCAGTGTCAGTAACCATCCCCCCAGTGTCAGTAACAATCCCCCCAGTGTCAGTAACAATCCCCCCCAGTGTCAGTAACAATCCCCCCATGTCAGTAACAATCCCCCTGTTTCAGTAACAATCTCCCCCGTGTCAGTAACAAACCCCCCCGTGTCAGTAATAATCCCCCCAGTGTCAGTAACAATCCCCCCCAGTGTCAGTAATAAACCCCCCAGTGTCAGTAACAATCCCACCCAGCCCAGTGTCAGAAACAAACTCCCCAAGCCCACTGTCAGTAACAATCCCCCCGTGTCAGTAACAACAACCCCCTGTGTCAGTAACAATCCCCCCCGTGTCAGTAACAATCTCCCCCACTGTCAGTAACAATCCGCCCCCAGTGTCAGGATCAATCGCCCCCCCAGCCCAGTGTCAGTAACAATCCCACCCAGTGTCAGGAACAATCCGTCCCCCCATATCAGTAACAATCCCCCCCAGTGTCAGTAACAATCCCCCGCAGTGTCAGCAACAATCCCCCCCAATGTCAGTAACAATCCCCCCCAGTGTCAGTAACAATCCCCCCATGTAGAGTAGCAATACCCCCAGTTTCAGTAACAATCCCCCCAGTGTCAGTAACAATCCCCCCCAGTGTCAGTAACATACCAACCCAGTGTCAGTTACAATCCCCCATGTGTCAGTAACAATCCCCCCCTGTGTCAGTAATAATCCCCCCAGTGTCAGTAACAATCCCACCCAGCCATGTGTCAGAAACAATCTCCCCAAGCCCACTGTCAGTAACAATCCCCCGTATCAGTAACAACAAGCCCAGTGTCAGAAACAATCCCCCCCGTGTCAGTAACAATCTCCTCGACTGTCAGTAACAATCTGCCCCCAGTGTCAGGATCAATCGCCCCTACCCAGCCCAGTGTCACAATCTCCCCCCAGTGTCAGTAACGATCCCCCCCAGTGTCAGTAACAATCCGTCCCCCCGTTTCAGCAACAATCCCCCCCAGTGTCAGTAACAATCCCCCCCAGTGTCAGCAACAATCCCCCCATGTAGAGTAGCAATACCCCCAGTTTCAGTAACAATCCCCCCAGTGTCAGTAACAATCCCCCCAGTGTCAGTAACATACCAACCCAGTGTCAGTAACAATCCCCCATGTGTCAGTAACAATCCCCCCCAGTGTCAGTAATAATCCCCCCAGTGTCAGTAACAATCCCACCCAGCCAAGTGTCAGAAACAATCTCCCCAAGCCCACTGTCAGTAACAATCCCCCCGTATCAGTAACAACAACCCCCAGTGTCAGAAACAATCCCCCCCGTGTCAGTAACAATCTCCCCGACTGTCAGTAACAATCTGCCCCCAGTGTCAGGATCAATCGCCCCTACCCAGCCCAGTGTCACAATCTCCCCCCAGTGTCAGTAACGATCCCCCCCAGTGTCAGTAACAATCCGTCCCCCTGTGTCAGCAACAATCCCCCCCCAGTGTCAGTAACAACCCCCACCAGTGTCAGTGACAACACCCCACAGTGTCAGTAACAATCCCCCCCAGTGTCAGTAACAATCCTGCCCAGTGTCAGTAACAATCCCGCCCAGTGTCAGTAACAATCCCCCCCATGTCAGTAACAATCCCACCATGTCAGTAACAATCCCCCCCAGTGTCAGTAACAATCCCCCCCAGTGTCAGCAACAATCCCCCCCAATGTTAGTAACAATCCCCCCCAGTGTCAGGAACAATCCCCCCCATGTCAGTAACAATACCCCCAGTTTCAGTAACAATCCCCCCCAGTGTCAGTAACAATCCCCCCCAGTTTTCCGTAACAATCCCCCCCAGTGTCAGTAACAATCCCCCCACCAGTGTCAGTAAAAATCCTGCCCAGTGTCGGTAACAACCCTCCCCCGTTTTAGTAACAATCCCACCGCAGTGTCAGTAACAATCTCCCCCAGTGTCAGTAACAAACTCCCCCAGTGTCAGTAACAATCCCCCCGTGTCAGTAACAACACCCCCAGTGTCAGTAACAATCCCCCCTGTGGCAGTAACAAACCCCCCAGTGTGAGTAACAATCCCCCCATGTCAGTAACAATACCCCATCGTCAGTAACAATCCTCCCCACTGTCAGTAACAATCCCCCACAGTGTCAGTAACAATCCCCCCCAGTTTCAGTAACAATCCCCCCCAGTGCCAGTAACAATCCCTCCCCCAGTGTCAGTAACAATCCCCCCAGTGTCAGTAAAAATCCCCCGTGTCAGTAACAATCTCCCCCAGTGTCAGTAACAATCCCCCCCGTGTCAGTAACAACCCCCCCCAGTGTCAGTAACAATCCCCCCTGTGGCAGTAACAATCCCCCCAGTGTCAGTAACAGTCCCCCCATGTCAGTAACAATACCCCCCAGCGTCAGTCACAATCCCCCCCGGTGTCAGTAACAATCCTCCCCAGTGTCAGTAACAATCCTCCCCAGTGTCAGTAACAATCCCCCCCAGTGTCAGTAACAATCACCCCAGTGTCAGTAACAATCCCCCCCAGTGTCAGTAACAATCCCCCCCGCAGTGTCAGTAACAATTCCCCCCCAGTGTCAGTAGCAATCACTCCCAGTGTCAGTAACAACCCCCCCAGTGTCAGTAACAATCCCCCCACGTGTGAGTAACAAACCCCCTAGCCCAATGTTAGTAACAATTCCTCCCATGTCAGTAACAATCCCCCCCAGTGTCAGTAATGATCCCCCCCAGTATCAGTAACAGTTACCCCATGTCAGTAACAATCTCCCCCAGTGTCAGTAACAATCGCTTCCAGTGTCAGTAACAATCCCCCCCCAGTGTCAGTAACAATCCCCCGCAGTGTCCGTAACAATCCCCCCACCAGAGTCAGTAACAATCCCCCCCAGTGTCAGGAACAATCTCCCCACCAGAGTCAGTAACAATCCCCCCAGTCTCAGTAACAAACCCCCCAGTGTCAGTAACAATCCCCCCACCAGAGTCAGTAACAGTCCCCCCAGTGTCAGTAACAATCCCCCCAGTGTCAGTAACAATCCCCCCATGTCAGTAACAACCCCCCCCCAGTGTCAGTAACAATCCCCCCCAGTGTCAGTAACAATCCCCCCCCGTGGCAGTAACAATCCCCCCAGTGTCAGTAACAATCCCACCGCAGTTTCAGTAACTATCTCCCCCAGTGTCAGTCACAATCTCCCCCAGTGTCAGTAACATTCCCCCCGTGTCAGTAACAATCCCCCCCCAGTGTCAGTAACAATCCCCCCCAGTGTCAGTAACAATCCCCCCCCGTGGCAGTAACAATCCCCCCGTGTCAGTAACAATCCCCCCGTGTTAGAAACAATACCCCCAGCGTCAGTAACAATCTCCCCCAGTGTCAGTAACAATCCCCCCCAGTGTCAGTAACAATCCCCCAGGTGTCAGTAACAATCCCCCCCAGTGTCAGTAATAATCCCCCCAGTGTCAGTAACAATCCCACCCAGCCAAGTGTCAGAAACAATCTCCCCAAGCCCACTGTCAGTAACAATCCCCCCGTATCAGTAACAACAACCCCCAGTGTCAGAAACAATCCCCCCCCGTGTCAGTAACAATCTCCCCGACTGTCAGTAACAATCTGCCCCCAGTGTCAGGATCAATCGCCGCTACCCAGCCCAGTGTCACAATCTCACCCCAGTGTCAGTAACGATCCCCCCCAGTGTCAGTAACAATCCGTCCCCCCGTGTCAGCAACAATCCCCCCCCAGTGTCAGTAACAACCCCCCCCAGTGTCAGTGACAACCCCCCACAGTGTCAGTAACAATCCCCCCCAGTGTCAGTAACAATCCTGCCCAGTGTCAGTAACAATCCCGCCCAGTGTCAGTAACAATCCCCCCCATGTCAGTAACAATCCCACCATGTCAGTAACAATCCCCCCCAGTGTCAGTAACAATCCCCCCAAGTGTCAGCAACAATCCCCCCCAATGTTAGTAACAATCCCCCCCAGTGTCAGGAACAATCCCCCCCATGTCAGTAACAATACCCCCAGTTTCAGTAACAATCCCCCCCAGTGTCAGTAACAATCCCCCCCAGTTTTCCGTAACAATCCCCCCCAGTGTCAGTAACAATCCCCCCACCAGTGTCAGTAACAATCCTGCCCAGTGTCGGTAACAACCCTCCCCCGTGTTAGTAACAATCCCACCGCAGTGTCAGTAACAATCTCCCCCAGTGTCAGTAACAAACTCCGCCAGTGTCAGTAACAATCCCCCCGTGTCAGTAACAACCCCCCCCAGTGTCAGTAACAATCCCCCCTGTGGCAGTAACAAACCCCCCAGTGTGAGTAACAATCCCCCCATGTCAGTAACAATACCCCATCGTCAGTAACAATCCTCCCCACTGTCAGTAACAATCCCCCCCAATGTCAGTAACATTCCCCCCCAGTTTCAGTAACAATCCCCCCCAGTGCCAGTAACAATCCCTCCCCCAGTGTCAGTAACAATCCCCCCAGTGTCATTAAAAATCCCCCGTGTCAGTAACAATCTCCCCCAGTGTCAGTAACAATCCCCCCCGTGTCAGTAACAACCCCCCCCCAGTGTCAGTAACAATCCCCCCTGTGTCAGTAACAATCCCCCAGTGTCAGTAACAATCCCCCCATGTCAGTAACAATACCCCCCAGCGTCAGTCACAATCCCCCCCGGTGTCAGTAACAATCCTCCCCAGTGTCAGTAACAATCCCCCCCAGTGTCAGTAACAATCACCCCAGTGTCAGTAACAATCCCCCCCAGTGTCAGTAACAATCCCCCCCGCAGTGTCAGTAACAATTCCCCCCCAGTGTCAGTAGCAATCACTCCCAGTGTCAGTAACAACCCCCCCAGTGTCAGTAACAATCCCCCCACGTGTGAGTAACAAACCCCCTAGCCCAATGTTAGTAACAATTCCTCCCATGTCAGTAACAATCCCCCCCAGTGTCAGTAATGATCCCCCCCAGTATCAGTAACAGTTACCCCATGTCAGTAACAATCTCCCCCAGTGTCAGTAACAATCGCTTCCAGTGTCAGTAACAATCCCCCCCCAGTGTCAGTAACAATCCCCCGCAGTGTCAGTAACAATCCCCCCACCAGAGTCAGTAACAATCCCTCCCAGTGTCAGGAACAATCTCCCCACCAGAGTCAGTAACAATCCCCCCAGTCTCAGTAACAATCCACCCAGTGTCAGTAACAATCCCCCCACCAGAGTCAGTAACAGTCCCCCCAGTGTCAGTAACAATCCCCCCAGTGTCAGTAACAATCCCCACCAGTGTCAGTAACAATCCCCCCCCATGGCAGTAACAATATCCCCAGTGTCAGTAACAATCCCACCGCAGTTTCAGTAACAATCCCACCGCAGTTTCAGTAACTATCTCCCCCAGTGTCAGTCACAATCTCCCCCAGTGTCAGTAACATTCCCCCCGTGTCAGTAACAATCCCCACCCCAGTGTCAGTAACAATCCCCCCCAGTGTCAGTAACAATCCCCCCCTGTGACAGTAACAATCCCCCCGTGTCAGTAACAATCCCCCCGTGTTAGAAACAATACCGCCAGCGTCAGTAACAATCTCCCCCAGTGTCAGTAACAATCCCCCCCAGTGTCAGTAACAATCCCCCCCAGTGTCAGTAACAATCCCCCCCAGTGTCAGTAACAATCCCCCCCCCGTGGCAGTAACAATCCCCCCAGTGTCTGTAACAATCCCACCGCAGTTTCAGTAACTATCTCCCCCAGTGTCAGTAACAATCTCCCCCAGTGTCAGTAACATTCCCCCCGTGTCAGTAACAATCCCCCCCAGTGTCAGTAACAATCCCCCCCCGTGGAAATAACAATCCCCCCAGTGTCAGTAACAATCCCCCCGTGTCAGCAACAATACCCCCAGCGTCAGTAACAATCTCCCCCAGTGTCAGTAACAATCCCCCCCAGTGTCAGTAACAATCCCCTCATGTCAGTAACAATCCCCCTGTTTCAGTAACAATCTCCCCCGTGTCAGTAACAAACCCCCCCGTGTCAGTAAGAATCCCTCCCAGTGTCAGTAAAAATCCCCCCCAGTGTCAGTAACAATCCCCCCCAGTGTCAGTAACATACCAACTCAGTGTCAGTAATAATCCCCCCAGTGTCAGTAACAATCCCCCCCAGTTTCAGAAATAATCCCCCCAGTGTCAGTAACAATCCCACACAGCCCAGTGTCAGAAACAATCTCCCCAAGCCCACTGTCAGTAACAATCCCCCCGTGTCAGTAACAACAACCCCCAGTGTCAGTAACAATCCCCCCCGTGTCAGTAACAATCTCCCCCACTGTCAGTAACAATCCGCCCCCAGTGTCAGGATCAATCGCCCCTCCCCAGCCCAGTGTCAGTAACGATCCCCCCCAGTGTCATTAACTATCCGTCCCCCCATGTCAGTAACAATCCCCCCCAGTGTCAGTAACATTCCCCCCCAGTGTCAGCAACAATCCCCCCAATGTCAGTAACAATCCCCCCCAGTGTCAGAAACAATCCCCCCATGTAGAGTAGCAATACCGCCAGTTTCAGTAACAATCCCCCCAGTGTCAGTAACAATCCCCCCCTGTGTCAGTAACATACCAACCCAGTGTCAGTAACAATCCCCCATGTGTCAGGAACAATCCCTTCCAGTGTCAGTAATAATCCCCCCAGCGTCAGTAACAATCCCACCCAGCCAAGTGTCAGAAACAATCTCCCCAAGCCCACTGTCAGTAACCATCCCCCCGTATCAGTAACAACAACCCCCAGTGTCAGTAACAATCCCCCCCGTGTCAGTAACAATCTCCCCCAGTGTCAGTAACAATCCGTCCCCCCGTGTCAGCAACAATCCCCCCCCAGTGTCACTAACAACCCCCCCCAGTGTCAGTAACAATCCGTCCCGCCGTGTCAGCAACAATCCCCCCCCAGTGTCAGTAACAACCCCCCCAAGTGTCAGTAAAAATCCCCCCCAGTGTCAGTGACAATCCCCCCCAGTGTCAGTAACAATCCCCCCAGTGTCAGTAACAATCCCGCCCAGTGTCAGTAACAATCCCGCCCAGTGTCAGTAACAATCCCCCCCATGTCAGTAACAATCCCCCCATGTCAGTAACAATCCCCCCCAGTGTCAGTGACAATCCCCCCAGTGTCAGCAACAATCCCCCCCAATGTCAGTAACAATCCCCCCCAGTGTCAGGAACAATCCCCCCCATGTCAGTAACAATACCCCCAGTTTCAGTAACAATCCCCCCCAGTGTCAGTAACAATCCCCCCCAGTTTTCTGTAACAATCCCCCCCAGTGTCAGTAACAATCCCCCCATGTCAGTAACAATCCCCCCAGTTTCAGTAACAATCCCCCCGTGTCAGTAACAACCCCCCGCAGTGTCAGTAACAATCCCCCCTGTGGCAGTAACAAACCCCCCAGTGTGAGTAACAATCCCCCCATGTCAGTAACAATACCCCCAGCGTCAGTAACAATCCCCCCCAGTGTCAGTAACAATCCCCCCCAGTGTCAGTAACAATCCCCCCATGTCAGTAACAATCCCCCCAGTTTCAGTAACAATCCCCCCCAGTGCCAGTTACAATCCCTCCCCCAGTGTCAGTAACAATCCCCCCAGTGTCAGTAAAAAACCCCCATGTCAGTAACAATCTCCCCCAGTGTCAGTAACAATCCCCCCCGTGTCAGTAACAACCCCCCAGTGTCAGTAACAATCCCCCCTGTGGCAGTAACAATCCCCCCAGTGTCAGTAACAATCCCCCCATGTCAGGAACAATACCTCCCAGCGTCAGTAACAATCCCCCCCGTGTCAGTAACAATCCCCCCAGTATCAGTAACAGTTACCCCATGTCAGTAACAATCTCACCCAGTGTCAGTAACAATCGCTTCCAGTGTCAGTAACAATCCCCCCCCAGTGTCAGTAACAATCCCCCGCAGTGTCAGTAACAATCCCCCCACCAGTGTCAGTAACAATCCCCCCGTGTCAGTAACAACCCCCCCAGTGTCAGTAACAATCCCCCCTGTGGCAGTAACAATCCCCCCAGTGTCAGTAACAATCCCCCCATGTCAGGAACAATACCCCCCAGCGTCAGTAACAATCCCCCCCGTGTCAGTAACAATCCTCCCCAGTGTCAGTAACAATCCTCCCCAGTGTCAGTAACAATCCCCCCCAGTGTCAGTAACAATCACCCCAGTGTCAGTAACAATCCCCTCCAGTGTCAGTAACAATCCCACCCCAGTGTCAGTAACAATCCCCCCCCAGTGTCAGTAACAATCCCCCCCCAGTGTCAGTAACAATCCCCCCCCCAGTGTCAGTAACAATCCCCCCCAGTGTCAGTAACGATCCCCCCACGAGTGTTAGGAACAATCACCCCATGTCAGTTACAATCTCCCCCAGTGTCAGTAACAATCGTCTCCAGTGTCAGTCACAATCCCCCCCAGTTTTCCGTAACAATCCCCCCCAGTGTCAGTAACAATTCCCCCACCAGAGTCAGTAACAATCCTGCCCAGCGTCGGTAACAACCCTCCCCCGTGTTAGTAACAATCCCACCGCAGTGTCAGTAACAATCTCCCCCAGTGTCAGTAACAATCTCCCCCAGTGTCAGTAACAATCCCCCCGTGTCAGTAACAAGCCCCCCAGTGTCAGTAACAATCCCCCCTGTGGCAGTAACAAACCACCCAGTGTGATTAACAATCCCCCCATGTCAGTAACAATACCCCCAGCGTCAGTAACAATCCCCCCCACTGTCAGTAACAATCCCCCCCAGTGTCAGTAACAATCCCCCCCAGTGTCAGTAACAATCCCCCCATGTCAGTAACAATCCCCGCAGTTTCAGTAACAATCCCCCCCAGTGCCAGTAACAATCCCTCCCCCAGTGTCAGTAACAATCCCCCCAGTGTCAGTAACAATCCCCCCCGTGTCAGTAACAACCCCTCCCAGTGTCAGTAACAATCCCCCCTGTGGTAGTAACAAACCCCCCAGTGTCAGTAACATTCCCCCATGTCAGTAACAATACCCCCAGCGTCAGTAACAATCCCCCCTGTGTCAGTAACAATCCCCCCTGTGTCAGTAACAATCCTCCCCAGTGTCAGTAACAATCCTCCCCAGTGTCAGTAACAATCCCCCCCAGTGTCAGTAACAATCACCCCAGTGTCAGTAACAATCCCCCCCAGTGTCAGTAACAATCCCCCCCGCAGTGTCAGTAACAATTCCACCCAAGTGTCAGTAGCAATCCCCCCACGTGTGAGTAACAAACCCCCTAGCCCAATGTAAGTAACAATTCCTCCCATGTCAGTAACAATCCCCCCCAGTGTCAGTAACGATCCCCCCCAGTATCAGTAACAGTTACCCCATGTCAGTAACAATCTCCCCCAGTGTCAGTAACAATCGCTTCCAGTGTCAGTAACAATCCCCCCCCAGTGTCAGTAACAATCCCCCGCAGTGTCAGTAACAATCCCCCCACCAGAGTCAGTAACAATACCCCCCAGTGTCAGGAACAATCTCCCCACCAGAGTCAGTAACAATCCCCCCAGTCTCAATAACAATCCCCCCAGTGTCAGTAACAATCCCCCCACCAGAGTCAGTAACAGTCCCCCCAGTGTCAGTAACAATCCCCCCAGTGTCAGTAACAATCCCCCCTATGTCAGTAACAACCTCCCCCCGTGGCAGTAACAATCCCCCCCAGTTTTCCGTAACAATCCCCCCCAGTGTCAGTAACAATCCCCCCACCAGAGTCAGTAACAATCCTGCCCAGTGTCGGTAACAACCCTCCCCCGTGTTAGTAACAATCCCACCGCAGTGTCAGTAACAATCTCCCCCAGTGTCAGTAACAATCTCCCCCAGTGTCAGTAACAATCCCCCCGTGTCAGTAACAAGCCCCCCAGTGTCAGTAACAATCCCCCCTGTGGCAGTAACAAACCCCCCAGTGTGATTAACAATCCCCCATGTCAGTAACAATACCCCCAGCGTCAGTAACAATCCCCCCCACTGTCAGTAACAATCCCCCCCAGTGTCAGTAACAATCCCCCCAGTGTCAGTAACAATCCCCCCATGTCAGTAACAATCCCCGCAGTTTCAGTAACAATCCCCCCCAGTGCCAGTAACAATCCCTCCCCCAGTGTCAGTAACAATCCCCCCAGTGTCAGTAACAATCCCCCCCGTGTCAGTAACAACCCCTCCCAGTGTCAGTAACAATCCCCCCTGTGGTAGTAACAAACCCCCCAGTGTCAGTAACATTCCCCCATGTCAGTAACAATACCCCCCAGCGTCAGTAACAATCCCCCTGTGTCAGTAACAATCCTCCCCAGTGTCAGTAACAATCCTCCCCAGTGTCAGTAACAATCCCCCCCAGTGTCAGTAACAATCACCCCAGTGTCAGTAACAATCCCCCCCAGTGTCAGTAACAATCCCCCCCGCAGTGTCAGTAACAATTCCACCCAAGTGTCAGTAGCATTCCCCCCACGTGTGAGTAACAAACCCCCTAGCCCAATGTAAGTAACAATTCCTCCCATGTCAGTAACAATCCCCCCCAGTGTCAGTAACGATCCCCCCCAGTATCAGTAACATTTACCCCATGTCAGTAACAATCTCCCCCAGTGTCAGTAACAATCGCTTCCAGTGTCAGTAAAAATCCCCCCCCAGTGTCAGTAACAATCCCCCGCAGTGTCAGTAACAATCCCCCCACCAGAGTCAGTAACAATCCCCCCCAGTGTCAGGAACAATCTCCCCACCAGAGTCAGTAACAATCCCCCCAGTCTCAATAACAATCCCCCCAGTGTCAGTAACAATCCCCCCACCAGAGTCAGTAACAGTCCCCCCAGTGTCAGTAACAATCCCCCCAGTGTCAGTAACAATCCCCCCTATGTCAGTAACAACCCCCCCCCCGTGGCAGTAACAATCCCCCCAGTGTCAGTAACAATTCCACCGCAGTTTCAGTAACTATCTCCCCCAGTGTCAGTAACAATCTCCCCCAGTGTAAGTAACATACCCGCGTGTCAGTAACAATCCCCCCCAGTGTCAGTAACAATCCCCCCCAGTGTCAGTAACAATCCCCCCCCGTGGCAGTAACAATCCCCCCAGTGTCAGTAACAATCCCCCCGTGTCAGCAACAATACCCCCAGCGTCAGTTACAATCTCCCCCAGTGTCAGTAGCAATCCCCCCCAGTGTCAGTAACAATCCCCCCCAGTGTCAGTAACAATCCACCCCAGTGTCAGTAACAATCCCCCCCCGTGGCAGTAACAATCCCCCCAGTGTCAGTAACAATCCCACCGCAGTTTCAGGAACTATCTCCCCTAGTGTCAGTAACAATCTCCCCCAGTGTCAGTAACCATCCCCCCGTGTTAGCAAAAATCCCCCCCCAGTGTCAGTAACTATCCCCCCCAGTGTCAGTAACAATCCCCCCCGTGGCAGTAACAATCCCCCCAGTGTCAGTAACAATCCCCCCGTGTCAGCAACAATACCCCCAGCGTCAGTAACAATCTCCCCCAGTGTCAGTAACAATCCCCCCAGTGTCAGTAACAATCCCCCCCAGTGTCAGTAACAATCCCCCCCAGTGTCAGTAACAATCCCCCCCCCGTGGCAGTAACAATCCCCCCAGTGACAGTAACAATCCCACCGCAGTTTCAGTAACTATCTCCCCCAGTGTCAGTAACAATCTCCCCCAGTGTCAGTAACATTCCCCCCGTGTCAGTAACAATCCCCCCCAGTGTAAGTAACAATCCCCCCCAGTGTCAGTAACAATCCCCCCCGTGGCAGTAACAATCCCCCCAGTGTCAGTAACAATCCCCCCGTGTCAGCAACAATACCCCCAGCTTCAGTAACAATCTCCCCCAGTGTCAGTAACAATCCCCCCCAGTGTCAGTAACAATCCCCACCAGTGTCAGTAACAATCCCCCCCAGTGTCAGTAACAATCCCCCCATGTCAGTAACAATCCCCCTGTTTCAGTAACAATCTCCCCCGTGTCAGTAACAAACCCCCCCGTGTCAGTAAGAATCCATCCCAGTGTCAGTAAAAATCCCCCCCAGTGTCAGTAACAATCCCCCCCAGTGTCAGTAACATACCAACTCAGTGTCAGTAATAATCCCCCCAGTGTCAGTAACAATCCCCCCCAGTTTCAGTAATAATCCCGCCAGTGTCAGTAACAATCCCACCCAGCCCAGTGTCAGAAACAATCTCCCCCAGTGTCAGTAACAATCCCCCCCAGTGTCAGTAACAATCCCCCCCAGTGTCAGTAACAACCCTCCCCGTGTCAGTAACAATCCCACCGCAGTGTCAGTAACAATCTCCCCCAGTATCAGTAACAATCCCCCCCAGTGTCAGCAACAATCCCCCCAGTGTCAGTAACATTCCCCCCAGTGTCAGTAAAAATCCCCCCAGTGTCAGTAACAAACCCCCCCATTTTCAGTAACAATCCCTCCCAGTGTCAGTAATAATCCCCCCCAAGTGTCAGTAACAATCCCGCCCACTGTCAGTAACATTCCCCCCCAGTGTCAGTAACATTCCAACCCAGTGTCAGTAACAATCCCCCCAGTGTCAGGTACAATCCCCCCAGTGTCAGTAACAATCCCACCGCAGTGTCAGTAACAATCTCCCCCAGTATCAGTAACAATCCCCCCCAGTGTCAGCAACAATCCCCCCAGTGTCAGTAACATTCCCCCCAGTGTCAGTAAAAATCCCCCCAGTGTCAGTAACAAACCCCCCCATTTTCAGTAACAATCCCTCCCACTGTCAGTAACAATCCCCCCGTGTCAGTAACAATCCCCCCCAGTGTCAGTAACAATCCCCCCCCGTGTCAGTAACAATCCTCCCCAGTGTCAGTAACAATCCCCCCGTGTCAGTAATAATCCCCCCATGTCAGTAACTATACCCCCAGCATCAGTAACAATCCCCCCGTGTCAGTAACAATCCTCCTCAGTGGCAGTAACAATCCCACCCAGTATCAGTAACAATCCCTCCCAGTGTCAGTAACAATCCCCCCAGTATCAGTAACAATCCCCCCCAGTGTCAGTAACAATCCCCCCCAGTGTCAGTAACAATCCCCCCAGTGTCAGTAACAATCCCCCGCATGTCAGTAACAATCCCCCCAGTTTCAGTAACAGTCCCCCCCAGTGTCAGTAACAATCCCCCCCCAGTGTCAGTAACATTCCCCCCCCAGTGTCAGTAACAATCCCCCCCCGTGTCAGTAACAATCCCCCCCCCAGTGTCAGTAACAATCCCCCCCAGTGTCAGTAACGATCCCCCCGCCCAGTGTCAGGAACAATCACCCCATGTCAGTAACAAGCTCCCCCAGTGTCAGTAACAATCGTCTCCAGTGTCAGTAACAATCCCCCCCAGTTTTCCGTAACAATCCCCCCTAGTGTCAGTAATAATCCCCCCACCAGAGTCAGTAACAATCCTGCCCAGTATCAGTAACAACCCTCCCCCGTGTTAGTAACAATCCCACCTCAGTGTCAGTAACAATCTCCCCCAGGCTCAGTAACAATCTCCCCCAGTGTCAGTAACAATCCCCCCGTGTCAGTAACAAACCCCCCCGGTGTCAGTAACAATCCCCCCTGTGGCAGTAACAATCCCCCCAGTGTCAGTAACAATCCCCCCATGTCAGCAACAATAGCCCCAGCGTCAGTAACAATCTCCCCCAGTGTCAGTGACAATCCCCCCCAGTGTCAGTAACAATCCCCCCCAGTGTCAGTAACAATCCCCCCCAGTGTCAGTAGCAATCCACCCATGTCAGTAACAATCCCCCCCAGTGTCAGTAACAATCCCCCCCCCAGTGTCAGTAACAATCCCCCCCCCCAGTGTCAGTAACAATCCCCCCCAGTGTCAGTAACGATCCCCCCGCCCAGTGTCAGGAACAATCACCCCATGTCAGTAACAATCTCCCCCAGTGTCAGTAACAATCGTCTCCAGTGTCAGTAACAATCCCCCCCAGTTTTCCGTAACAATCCCCCCTATTGTCAGTAATAATCCCCCCACCAGAGTCAGTAACAATCCTCCCCAGTATCAGTAACAACCCTCCCCCGTGTTAGTAACAATCCCACTGCAGTTTCAGTAACAATCTCCCCACCAGAGTCAGTAACAATCCCCCCAGTCTCAGGAACAATCCCCCCAGTGTCAGTAACAATCCCCCCACCAGAGTCAGTAACAGTCCCCCCAGTGTCAGTAACAATCCCCCCAGTGTCAGTAGCAATCCCCCCTATGTCAGTAACAACCCTCCCCCAGTGTCAGTAACAATCCCCCCAGTGTCAGTAAAAATCGCCCGTGTCAGTAACAATCTCCCCCAGTGTCAGTAACAATCGCCCCCGTGTCAGTAACAACCCCCCCCCAGTGTCAGTAACAATCCCCCCTGTGGCAGTAACAAACCCCCAGTGTCAGTAACAATCCCCCCATGTCAGTAACAATTCCCCCCGTGTCAGTAACAATCCTCCCCAGTGTCAGTAACAATCCTCCCCAGTGTCAGTAACAATCCCCCCCGTGTCAGTAACAATCCTCCCCAGTGTCAGTAACAATCCTCCCCAGTGTCAGTAACAATCCCCCCCAGTGTCAGTAACAATCGCCCCAGTGTCAGTAACAATCCCCCCCAGTGTCAGTAACAATTCCCCCCCAGTGTCAGTAGCAATCACTCCCAGTGTCAGGAACAACCCCCCCCCAGTGTCAGTTACAATCCCCCCACGTGTGAGTAACAAACCCCCTAGCCCAATGTTAGTAACAATTCCTCCCATGTCAGTAACAATCCCCCCCAGTGTCAGTAACGATCCCCCCCAGTATCAGTAACAGTTACCCCATGTCAGTAACAATCTCACCCAGTGTCAGTAACAATCGCTTCCAGTGTCAGTAACAATCCCCCCCCCCAGTGTCAGTAACAATCCCCCGCAGTGTCAGTAACAATCCCCCCACCAGAGTCAGTAACAATCCCCCCCAGTGTCAGGAACAATCTCCCCACCAGAGTCAGTAACAATCCCCCCAGTCTCAGTAACAATCCCCCCAGTTTCAGTAACAGTTACCCCATGTCAGTAACAATCTCACCCAGTGTCAGTAACAATCGCTTCCAGTGTCAGTAACAATCCCCCCCCAGTGTCAGTAACAATCCCCCCAGTGACAGTAACAATCCCACCGCAGTTTCAGTAACTATCTCCCCCAGTGTCAGTAACAATCTCCCCCAGTGTCAGTAACATTCCCCCCGTGTCAGTAACAATCCCCCCCAGTGTAAGTAACAATCCCCCCCAGTGTCAGTAACAATCCCCCCCGTGGCAGTAACAATCCCCCCAGTGTCAGTAACAATCCCCCCGTGTCAGCAACAATACCCCCAGCTTCAGTAACAATCTCCCCCAGTGTCAGTAACAATCCCCCCCAGTGTCAGTAACAATCCCCACCAGTGTCAGTAACAATCCCCCCCAGTGTCAGTAACAATCCCCCCATGTCAGTAACAATCCCCCTGTTTCAGTAACAATCTCCCCCGTGTCAGTAACAAACCCCCCCGTGTCAGTAAGAATCCATCCCAGTGTCAGTAAAAATCCCCCCCAGTGTCAGTAACAATCCCCCCCAGTGTCAGTAACATACCAACTCAGTGTCAGTAATAATCCCCCCAGTGTCAGTAACAATCCCCCCCAGTTTCAGTAATAATCCCGCCAGTGTCAGTAACAATCCCACCCAGCCCAGTGTCAGAAACAATCTCCCCCAGTGTCAGTAACAATCCCCCCCAGTGTCAGTAACAATCCCCCCCAGTGTCAGTAACAACCCTCCCCGTGTCAGTAACAATCCCACCGCAGTGTCAGTAACAATCTCCCCCAGTATCAGTAACAATCCCCCCCAGTGTCAGCAACAATCCCCCCAGTGTCAGTAACATTCCCCCCAGTGTCAGTAAAAATCCCCCCAGTGTCAGTAACAAACCCCCCCATTTTCAGTAACAATCCCTCCCAGTGTCAGTAATAATCCCCCCCAAGTGTCAGTAACAATCCCGCCCACTGTCAGTAACATTCCCCCCCAGTGTCAGTAACATTCCAACCCAGTGTCAGTAACAATCCCCCCAGTGTCAGGTACAATCCCCCCAGTGTCAGTAACAATCCCACCGCAGTGTCAGTAACAATCTCCCCCAGTATCAGTAACAATCCCCCCCAGTGTCAGCAACAATCCCCCCAGTGTCAGTAACATTCCCCCCAGTGTCAGTAAAAATCCCCCCAGTGTCAGTAACAAACCCCCCCATTTTCAGTAACAATCCCTCCCACTGTCAGTAACAATCCCCCCGTGTCAGTAACAATCCCCCCCAGTGTCAGTAACAATCCCCCCCCGTGTCAGTAACAATCCTCCCCAGTGTCAGTAACAATCCCCCCGTGTCAGTAATAATCCCCCCATGTCAGTAACTATACCCCCAGCATCAGTAACAATCCCCCCGTGTCAGTAACAATCCTCCTCAGTGGCAGTAACAATCCCACCCAGTATCAGTAACAATCCCTCCCAGTGTCAGTAACAATCCCCCCAGTATCAGTAACAATCCCCCCCAGTGTCAGTAACAATCCCCCCCAGTGTCAGTAACAATCCCCCCAGTGTCAGTAACAATCCCCCGCATGTCAGTAACAATCCCCCCAGTTTCAGTAACAGTCCCCCCCAGTGTCAGTAACAATCCCCCCCCAGTGTCAGTAACATTCCCCCCCCAGTGTCAGTAACAATCCCCCCCCGTGTCAGTAACAATCCCCCCCCCAGTGTCAGTAACAATCCCCCCCAGTGTCAGTAACGATCCCCCCGCCCAGTGTCAGGAACAATCACCCCATGTCAGTAACAAGCTCCCCCAGTGTCAGTAACAATCGTCTCCAGTGTCAGTAACAATCCCCCCCAGTTTTCCGTAACAATCCCCCCTAGTGTCAGTAATAATCCCCCCACCAGAGTCAGTAACAATCCTGCCCAGTATCAGTAACAACCCTCCCCCGTGTTAGTAACAATCCCACCTCAGTGTCAGTAACAATCTCCCCCAGGCTCAGTAACAATCTCCCCCAGTGTCAGTAACAATCCCCCCGTGTCAGTAACAAACCCCCCCGGTGTCAGTAACAATCCCCCCTGTGGCAGTAACAATCCCCCCAGTGTCAGTAACAATCCCCCCATGTCAGCAACAATAGCCCCAGCGTCAGTAACAATCTCCCCCAGTGTCAGTGACAATCCCCCCCAGTGTCAGTAACAATCCCCCCCAGTGTCAGTAACAATCCCCCCCAGTGTCAGTAGCAATCCACCCATGTCAGTAACAATCCCCCCCAGTGTCAGTAACAATCCCCCCCCCAGTGTCAGTAACAATCCCCCCCCCCAGTGTCAGTAACAATCCCCCCCAGTGTCAGTAACGATCCCCCCGCCCAGTGTCAGGAACAATCACCCCATGTCAGTAACAATCTCCCCCAGTGTCAGTAACAATCGTCTCCAGTGTCAGTAACAATCCCCCCCAGTTTTCCGTAACAATCCCCCCTATTGTCAGTAATAATCCCCCCACCAGAGTCAGTAACAATCCTCCCCAGTATCAGTAACAACCCTCCCCCGTGTTAGTAACAATCCCACTGCAGTGTCAGTAACAATCTCCCCACCAGAGTCAGTAACAATCCCCCCAGTCTCAGGAACAATCCCCCCAGTGTCAGTAACAATCCCCCCACCAGAGTCAGTAACAGTCCCCCCAGTGTCAGTAACAATCCCCCCAGTGTCAGTAGCAATCCCCCCTATGTCAGTAACAACCCTCCCCCAGTGTCAGTAACAATCCCCCCAGTGTCAGTAAAAATCGCCCGTGTCAGTAACAATCTCCCCCAGTGTCAGTAACAATCGCCCCCGTGTCAGTAACAACCCCCCCCCAGTGTCAGTAACAATCCCCCCTGTGGCAGTAACAAACCCCCAGTGTCAGTAACAATCCCCCCATGTCAGTAACAATTCCCCCCGTGTCAGTAACAATCCTCCCCAGTGTCAGTAACAATCCTCCCCAGTGTCAGTAACAATCCCCCCCGTGTCAGTAACAATCCTCCCCAGTGTCAGTAACAATCCTCCCCAGTGTCAGTAACAATCCCCCCCAGTGTCAGTAACAATCGCCCCAGTGTCAGTAACAATCCCCCCCAGTGTCAGTAACAATTCCCCCCCAGTGTCAGTAGCAATCACTCCCAGTGTCAGGAACAACCCCCCCCCAGTGTCAGTTACAATCCCCCCACGTGTGAGTAACAAACCCCCTAGCCCAATGTTAGTAACAATTCCTCCCATGTCAGTAACAATCCCCCCCAGTGTCAGTAACGATCCCCCCCAGTATCAGTAACAGTTACCCCATGTCAGTAACAATCTCACCCAGTGTCAGTAACAATCGCTTCCAGTGTCAGTAACAATCCCCCCCCCCAGTGTCAGTAACAATCCCCCGCAGTGTCAGTAACAATCCCCCCACCAGAGTCAGTAACAATCCCCCCCAGTGTCAGGAACAATCTCCCCACCAGAGTCAGTAACAATCCCCCCAGTCTCAGTAACAATCCCCCCAGTTTCAGTAACAGTTACCCCATGTCAGTAACAATCTCACCCAGTGTCAGTAACAATCGCTTCCAGTGTCAGTAACAATCCCCCCCCAGTGTCAGTAACAATCCCCTGCAGTGTCAGTAACAATCCCCCCACCAGTGTCAGTAACAATCCCCCCCGTGTCAGTAACAACCCCCCCAGTGTCAGTAACAATCCCCCCTGTGGCAGTAACAATCCCCCCAGTGTCAGTCACAATCCCCCCATGTCAGGAACAATACCCCCCAGCGTCAGTAACAATCCCCCCCGTGTCAGTAACAATCCTCCCCAGTGTCAGTAACAACCCTCCCCAGTGTCAGTAACAATCCCCCCCAGTGTCAGTAACAATCACCCCAGTGTCAGTAGCAATCCCCTCCAGTGTCAGTAACAATCCCCCCCAGTGTCAGTAACAATCCCCCCCCAGTGTCAGTAACAATCCCCCCCCAGTGTCAGTAACAATCCCCCCCCAGTGTCAGTAACAATCCCCCCCAGTGTCAGTAACGATCCCCCCACTAGTGTTAGGAACAATCACCCCATGTCAGTTACAATCTCCCCCAGTGTCAGTAACAATCGTCTCCAGTGTCAGTAACAATCCCCCCCAGTTTTCCGTAACAATCCCCCCCAGTGTCAGTAACAATCCCCCCACCAGAGTCAGTAACAATCCTGCCCAGTGTCGGTAACAACCCTCCCCCGTGTTAGTAACAATCCCACCGCAGTGTCAGTAACAATCTCCCCCAGTTTCAGTAACAATCTCCCCCAGTGTCAGTAACAATCCCCCCGTGTCAGTAACAAGCCCCCCAGTGTCAGTAACAATCCCCCCTGTGGCAGTAACAAACCCCCCAGTGTGATTAACAATCCCCCCATGTCAGTAACAATACCCCCAGCGTCAGTAACAATCCCCCCCACTGTCAGTAACAATCCCCCCCAGTGTCAGTAACAATCCCCCCCAGTGTCAGTAACAATCCCCCCATGTCAGTAACAATCCCCGCAGTTTCAGTAACAATCCTCCCCAGTGCCAGTAACAATCCCTCCCCCAGTGTCAGTAACAATCCCCCCAGTGTCAGTAACAATCCCCCCCGTGTCAGTAACAACCCCTCCCAGTGTCAGTAACAATCCCCCCTGTGGTAGTAACAATCCCCCCAGTGTCAGTAACATTCCCCCATGTCAGTAACAATACCCCCCAGCGTCAGTAACAATCCCCCCTGTGTCAGTAACAATCCTCCCCAGTGTCAGTAACAATGCTCCCCAGTGTCAGTAACAATCCCCCCCAGTGTCAGTAACAATCACCCCAGTGTCAGTAACAATCCCCCCAGTGTCAGTAACAATCCCCCCCGCAGTGTCAGTAACAATTCCACCCAAGTGTCAGTAGCAATCACTCCCAGTGTCAGTAACAACCCCCCCAGTGTCAGTAACAATCCCCCCACGTGTGAGTAACAAACCCCCTAGCCCAATGTAAGTAACAATTCCTCCCATGTCAGTAACAATCCCCCCAAGTGTCAGTAACGATCCCCCCCAGTATCAGTAACAGTTACCCCATGTCAGTAACAATCTCCCCCAGTGTCAGTAACAATCGCTTCCAGTGTCAGTAACAATCCCCCCCCAGTGTCAGTAACATTCCCCCGCAGTGTCAGTAACAATCCCCCCACCAGAGTCAGTAACAATCCCCCCCAGTGTCAGGAACAATCTCCCCACCAGAGTCAGTAACAATCCCCCCAGTCTCAATAACAATCCCCCCAGTGTCAGTAACAATCCACTCACCAGAGTCAGTAACAGTCCCCCCAGTGTCAGTAACAATCCCCCCAGTGTCAGTACCAATACCCCTATGTCAGTAACAACCCCCCCCATGGCAGTAACAATCCCCACAGTGTCAGTAACAATTCCACCGCAGTTTCAGTAACTACCTCCCCCAGTGTCAGTAACAATCTCCCCCAGTATCAGTAACATTCCCCCCGTGTCAGTAACAATCCCCCCCCAGTGTCAGTAACAATCCCCCCCAGTGTCAGTAACAATCCCCCCCCGTGGCAGTAACAATCCCCCCAGTGTCAGTAACAATCCCCCCGTGTCAGCAACAATACCCCCAGCGTCAGTTACAATCTCCCCCAGTGTCAGTAGCAATCCCCCCCAGTGTCAGTAACAATCCCCCCCAGTGTCAGTAACAATTCCCCCCAGTGTCAGTAACAATCCCCCCCCGTGGCAGTAACAATCCCCCCAGTGTCAGTAACAATCCCACCGCAGTTTCAGGAACTATCTCCCCCAGTGTCAGTAACAATCTCCCCCAGTGTCAGTAACCATCCCCCCGTGTCAGTAAAAATCCCCCCCCAGTGTCAGTAACTATCCCCCCCAGTGTCAGTAACAATCCCCCCCGTGGCAGTAACAATCCCCCCAGTGTCAGTAACAATCCCCCCGTGTCAGCAACAATACCCCCAGCGTCAGTAACAATCTCCCCCAGTGTCAGTAACAATCCCCCCCAGTGTCAGTAACAATCCCCCCCAGTGTCAGTAACAATCCACCCCAGTGTCAGTAACAATCCCCCCCCGTGGCAGTAACAATCCCCCCAGTGTCAGTATCAATCCCACCGCAGTTTCAGTAACTATCTCCCCCAGTGTCAGTAACAATCTCCCCCAGTGTCAGTAACATTCCCCCCGTGTCAGTAACAATCCCCCCCAGTGTAAGTAACAATCCCCCCCAGTGTCAGTAACAATCCCCCCGTGGCAGTAACAATCCCCCCAGTGTCAGTAACAATCCCCCCATGTCAGCAACAATACCCCCAGCTTCAGTAACAATCTCCCCCAGTGTCAGTAACAATCCCCCCCAGTTTTCCGTAACAATCCCCCCCAGTGTCAGTAACAATCCCCCCACCAGAGTCAGTAACAATCCTGCCCAGTGTCGGTAACAACCCTCCCCCGTGTTAGTAACAATCCCACCGCAGTGTCAGTAACAATCTCCCCCAGTTTCAGTAACAATCTCCCCCAGTGTCAGTAACAATCCCCCCGTGTCAGTAACAAGCCCCCCAGTGTCAGTAACAATCCCCCCTGTGGCAGTAACAAACCCCCCAGTGTGATTAACAATCCCCCCATGTCAGTAACAATACCCCCAGCGTCAGTAACAATCCCCCCCACTGTCAGTAACAATCCCCCCCAGTGTCAGTAACAATCCCCCCCAGTGTCAGTAACAATCCCCCATGTCAGTAACAATCCCCGCAGTTTCAGTAACAATCCTCCCCAGTGCCAGTAACAATCCCTCCCCCAGTGTCAGTAACAATCCCCCCAGTGTCAGTAACAATCCCCCCCGTGTCAGTAACAACCCCTCCCAGTGTCAGTAACAATCCCCCCTGTGGTAGTAACAATCCCCCCAGTGTCAGTAACATTCCCCCATGTCAGTAACAATACCCCCCAGCGTCAGTAACAATCCCCCCTGTGTCAGTAACAATCCTCCCCAGTGTCAGTAACAATGCTCCCCAGTGTCAGTAACAATCCCCCCCAGTGTCAGTAACAATCACCCCAGTGTCAGTAACAATCCCCCCAGTGTCAGTAACAATCCCCCCCGCAGTGTCAGTAACAATTCCACCCAAGTGTCAGTAGCAATCACTCCCAGTGTCAGTAACAACCCCCCCAGTGTCAGTAACAATCCCCCCACGTGTGAGTAACAAACCCCCTAGCCCAATGTAAGTAACAATTCCTCCCATGTCAGTAACAATCCCCCCAAGTGTCAGTAACGATCCCCCCAGTATCAGTAACAGTTACCCCATGTCAGTAACAATCTCCCCCAGTGTCAGTAACAATCGCTTCCAGTGTCAGTAACAATCCCCCCCCAGTGTCAGTAACATTCCCCCGCAGTGTCAGTAACAATCCCCCCACCAGAGTCAGTAACAATCCCCCCCAGTGTCAGGAACAATCTCCCCACCAGAGTCAGTAACAATCCCCCCAGTCTCAATAACAATCCCCCCAGTGTCAGTAACAATCCACTCACCAGAGTCAGTAACAGTCCCCCCAGTGTCAGTAACAATCCCCCCAGTGTCAGTACCAATACCCCTATGTCAGTAACAACCCCGCCCATGGCAGTAACAATCCCCCCAGTGTCAGTAACAATTCCACCGCAGTTTCAGTAACTACCTCCCCCAGTGTCAGTAACAATCTCCCCCAGTATCAGTAACATTCCCCCCGTGTCAGTAACAATCCCCCCCCAGTGTCAGTAACAATCCCCCCCAGTGTCAGTAACAATCCCCCCCCGTGGCAGTAACAATCCCCCCAGTGTCAGTAACAATCCCCCCGTGTCAGCAACAATACCCCCAGCGTCAGTTACAATCTCCCCCAGTGTCAGTAGCAATCCCCCCCAGTGTCAGTAACAATCCCCCCCCAGTGTCAGTAACAATCCCCCCCAGTGTCAGTAACAATCCCCCCCCGTGGCAGTAACAATCCCCCCAGTGTCAGTAACAATCCCACCGCAGTTTCAGGAACTATCTCCCCCAGTGTCAGTAACAATCTCCCCCAGTGTCAGTAACCATCCCCCCGTGTCAGTAAAAATCCCCCCCCAGTGTCAGTAACTATCCCCCCCAGTGTCAGTAACAATCCCCCCCGTGGCAGTAACAATCCCCCCAGTGTCAGTAACAATCCCCCCGTGTCAGCAACAATACCCCCAGCGTCAGTAACAATCTCCCCCAGTGTCAGTAACAATCCCCCCCAGTGTCAGTAACAATCCCCCCCAGTGTCAGTAACAATCCACCCCAGTGTCAGTAACAATCCCCCCCCGTGGCAGTAACAATCCCCCCAGTGTCAGTATCAATCCCACCGCAGTTTCAGTAACTATCTCCCCCAGTGTCAGTAACAATCTCCCCCAGTGTCAGTAACATTCCCCCCGTGTCAGTAACAATCCCCCCCAGTGTAAGTAACAATCCCCCCCCAGTGTCAGTAACAATCCCCCCGTGGCAGTAACAATCCCCCCAGTGTCAGTAACAATCCCCCCATGTCAGCAACAATACCCCCAGCTTCAGTAACAATCTCCCCAGTGTCAGTAACAATCCCCCCCAGTGTCAGTAACAATCCCCACCAGTGTCAGTAACAATCCCCCCCAGTGTCAGTAACAATCCCCCCATGTCAGTAACAATCCCCCTGTTTCAGTAACAATCTCCCCCGTGTCAGTAACAAACCCCCCCGTGTCAGTAAGAATCCCTCCCAGTGTCAGTAAAAATCCCCCCCAGTGTCAGTAACAATCCCCCCCAGTGTCAGTAACATACCAACTCAGTGTCAGTAACAATCCCCCCAGTGTCTGTAACAATCCCCCCGTGTCAGCAACAATACCCCCAGCGTCAGTTACAATCTCCCCCAGTGTCAGTAGCAATCCCCCCCAGCGTCAGTAACAATCCACCCCAGTGTCAGTAACAATCCCCCCCAGTGTCAGTAACAATCCCACCGCAGTTTCAGGAACTATCTCCCCCAGTGTCAGTAACAATCTCCCCCAGTGTCAGTAACCATCCCCCCGTGTCAGTAAAAATCCCCCCCCAGTGTCAGTAACTATCCCGCCCAGTGTCAGTCACAATCCCCCCCGTGGCAGTAACAATCCCCCCCAGTGTCAGTAACAATCCCCCCGTGTCAGCAACAATACCCCCAGCGTCAGTAACAATCTCCCCCAGTGTCAGTAATATTCCCCCCCAGTGTCAGTAACAATCCCCCCCAGTGTCAGTAACAATCCCCACCAGTGTCAGTAACAATCCCCCCCGTGGCAGTAACAATCCCCCCAGTGTCAGTAACAATCCCACCGCAGTTTCAGTAACTATCTCCCCCAGTGTCAGTAACAATCTCCCCCAGTGTCAGTAACATTCCCCCCGTGTCAGTAACAATCCCCCCCAGTGTAAGTAACAACCCCCCCCAGTGTCAGTAACAATCCCCCACGTGGCAGTAACAATCCCCCCAGTGTCAGTAACAATCCCCCCGTGTCAGCAACAATACCCCCAGCTTCAGTAACAATCTCCCCCAGTGTCAGTAACAATCCCCCCCAGTGTCAGTAACAATCCCCACCAGTGTCAGTAACAATCCCCCCCAGTGTCAGTAACAATCCCCCCCATGTCAGTAACAATCCCCCTGTTTCAGTAACAATCTCCCCCGTGTCAGTAACAAACCCTCCCGTGTCAGTAAGAATCCCTCCCAGTGTCAGTAAAAATCCCCCCCTGTGTCAGTAACAATCCCCCCCAGTGTCAGTAACATACCAACTCAGTGTCAGTAATAATCGCCCCAGTGTCAGTAACAATCCCCCCCAGTTTCAGTAATAATCCCCCCAGTGTCAGTAACAATCCCACCCAGCCCAGTGTCAGAAACAATCTCCCCAAGCCCACTGTCAGTAACAATCCCCCCGTGTCAGTAACAACAACCCCCAGTGTCAGTAACAATCCCCCCCGTGTCAGTAACAATCTCCCCCACTGTCAGTAACAATCCGCCCCCAGTGTCAGGATCAATCGCCCCTCCCCAGCCCAGTGTCAGTAACGATCCCCCCCAGTGTCAGTAACATTCCGTCCCCCCATGTCAGTAACAATCCCCCCCAGTGTCAGTAACAATCCCGCCCAGTGTCAGCAACAATCCCCCCCAATGTCAGTAACAATCCCCCCCAGTGTCAGTAACAATCCCCCCATGTAGAGTAGCAATACCGCCAGTTTCAGCAACAATCCCCCCAGTGTCAGTAACAATCCCCCCCAGTGTCAGTAACATACCAACACAGTGTCAGTAACAATCCCCCATGTGTCAGTAACAATCCCCCCCAGTGTCAGTAATAATCCCCCCAGTGTCAGTAACAATCCCACCCAGCCAAGTGTCAGAAACAATCACCCCAAGCCCACTGTCAGTAACAATCCCCCATATCAGTAACAACAACCCCCAGTGTCAGTAACAATCCCCCCGTGTCAGTAACAATCGCCCCTCCCCAGCCCAGTGTCACAATCTCCCCGCAGTGTCAGTAACGATCCCCCCCAGTGTCAGTAACAATCCGTCCCCCCGTGTCAGCAACAATTCCCCCCCAGTGTCAGTAACAACTCCCCCAAGTGTCAGTAAAAATCCCCCCCAGTGTCAGTGACAATCCCCCCAGTGTCAGTAACAATCCCCCCAGTGTCAGTAACAATCCCGCCCAGTGTCAGTAACAATCCCGCCCAGTGTCAGTAACAATCCCCCCCATGTCAGTAACAATCCCCCCATGTCAGTAACAATCCCCCCCAGTGTCAGTAACAATCCCCCCCAGTGTCAGTAACAATCCCCCCGTGTCAGTAACAACCCCCCCCAGTGTCAGTAACAATCCCCCCTGTGGCAGTAACAAACCCCCCAGTGTGAGTAACAATCCCCCCATGTCAGTAACAATACCTCCAGCGTCAGTAACAATCCCCCCACTGTCAGTAACAATCCCCCCCAGTGTCAGTAACAATCCCCCCCAGTGTCAGTAACAATTCCCCCATGTCAGTAACAATCCCCCCAGTTTCAGTAACAATCCCCCCCAGTTCCAGTAACAATCCCTTCCCCAGTGTCAGTAACAATCCCCCCAGTGTCAGTAAAACCCCCCCATGTCAGTAACAATCTCCCCCAGTGTCAGTAACAATCCCCCCCGTGTCAGTAACAACCCCCCCCAGTGTCAGTAACAATCCCCCCCGTGTCAGTAACAATCCTCCCCAGTGTCAGTAACAATCCTCCCCAGTGTCAGTAACAATCCTCCCCAGTGTCAGTAACAATCCCCCCCAGTGTCAGTAACAATCACCCCAGTGTCAGTAACAATCCCCCCCAGTGTCAGTAACAATCCCCCCCAGTGTCAGTAACAATCCCCCCCCCAGTATCAGTAACAATCCCCCCCAGTTTTCCGTAACAATCCCGCCCAGTGTCAGTAACAATCCCCCCACCAGAGTCAGTAACAATCCTGCCCAGTGTCGGTAACAACCCTCCCCCGTGTTAGTAACAATCCCACCGCAGTGTCAGTAACAATCTTCCCCAGTGTCAGTAACAAACTCCCCCAGTGTCAGTAACAATCCCCCCGTGTCAGTAACAACCCCCCCAGTGTCAGTAACAATCCCCCCTGTGGCAGTAACAAACCCCCCAGTGTGAGTAACAATCCCCCCATGTCAGTAACAATACCCCCAGTGTCAGTAACAATCCCCCCCAGTTTCAGTAACAATCCCCCCCAGTGCCAGTAACAATCCCTCCAGTGTCAGTAAAAATCCCCCATGTCAGTAACAATCTCCCCCAGTGTCAGTAACAATCCCCCCCGTGTCAGTAACAACCCCCCCCAGTGTCAGTAACAATCTCCCCCAGTGTCAGTAACAATCCCCCCCGTGTCAGTAACAACCCCCCCCCAGTGTCAGTAACATTCCCCCCCAGTTTTCCGTAACAATCCCCCCCAGTGTCAGTAACAATCCCCCCACCAGAGTCAGTAACAATCCTGCCCAGTGTCGGTAACAACCCTCCCCCGTGTTAGTAACAATCCCACCGCAGTGTCAGTAACAATCTCCCCCAGTGTCAGTAACAAACTCCCCCAGTGTCAGTAACAATCCCCCCGTGTCAGTAACAACCCCCCCCAGTGTCAGTAACAATCCCCCTGTGGCAGTAACAAACCCCCCTGTGTGAGTAACAATCCCCCCATGTCAGTAACTATACCCCCAGCGTCAGTAACAATCCCCCCCAGTTTCAGTAACAATCCCCCCCAGTGCCAGTAACAATCCCTCCAGTGTCAGTAAAAATCCCCCGTGTCAGTAACAATCTCCCCCAGTGTCAGTAACATTCCCCCCGTGTCAGTAACAACCCCCCCAGTGTCAGTAACAATCTCCCCCAGTGTCAGTAACAATCCCCCCCGTGTCAGTAACAACCCCCCCCAGTGTCAGTAACAATCCCCCCTGTGGCAGTAACAATCCCCCCAGTGTCAGTAACAATTCCCCCATGTCAGTAACAATACCCCCCAGCGTCAGTAACAATCCCCCCCAGTGTCAGTAACAATCCCCCGCAGTGTCAGTAACAATCCCCCCACCAGAGTCAGTAACAATCCCCCCCAGTGTCAGGAACAATCTCCCCACCAGAGTCAGTAACAATCCCCCCAGTGTCAGTAACAATCCCCCCCAGTGTCAGTAACAATCACCCCAGTGTCAGTAACAATCCCCCCAGTGTCAGTAACAATCCTCCCCCCCAGTGTCAGTAACAATCCCCCCCCAGTGTCAGTAACAATCCCCCCCCAGTGTCAGTAACAATCCCCCCCAGTTTTCCGTAACAATCCCCCCCAGTGTCAGTAACAATCCCCCTACCAGAGTCAGTAACAATCCTGCCCAGTGTCGGTAACAACCCTCCCCCGTGTTAGTAACAATCCCACCGCAGTGTCAGTAACAATCTCCCCCAGTGTCAGTAACAAACTCCCCCAGTGTCAGTAACAATCCCCCCGTGTCAGTAACAACCCCCCCCAGTGTCAGTAACAATCCCCCCTGTGGCAGTAACAAACCCCCCAGTGTGAGGAACAATCCCCCCATGTCAGTAAAAATACCCCCAGCGTCAGTAACAATCCCCCCCACTGTCAGTAACAATCCCCCCCAGTGTCAGTAACAATCCCCCCCAGTTTCAGTAACAATCCCCCCCAGTGCCAGTAACAATCCCTCCAGTGTCAGTAAAAATCCCCCGTGTCAGTAACAATCTCCCCCAGTGTCAGTAACAATCCCCCCCGTGTCAGTAACAACTCCCCCAGTGTCAGTAACAATCTCCCCCAGTGTCAGTAACAATCCCCCCGTGTCAGTAACAACCCCCCCCAGTGTCTGTAACAATCCCCCCTGTGGCAGTAACAATCCCCCCAGTGTCAGTAACAATACCCCCATGTCAGTAACAATACCCCCCAGCATCAGTAACAATCCCCCCCAGTGTCAGTAACAATCCCCCACAGTGTCAGTAACAATCCCCCCACCAGAGTCAGTAACAATCCCCCCCAGTGTCAGGAACAATCTCCCCACCAGAGTCAGTAACAATCCCGCCAGTCTCAGGAACAATCCCCCCAGTGTCAGTAACAATCCCCCCACCAGAGTCAGTAACAGTCCCCCCAGTGTCAGTAACAATCCCCCCAGTGTCAGTAACAATCCCCCCTATGTCAGTAACAACCTTCCCCCAGTGTCAGTAACAATCCCCCCAGTGTCAGTAAAAATAGCCCGTGTCAGTAACAATCTCCCCCAGTGTCAGTAACAATCCCCCCCGTGTCAGTAACAACCCCCCCCAGTGTCAGTAACAATCCCCCCTGTGGCAGTAACAAACCCCCAGTGTCAGTAACAATCCCCCCATGTCAGTAACAATCCCCCCCGTGTCAGTAACAATCCTCCCCAGTGTCAGTAACAATCCTCCCCAGTGTCAGTAACAATCCCCCCCAGTGTCAGTAACAATCACCCCAGTGTCAGTAACAATCCCCCCCAGTGTCAGTAACAATTCCCCCCCAGTGTCAGTAGCAATCACTCCAGTGTCAGTAACAACCCCCCCAGTGTCAGTAACAATCGCCCCACGTGTGAGTAACAAACCCCCTAGCCCAATGTTAGTAACAATTCCTCCCATGTCAGTAACAATCCCCCCCAGTGTCAGTAATGATCCCCCCAGTATCAGTAACAGTTACCCCATGTCAGTAACAATCTCACCCAGTGTCAGTAACAATCGCTTCCAGTGTCAGTTACAATCCCCCCCCAGTGTCAGTAACAATCCCCCGCAGTGTCAGTAACAATCCCCCCACCAGAGTCAGTAACAATCCCCCCCAGTGTCAGGAAAAATCTCCCCACCAGAGTCAGTAACAATCCCCCCAGTCTCAGTAACAATCCCCCCAGTGTCAGTAACAATCCCCCCACCAGAGTCAGTAACAGTCCCCCCAGTGTCAGTAACAATCCCCCCAGTGTCAGTAACAATCCCCCCTATGTCAGCAACAACCCCCCCCAGTGTCAGTAACAATCCCCCCCAGTGTCAGTAACAATCCCCCCCCGTGGCAGTAACAATCCCCCCAGTGTCAGTAACAATCCCACCGCAGTTTCAGTAACTATCACCCCCAGTGTCAGTAACAATCTCCCCCAGTGTCAGTAACATTCCCCCCGTGTCAGTAGCAATCCCCCCCCCAGTGTCAGTAACAATCCCCCCCAGTGTCAGTAACAATCCCCCCCCGTGGCAGTAACAATCCCCCCAGTGTCTGTAACAATCCCCCCGTGTCAGCAACAATACCCCCAGCGTCAGTAACAATCTCCCCCAGTGTCAGTAACAATCCCCCCAGTGTCATTAACAATCCCCCTCAGTGTCAGTAACAATTCCCCCCAGTGTCAGTAACAATCCCCCCCGTGGCAGTAACAATCCCCCCAGTGTCAGTAGCAATCCCACCGCAGTTTCAGGAACTATCTCCCCCAGTGTCAGTAACAGTCTCCCCCAGTGTCAGTAACATACCAACCCAGTGTCAGTAGTAATTCCCCCAGTGTCAGTAACAATCCCCCCCAGTGTCAGTAATAATCACCCCAGTGTCAGTAACAATCCCCCCAGTGTCAGTAACAATCCCCCCCGCAGTGTCAGTGACAATTCCCCCCCAGTGTCAGTAGCAATCACTCCCAGTGTCAGTAACAACCCCCCCAGTGTCAGTAACAATCCCCCCAGTGTCAGTACCAATACCCCTATGTCAGTAACAACCCCCCCCCATGGCAGTAACAATCCCCACAGTGTCAGTAACAATTCCACCGCAGTTTCAGTAACTACCTCCCCCAGTGTCAGTAACAATCTCCCCCAGTATCAGTAACATTCCCCCCGTGTCAGTAACAATCCCCCCCCAGTGTCAGTAACAATCCCCCCCAGTGTCAGTAACAATCCCCCCCCGTGGCAGTAACAATCCCCCCAGTGTCAGTAACAATCCCCCCGTGTCAGCAACAATACCCCAGCGTCAGTTACAATCTCCCCCAGTGTCAGTAGCAATCCCCCCCAGTGTCAGTAACAATCCCCCCCAGTGTCAGTAACAATTCCCCCCAGTGTCAGTAACAATCCCCCCCCGTGGCAGTAACAATCCCCCAGTGTCAGTAACAATCCCACCGCAGTTTCAGGAACTATCTCCCCCAGTGTCAGTAACAATCTCCCCCAGTGTCAGTAACCATCCCCCCGTGTCAGTAAAAATCCCCCCCCAGTGTCAGTAACTATCCCCCCCAGTGTCAGTAACAATCCCCCCCGTGGCAGTAACAATCCCCCCAGTGTCAGTAACAATCCCCCCGTGTCAGCAACAATACCCCCAGCGTCAGTAACAATCTCCCCCAGTGTCAGTAACAATCCCCCCCAGTGTCAGTAACAATCCCCCCCAGTGTCAGTAACAATCCACCCCAGTGTCAGTAACAATCCCCCCCCGTGGCAGTAACAATCCCCCCAGTGTCAGTATCAATCCCACCGCAGTTTCAGTAACTATCTCCCCCAGTGTCAGTAACAATCTCCCCCAGTGTCAGTAACATTCCCCCCGTGTCAGTAACAATCCCCCCCAGTGTAAGTAACAATCCCCCCCAGTGTCAGTAACAATCCCCCCGTGGCAGTAACAATCCCCCCAGTGTCAGTAACAATCCCCCCATGTCAGCAACAATACCCCCAGCTTCAGTAACAATCTCCCCCAGTGTCAGTAACAATCCCCCCCAGTTTTCCGTAACAATCCCCCCCAGTGTCAGTAACAATCCCCCCACCAGAGTCAGTAACAATCCTGCCCAGTGTCGGTAACAACCCTCCCCCGTGTTAGTAACAATCCCACCGCAGTGTCAGTAACAATCTCCCCCAGTTTCAGTAACAATCTCCCCCAGTGTCAGTAACAATCCCCCCGTGTCAGTAACAAGCCCCCCAGTGTCAGTAACAATCCCCCCTGTGGCAGTAACAAACCCCCCAGTGTGATTAACAATCCCCCCATGTCAGTAACAATACCCCCAGCGTCAGTAACAATCCCCCCACTGTCAGTAACAATCCCCCCCAGTGTCAGTAACAATCCCCCCCAGTGTCAGTAACAATCCCCCCATGTCAGTAACAATCCCCGCAGTTTCAGTAACAATCCTCCCCAGTGCCAGTAACAATCCCTCCCCCAGTGTCAGTAACAATCCCCCCAGTGTCAGTAACAATCCCCCCCGTGTCAGTAACAACCCCTCCCAGTGTCAGTAACAATCCCCCCTGTGGTAGTAACAATCCCCCCAGTGTCAGTAACATTCCCCCATGTCAGTAACAATACCCCCCAGCGTCAGTAACAATCCCCCCTGTGTCAGTAACAATCCTCCCCAGTGTCAGTAACAATGCTCCCCAGTGTCAGTAACAATCCCCCCCAGTGTCAGTAACAATCACCCCAGTGTCAGTAACAATCCCCCCAGTGTCAGTAACAATCCCCCCCGCAGTGTCAGTAACAATTCCACCCAAGTGTCAGTAGCAATCACTCCCAGTGTCAGTAACAACCCCCCCAGTGTCAGTAACAATCCCCCCACGTGTGAGTAACAAACCCCCTAGCCCAATGTAAGTAACAATTCCTCCCATGTCAGTAACAATCCCCCCAAGTGTCAGTAACGATCCCCCCCAGTATCAGTAACAGTTACCCCATGTCAGTAACAATCTCCCCCAGTGTCAGTAACAATCGCTTCCAGTGTCAGTAACAATCCCCCCCCAGTGTCAGTAACATTCCCCCGCAGTGTCAGTAACAATCCCCCCCACCAGAGTCAGTAACAATCCCCCCCAGTGTCAGGAACAATCTCCCCACCAGAGTCAGTAACAATCCCCCCAGTCTCAATAACAATCCCCCCAGTGTCAGTAACAATCCACTCACCAGAGTCAGTAACAGTCCCCCCAGTGTCAGTAACAATCCCCCCAGTGTCAGTACCAATACCCCTATGTCAGTAACAACCCCCCCCATGGCAGTAACAATCCCCACAGTGTCAGTAACAATTCCACCGCAGTTTCAGTAACTACCTCCCCCAGTGTCAGTAACAATCTCCCCCAGTATCAGTAACATTCCCCCCGTGTCAGTAACAATCCCCCCCCAGTGTCAGTAACAATCCCCCCCAGTGTCAGTAACAATCCCCCCCCGTGGCAGTAACAATCCCCCCAGTGTCAGTAACAATCCCCCCGTGTCAGCAACAATACCCCCAGCGTCAGTTACAATCTCCCCCAGTGTCAGTAGCAATCCCCCCCAGTGTCAGTAACAATCCCCCCCAGTGTCAGTAACAATTCCCCCCAGTGTCAGTAACAATCCCCCCCCGTGGCAGTAACAATCCCCCCAGTGTCAGTAACAATCCCACCGCAGTTTCAGGAACTATCTCCCCCAGTGTCAGTAACAATCTCCCCCAGTGTCAGTAACCATCCCCCCGTGTCAGTAAAAATCCCCCCCCAGTGTCAGTAACTATCCCCCCCAGTGTCAGTAACAATCCCCCCCGTGGCAGTAACAATCCCCCCAGTGTCAGTAACAATCCCCCCGTGTCAGCAACAATACCCCAGCGTCAGTAACAATCTCCCCCAGTGTCAGTAACAATCCCCCCCAGTGTCAGTAACAATCCCCCCCAGTGTCAGTAACAATCCACCCCAGTGTCAGTAACAATCCCCCCCCGTGGCAGTAACAATCCCCCCAGTGTCAGTATCAATCCCACCGCAGTTTCAGTAACTATCTCCCCCAGTGTCAGTAACAATCTCCCCCAGTGTCAGTAACATTCCCCCCGTGTCAGTAACAATCCCCCCAGTGTAAGTAACAATCCCCCCCAGTGTCAGTAACAATCCCCCCGTGGCAGTAACAATCCCCCCAGTGTCAGTAACAATCCCCCCATGTCAGCAACAATACCCCCAGCTTCAGTAACAATCTCCCCCAGTGTCAGTAACAATCCCCCCAGTTTTCCGTAACAATCCCCCCAGTGTCAGTAACAATCCCCCCACCAGAGTCAGTAACAATCCTGCCCAGTGTCGGTAACAACCCTCCCCCGTGTTAGTAACAATCCCACCGCAGTGTCAGTAACAATCTCCCCCAGTTTCAGTAACAATCTCCCCCAGTGTCAGTAACAATCCCCCCGTGTCAGTAACAAGCCCCCCAGTGTCAGTAACAATCCCCCCTGTGGCAGTAACAAACCCCCCAGTGTGATTAACAATCCCCCCATGTCAGTAACAATACCCCCAGCGTCAGTAACAATCCCCCCCACTGTCAGTAACAATCCCCCCCAGTGTCAGTAACAATCCCCCCCAGTGTCAGTAACAATCCCCCCATGTCAGTAACAATCCCCGCAGTTTCAGTAACAATCCTCCCCAGTGCCAGTAACAATCCCTCCCCCAGTGTCAGTAACAATCCCCCCAGTGTCAGTAACAATCCCCCCCGTGTCAGTAACAACCCCTCCCAGTGTCAGTAACAATCCCCCCTGTGGTAGTAACAATCCCCCCAGTGTCAGTAACATTCCCCCATGTCAGTAACAATACCCCCCAGCGTCAGTAACAATCCCCCCTGTGTCAGTAACAATCCTCCCCAGTGTCAGTAACAATGCTCCCCAGTGTCAGTAACAATCCCCCCCAGTGTCAGTAACAATCACCCCAGTGTCAGTAACAATCCCCCCAGTGTCAGTAACAATCCCCCCCGCAGTGTCAGTAACAATTCCACCCAAGTGTCAGTAGCAATCACTCCCAGTGTCAGTAACAACCCCCCCAGTGTCAGTAACAATCCCCCCACGTGTGAGTAACAAACCCCCTAGCCCAATGTAAGTAACAATTCCTCCCATGTCAGTAACAATCCCCCCAAGTGTCAGTAACGATCCCCCCAGTATCAGTAACAGTTACCCCATGTCAGTAACAATCTCCCCCAGTGTCAGTAACAATCGCTTCCAGTGTCAGTAACAATCCCCCCCAGTGTCAGTAACATTCCCCCGCAGTGTCAGTAACAATCCCCCCACCAGAGTCAGTAACAATCCCCCCAGTGTCAGGAACAATCTCCCCACCAGAGTCAGTAACAATCCCCCCAGTCTCAATAACAATCCCCCAGTGTCAGTAACAATCCACTCACCAGAGTCAGTAACAGTCCCCCCAGTGTCAGTAACAATCCCCCCAGTGTCAGTACCAATACCCCTATGTCAGTAACAACCCCGCCCATGGCAGTAACAATCCCCCCAGTGTCAGTAACAATTCCACCGCAGTTTCAGTAACTACCTCCCCCAGTGTCAGTAACAATCTCCCCCAGTATCAGTAACATTCCCCCCGTGTCAGTAACAATCCCCCCCAGTGTCAGTAACAATCCCCCCAGTGTCAGTAACAATCCCCCCCGTGGCAGTAACAATCCCCCAGTGTCAGTAACAATCCCCCCGTGTCAGCAACAATACCCCCAGCGTCAGTTACAATCTCCCCAGTGTCAGTAGCAATCCCCCCCAGTGTCAGTAACAATCCCCCCCAGTGTCAGTAACAATCCCCCCCAGTGTCAGTAACAATCCCCCCCCGTGGCAGTAACAATCCCCCCAGTGTCAGTAACAATCCCACCGCAGTTTCAGGAACTATCTCCCCCAGTGTCAGTAACAATCTCCCCAGTGTCAGTAACCATCCCCCCGTGTCAGTAAAAATCCCCCCCCAGTGTCAGTAACTATCCCCCCAGTGTCAGTAACAATCCCCCCCGTGGCAGTAACAATCCCCCCAGTGTCAGTAACAATCCCCCCGTGTCAGCAACAATACCCCCAGCGTCAGTAACAATCTCCCCCAGTGTCAGTAACAATCCCCCCAGTGTCAGTAACAATCCCCCCCAGTGTCAGTAACAATCCACCCCAGTGTCAGTAACAATCCCCCCCGTGGCAGTAACAATCCCCCCAGTGTCAGTATCAATCCCACCGCAGTTTCAGTAACTATCTCCCCCAGTGTCAGTAACAATCTCCCCCAGTGTCAGTAACATTCCCCCGTGTCAGTAACAATCCCCCCCAGTGTAAGTAACAATCCCCCCCAGTGTCAGTAACAATCCCCCCGTGGCAGTAACAATCCCCCCAGTGTCAGTAACAATCCCCCCATGTCAGCAACAATACCCCAGCTTCAGTAACAATCTCCCCCAGTGTCAGTAACAATCCCCCCCAGTGTCAGTAACAATCCCCACCAGTGTCAGTAACAATCCCCCCCAGTGTCAGTAACAATCCCCCCATGTCAGTAACAATCCCCCTGTTTCAGTAACAATCTCCCCCGTGTCAGTAACAAACCCCCCCGTGTCAGTAAGAATCCCTCCCAGTGTCAGTAAAAATCCCCCCCAGTGTCAGTAACAATCCCCCCCAGTGTCAGTAACATACCAACTCAGTGTCAGTAACAATCCCCCCAGTGTCTGTAACAATCCCCCCGTGTCAGCAACAATACCCCCAGCGTCAGTTACAATCTCCCCCAGTGTCAGTAGCAATCCCCCCAGCGTCAGTAACAATCCACCCCAGTGTCAGTAACAATCCCCCCAGTGTCAGTAACAATCCCACCGCAGTTTCAGGAACTATCTCCCCCAGTGTCAGTAACAATCTCCCCCAGTGTCAGTAACCATCCCCCCGTGTCAGTAAAAATCCCCCCCAGTGTCAGTAACTATCCCGCCCAGTGTCAGTCACAATCCCCCCGTGGCAGTAACAATCCCCCCAGTGTCAGTAACAATCCCCCGTGTCAGCAACAATACCCCCAGCGTCAGTAACAATCTCCCCCAGTGTCAGTAATATTCCCCCCCAGTGTCAGTAACAATCCCCCCCAGTGTCAGTAACAATCCCCACCAGTGTCAGTAACAATCCCCCCCGTGGCAGTAACAATCCCCCCAGTGTCAGTAACAATCCCACCGCAGTTTCAGTAACTATCTCCGTTTCAGTAACTATCTCCCCCAGTGTCAGTAACAATCTCCCCCAGTGTCAGTAACATTCCCCCCGTGTCAGTAACAATCCCCCCCAGTGTAAGTAACAACCCCCCCCAGTGTCAGTAACAATCCCCCACGTGGCAGTAACAATCCCCCCAGTGTCAGTAACAATCCCCCCGTGTCAGCAACAATACCCCCAGCTTCAGTAACAATCTCCCCCAGTGTCAGTAACAATCCCCCCCAGTGTCAGTAACAATCCCCACCAGTGTCAGTAACAATCCCCCCCAGTGTCAGTAACAATCCCCCCATGTCAGTAACAATCCCCCTGTTTCAGTAACAATCTCCCCCGTGTCAGTAACAAACCCTCCCGTGTCAGTAAGAATCCCTCCCAGTGTCAGTAAAAATCCCCCCCTGTGTCAGTAACAATCCCCCCCCCAGTGTCAGTAACATACCAACTCAGTGTCAGTAATAATCGCCCCAGTGTCAGTAACAATCCCCCCCAGTTTCAGTAATAATCCCCCCAGTGTCAGTAACAATCCCACCCAGCCCAGTGTCAGAAACAATCTCCCCAAGCCCACTGTCAGTAACAATCCCCCGTGTCAGTAACAACAACCCCCAGTGTCAGTAACAATCCCCCCCGTGTCAGTAACAATCTCCCCCACTGTCAGTAACAATCCGCCCCCAGTGTCAGGATCAATCGCCCCTCCCCAGCCCAGTGTCAGTAACGATCCCCCCCAGTGTCAGTAACATTCCGTCCCCCCATGTCAGTAACAATCCCCCCCAGTGTCAGTAACAATCCCGCCCAGTGTCAGCAACAATCCCCCCCAATGTCAGTAACAATCCCCCCCAGTGTCAGTAACAATCCCCCCATGTAGAGTAGCAATACCGCCAGTTTCAGCAACAATCCCCCCAGTGTCAGTAACAATCCCCCCCAGTGTCAGTAACATACCAACACAGTGTCAGTAACAATCCCCCATGTGTCAGTAACAATCCCCCCCAGTGTCAGTAATAATCCCCCCAGTGTCAGTAACAATCCCACCCAGCCAAGTGTCAGAAACAATCACCCCAAGCCCACTGTCAGTAACAATCCCCCCATATCAGTAACAACAACCCCCAGTGTCAGTAACAATCCCCCCGTGTCAGTAACAATCGCCCCTCCCCAGCCCAGTGTCACAATCTCCCCGCAGTGTCAGTAACGATCCCCCCCAGTGTCAGTAACAATCCGTCCCCCCGTGTCAGCAACAATTCCCCCCCAGTGTCAGTAACAACTCCCCCAAGTGTCAGTAAAAATCCCCCCCAGTGTCAGTGACAATCCCCCCCAGTGTCAGTAACAATCCCCCCAGTGTCAGTAACAATCCCGCCCAGTGTCAGTAACAATCCCGCCCAGTGTCAGTAACAATCCCCCCCATGTCAGTAACAATCCCCCCATGTCAGTAACAATCCCCCCCAGTGTCAGTAACAATCCCCCCCAGTGTCAGTAACAATCCCCCCGTGTCAGTAACAACCCCCCCCAGTGTCAGTAACAATCCCCCCTGTGGCAGTAACAAACCCCCCAGTGTGAGTAACAATCCCCCCATGTCAGTAACAATACCTCCAGCGTCAGTAACAATCCCCCCACTGTCAGTAACAATCCCCCCCAGTGTCAGTAACAATCCCCCCCAGTGTCAGTAACAATTCCCCCATGTCAGTAACAATCCCCCCAGTTTCAGTAACAATCCCCCCCAGTTCCAGTAACAATCCCTTCCCCAGTGTCAGTAACAATCCCCCCAGTGTCAGTAAAACCCCCCCATGTCAGTAACAATCTCCCCCAGTGTCAGTAACAATCCCCCCCGTGTCAGTAACAACCCCCCCCAGTGTCAGTAACAATCCCCCCCGTGTCAGTAACAATCCTCCCCAGTGTCAGTAACAATCCTCCCCAGTGTCAGTAACAATCCTCCCCAGTGTCAGTAACAATCCCCCCCAGTGTCAGTAACAATCACCCCAGTGTCAGTAACAATCCCCCCCAGTGTCAGTAACAATCCCCCCCAGTGTCAGTAACAATCCCCCCCCAGTATCAGTAACAATCCCCCCCAGTTTTCCGTAACAATCCCGCCCAGTGTCAGTAACAATCCCCCCACCAGAGTCAGTAACAATCCTGCCCAGTGTCGGTAACAACCCTCCCCCGTGTTAGTAACAATCCCACCGCAGTGTCAGTAACAATCTTCCCCAGTGTCAGTAACAAACTCCCCCAGTGTCAGTAACAATCCCCCCGTGTCAGTAACAACCCCCCCAGTGTCAGTAACAATCCCCCCTGTGGCAGTAACAAACCCCCCAGTGTGAGTAACAATCCCCCCATGTCAGTAACAATACCCCCAGTGTCAGTAACAATCCCCCCCAGTTTCAGTAACAATCCCCCCCAGTGCCAGTAACAATCCCTCCAGTGTCAGTAAAAATCCCCCATGTCAGTAACAATCTCCCCCAGTGTCAGTAACAATCCCCCCCGTGTCAGTAACAACCCCCCCCAGTGTCAGTAACAATCTCCCCCAGTGTCAGTAACAATCCCCCCCGTGTCAGTAACAACCCCCCCCAGTGTCAGTAACATTCCCCCCCAGTTTTCCGTAACAATCCCCCCCAGTGTCAGTAACAATCCCCCCACCAGAGTCAGTAACAATCCTGCCCAGTGTCGGTAACAACCCTCCCCCGTGTTAGTAACAATCCCACCGCAGTGTCAGTAACAATCTCCCCCAGTGTCAGTAACAAACTCCCCCAGTGTCAGTAACAATCCCCCCGTGTCAGTAACAACCCCCCCCAGTGTCAGTAACAATCCCCCTGTGGCAGTAACAAACCCCCCTGTGTGAGTAACAATCCCCCCATGTCAGTAACTATACCCCCAGCGTCAGTAACAATCCCCCCCAGTTTCAGTAACAATCCCCCCCAGTGCCAGTAACAATCCCTCCAGTGTCAGTAAAAATCCCCCGTGTCAGTAACAATCTCCCCCAGTGTCAGTAACATTCCCCCCGTGTCAGTAACAACCCCCCCAGTGTCAGTAACAATCTCCCCCAGTGTCAGTAACAATCCCCCCCGTGTCAGTAACAACCCCCCCCAGTGTCAGTAACAATCCCCCCTGTGGCAGTAACAATCCCCCCAGTGTCAGTAACAATTCCCCCATGTCAGTAACAATACCCCCCAGCGTCAGTAACAATCCCCCCCAGTGTCAGTAACAATCCCCCGCAGTGTCAGTAACAATCCCCCCACCAGAGTCAGTAACAATCCCCCCCAGTGTCAGGAACAATCTCCCCACCAGAGTCAGTAACAATCCCCCCAGTGTCAGTAACAATCCCCCCCAGTGTCAGTAACAATCACCCCAGTGTCAGTAACAATCCCCCCCAGTGTCAGTAACAATCCTCCCCCCCAGTGTCAGTAACAATCCCCCCCCAGTGTCAGTAACAATCCCCCCCCAGTGTCAGTAACAATCCCCCCCAGTTTTCCGTAACAATCCCCCCCAGTGTCAGTAACAATCCCCCTACCAGAGTCAGTAACAATCCTGCCCAGTGTCGGTAACAACCCTCCCCCGTGTTAGTAACAATCCCACCGCAGTGTCAGTAACAATCTCCCCCAGTGTCAGTAACAAACTCCCCCAGTGTCAGTAACAATCCCCCCGTGTCAGTAACAACCCCCCCCAGTGTCAGTAACAATCCCCCCTGTGGCAGTAACAAACCCCCCAGTGTGAGGAACAATCCCCCCATGTCAGTAAAAATACCCCCAGCGTCAGTAACAATCCCCCCCACTGTCAGTAACAATCCCCCCCAGTGTCAGTAACAATCCCCCCCAGTTTCAGTAACAATCCCCCCCAGTGCCAGTAACAATCCCTCCAGTGTCAGTAAAAATCCCCCGTGTCAGTAACAATCTCCCCCAGTGTCAGTAACAATCCCCCCCGTGTCAGTAACAACTCCCCCAGTGTCAGTAACAATCTCCCCCAGTGTCAGTAACAATCCCCCCGTGTCAGTAACAACCCCCCCCAGTGTCTGTAACAATCCCCCCTGTGGCAGTAACAATCCCCCCAGTGTCAGTAACAATACCCCCATGTCAGTAACAATACCCCCCAGCGTCAGTAACAATCCCCCCCAGTGTCAGTAACAATCCCCCACAGTGTCAGTAACAATCCCCCCACCAGAGTCAGTAACAATCCCCCCCAGTGTCAGGAACAATCTCCCCACCAGAGTCAGTAACAATCCCGCCAGTCTCAGGAACAATCCCCCCAGTGTCAGTAACAATCCCCCCACCAGAGTCAGTAACAGTCCCCCCAGTGTCAGTAACAATCCCCCCAGTGTCAGTAACAATCCCCCCTATGTCAGTAACAACCTTCCCCCAGTGTCAGTAACAATCCCCCCAGTGTCAGTAAAAATAGCCCGTGTCAGTAACAATCTCCCCCAGTGTCAGTAACAATCCCCCCCGTGTCAGTAACAACCCCCCCCAGTGTCAGTAACAATCCCCCCTGTGGCAGTAACAAACCCCCAGTGTCAGTAACAATCCCCCCATGTCAGTAACAATCCCCCCCGTGTCAGTAACAATCCTCCCCAGTGTCAGTAACAATCCTCCCCAGTGTCAGTAACAATCCCCCCCAGTGTCAGTAACAATCACCCCAGTGTCAGTAACAATCCCCCCCAGTGTCAGTAACAATTCCCCCCCAGTGTCAGTAGCAATCACTCCCAGTGTCAGTAACAACCCCCCCAGTGTCAGTAACAATCGCCCCACGTGTGAGTAACAAACCCCCTAGCCCAATGTTAGTAACAATTCCTCCCATGTCAGTAACAATCCCCCCCAGTGTCAGTAATGATCCCCCCAGTATCAGTAACAGTTACCCCATGTCAGTAACAATCTCACCCAGTGTCAGTAACAATCGCTTCCAGTGTCAGTTACAATCCCCCCCCAGTGTCAGTAACAATCCCCCGCAGTGTCAGTAACAATCCCCCCACCAGAGTCAGTAACAATCCCCCCCAGTGTCAGGAAAAATCTCCCCACCAGAGTCAGTAACAATCCCCCCAGTCTCAGTAACAATCCCCCCAGTGTCAGTAACAATCCCCCCACCAGAGTCAGTAACAGTCCCCCCAGTGTCAGTAACAATCCCCCCAGTGTCAGTAACAATCCCCCCTATGTCAGCAACAACCCCCCCCAGTGTCAGTAACAATCCCCCCCAGTGTCAGTAACAATCCCCCCCCGTGGCAGTAACAATCCCCCCAGTGTCAGTAACAATCCCACCGCAGTTTCAGTAACTATCACCCCCAGTGTCAGTAACAATCTCCCCCAGTGTCAGTAACATTCCCCCCGTGTCAGTAGCAATCCCCCCCCCAGTGTCAGTAACAATCCCCCCCAGTGTCAGTAACAATCCCCCCCCGTGGCAGTAACAATCCCCCCAGTGTCTGTAACAATCCCCCCGTGTCAGCAACAATACCCCCAGCGTCAGTAACAATCTCCCCCAGTGTCAGTAACAATCCCCCCAGTGTCATTAACAATCCCCCTCAGTGTCAGTAACAATTCCCCCCAGTGTCAGTAACAATCCCCCCCGTGGCAGTAACAATCCCCCCAGTGTCAGTAGCAATCCCACCGCAGTTTCAGGAACTATCTCCCCCAGTGTCAGTAACAGTCTCCCCCAGTGTCAGTAACATACCAACCCAGTGTCAGTAGTAATTCCCCCAGTGTCAGTAACAATCCCCCCCAGTGTCAGTAATAATCACCCCAGTGTCAGTAACAATCCCCCCAGTGTCAGTAACAATCCCCCCCGCAGTGTCAGTGACAATTCCCCCCCAGTGTCAGTAGCAATCACTCCCAGTGTCAGTAACAACCCCCCCAGTGTCAGTAACAATCCCCCCACGTGTGAGTAACAAACCCCCTAGCCCAATGTTAGTAACAATTCCTCCCATGTCAGTAACAATCCCCCCCAGTGTCAGTAACGATCCCCCCCAGTATCAGTCACAGTTACCCCATGTCAGTAACAATCTCCCCCAGTGTCAGTAACAATCGCTTCCAGTGTCAGTAACAATCCCCCCCCAGTGTCAGTAACAATCCCCCGCAGTGTCAGTAACAATCCCCCCACCAGAGTCAGTAACAATCCCCCCCAGTGTCAGGAACAATCTCCCCACCAGAGTCAGTAACAATCCCCCCAGTCTCAGTAACAATCCCCCAAGTGTCAGTAAAATTCCCCCACCAGAGTCAGTAACAGTCCCCCCAGTGTCAGGAACAATCCCCCCAGTGTCAGTAACAATCCCCCCCAGTGTCAGTAACAATCCCCCCCAGTGTCAGTAACAATCCCCCCCAGTGTCAGTAACAATCCCCCCCCCGTGGCAGTAACAATCCCCCCAGTGTCAGTAACAATCCCACCGCAGTTTCAGGAACTATCTCCCCCAGTGTCAGTAACAATCTCCCCCAGTGTCAGTAACCATCCCCCCCGTGTCAGTAAAAATCCGCCCCCAGTGTCAGTAATTATCCCCCCCAGTGTCAGTAACAATCCCCCCCGTGGCAGTAACAATCCCCCCAGTGTCAGTAACAATCCCCCCGTGTCAGCAACAATACCCCCAGCGTCAGTAACAATCTCCCCCAGTGTCAGTAACAATCCCCCCCAGTGTCAGTAACAATCCCCCCCAGTGTCAGTAACAATCTCCCCATGTCAGTAACAATCCCCCTGTTTCAGTAACAATCTCCCCCGTGTCAGTAACAAACCCCCCCGTGTCAGTAAGAATCCCTCCCAGTGTCAGTAAAAATCCCCCCCAGTGTCAGTAACAATCCCCCCCAGTGTCAGTAACATACCGACCCAGTGTCAGTAATAATCCCCCCAGTGTCAGTAACAATCCCCCCCAGTGTCAGTAATAATCCCCCCAGTGTCAGTAACAATCCCACCCAGCCCAGTGTCAGAAACAATCACCCCAAGCCCACTGTCAGTAACAATCCCCCCGTGTCAGTAACAACAATCCCCAGTGTCAGCAACAATCCCCCCCATGTCAGTAACAATCTCCCCCACTGTCAGTAACAATCCGCCCCCCGTGTCAGGATCAATCGCCCCTCCCCAGCCCAGCGTCAGTAACGATCCCCCCCAGAGTCAGTAACAATCCGTCCCCCATGTCAGTAACAATCCCCCCCAGTGTCAGTAACAATCCCCCCCAGTGTCAGCAACAATCTCCCCCAATGTCAGTAACCATCCCCCCCAGTGTCAGTAACAATCCCCCCATGTAGAGTAGCAATACCGCTAGTTTCAGTAACAATCCCCCCAGTGTCAGTAACAATCCCCCCCAGTGTCAGTAACATACCATCCCAGTGTCAGTAACAATCCCCCATGTGTCAGTAACAATCCCCCCCAGTGTCAGTAATAATCCCCCCAGTGTCAGTAACAATCCCACCCAGCCCAGTGTCAGAAACAATCTCCCCAAGCCCACTGTCAGTAACAATCCCCCCGTGTCAGTAACAACAACCCCCAGTGTCAGCAACAATCCCCCCCGTGTCAGTAACAATCTCCCCCACTGTCAGTAACAATCCGCCCCCCGTGTCAGGATCAATCGCCCCTCCCCAGCCCAGCGTCAGTAACGATCCCCCCCAGAGTCAGTAACAATCCGTCCCCCATGTCAGTAACATTCCCCCCCAGTGTCAGTAACAATCCCCCCCAGTGTCAGCAACAATCTCCCCCAATGTCAGTAACCATCCCCCCCAGTGTCAGTAACAATCCCCCCATGTAGAGTAGCAATACCGCTAGTTTCAGTAACAATCCCCCCAGTGTCAGTAACAATCCCCCCCAGTGTCAGTAACATACCATCCCAGTGTCAGTAACAATCCCCCATGTGTCAGTAACAATCCCCCCAGCGTCAGTAATAATCCCCCCAGTGTCAGTAACAATCCCACCCAGCCAAGTGTCAGAAACAATCTCCCCAAGCCCACTGTCAGTCACAATCCCCCCGTATCAGTAACAACAACCCCCAGTGTCAGTAACAATCCCCCCTGTGTCAGTAACAATCTCCCCGACTGTCAGTAACAATCTGCCCCCAGTGTCAGGATCAATCGCCCCTCCCCAGCCCAGTGTCACAATCTCCCCCCAGTGTGAGTAACGATCCCCCCCAGTGTCAGTAACAATCCGTCCCCCCGTGTCAGCAACAATCCCCCCCCAGTGTCAGTAACAACCCCCCCCAGTGTCAGTAAACATCCCCCCCAGTGTCAGTGACAATCCCCCCCAGTGTCAGTAACAATCCCCCCCAGTGTCAGTAACAATCCCGCCCAGTGTCAGTAACAATCCCACCCAGTGTCAGTAACAATCCCCCCATGTCAGTAACAATCCCCCCATGTCAGTAACAATCCCCCCCAGTGTCAGTAACAATCCCCCCCGGTGTCAGCAACAATCCCCCCCAATGTCAGTAACAATCCCCCCCAGTGTCAGGAACAATCCCCCCCATGTCAGTAACAATACCCCCAGTTTCAGTAACAATCCCCCCCAGTGTCAGTAACAATCCCCCCCAGTTTTCCGTAACAATCCCCCCCAGTGTCAGTAACAATCCCCCCACCAGAGTCAGTAACAATCCTGCCCAGTGTCGGTAACAACCCTCCCCGTGTTAGTATCAATCCCACCGCAGTGTCAGTAACAATCTCCCCCAGTGTTAGTAACATTCTCCCCCCATGTCAGTAACAATACCCCCAGCGTCAGTAACAATCCCCCCCAGTGTCAGTAACAATCCCCCCCAGTGTCAGTAATAATCCCCCCAGTGTCAGTAACAATCCCACCCAGCCCAGTGTCAGAAACAATCTCCCCAAGCCCACTGTCAGTAACAATGCCCCCGTGTCAGTAACAACAACCCCCAGTGTCAGCAACAATCCCCCCCGTGTCAGTAACAATCTCCCCCACTGTCAGTAACAATCCGCCCCCCGTGTCAGGATCAATCGCCCCTCCCCAGCCCAGCGTCAGTAACGATCCCCCCCAGAGTCAGTAACAATCCGTCCCCCATGTCAGTAACAATCCCCCCCAGTGTCAGTAACAATCCCCCCCAGTGTCAGCAACAATCTCCCCCAATGTCAGTAACCATCCCCCCCAGTGTCAGTAACAATCCCCCCATGTAGAGTAGCAATACCGCTAGTTTCATTAACAATCCCCCCAGTGTCAGTAACAATCCCCCCCAGTGTCAGTAACATACCATCCCAGTGTCAGTAACAATCCCCCATGTGTCAGTAACAATCCCCCCAGCGTCAGTAATAATCCCCCCAGTGTCAGTAACAATCCCACCCAGCCAAGTGTCAGAAACAATCTCCCCAAGCCCACTGTCAGTCACAATCCCCCCGTATCAGTAACAACAACCCCCAGTGTCAGTAACAATCCCCCCTGTGTCAGTAACAATCTCCCCGACTGTCAGTAACAATCTGCCCCCAGTGTCAGGATCAATCGCCCCTCCCCAGCCCAGTGTCACAATCAACCCCCAGTGTGAGTAACGATCCCCCCCAGTGTCAGTAACAATCCGTCCCCCCGTGTCAGCAACAATCCCCCCCCAGTGTCAGTAACAACCCCCCCCAGTGTCAGTAAACATCCCCCCCAGTGTCAGTGACAATCCCCCCCAGTGTCAGTAACAATCCCCCCCAGTGTCATTAACAATCCCGCCCAGTGTCAGTAACAATCCCACCCAGTGTCAGTAACAATCCCCCCATGTCAGTAACAATCCCCCCATGTCAGTAACAATCCCCCCCAGTGTCAGTAACAATCCCCCCCGGTGTCAGCAACAATCCCCCCCAATGTCAGTAACAATCCCCCCCAGTGTCAGGAACAATCCCCCCATGTCAGTAACAATACCCCCAGTTTCAGTAACAATCCCCCCCAGTGTCAGTAACAATCCCCCCCAGTTTTCCGTAACAATCCCCCCCAGTGTCAGTAACAATCCCCCCACCAGAGTCAGTAACAATCCTGCCCAGTGTCGGTAACAACCCTCCCCCGTGTTAGTATCAATCCCACCGCAGTGTCAGTAACAATCTCCCCCAGTGTCAGTAACATTCTCCCCCCATGTCAGTAACAATACCCCCAGCGTCAGTAACAATCCCCCCCAGTATCAGTAACAATCCCCCCAGTGTCAGTAATAATCCCCCCAGTGTCAGTAACAATCCCACCCAGCCCAGTGTCAGAAACAATCTCCCCAAGCCCACTGTCAGTAACAATCCCCCCGTGTCAGTAACAACAACCCCCAGTGTCAGCAACAATCCCCCCCGTGTCAGTAACAATCTCCCCCACTGTCAGTAACAATCCGCCCCCCGTGTCAGGATCAATCGCCCCTCCCCAGCCCAGCGTCAGTAACGATCCCCCCCAGAGTCAGTAACAATCCGTCCCCCATGTCAGTAACAATCCCCCCCAGTGTCAGTAACAATCCCCCCCAGTGTCAGCAACAATCTCCCCCAATGTCAGTAACCATCCCCCCCAGTGTCAGTAACAATCCCCCCATGTAGAGTAGCAATACCGCTAGTTTCAGTAACAATCCCCCCAGTGTCAGTAACAATCCCCCCCAGTGTCAGTAACATACCATCCCAGTGTCAGTAACAATCCCCCATGTGTCAGTAACAATCCCCCCCAGTGTCAGTAATAATCCCCCCAGTGTCAGTAACAATCCCACCCAGCCCAGTGTCAGAAACAATCTCCCCAAGCCCACTGTCAGTAACAATCCCCCCGTGTCAGTAACAACAACCCCCAGTGTCAGCAACAATCCCCCCCGTGTCAGTAACAATCTCCCCCACTGTCAGTAACAATCCGCACCCCGTGTCTGGATCAATCGCCCCTCCCCAGCCCAGCGTCAGTAACGATCCCCCCCAGAGTCAGTAACAATCCCCCCCAGTGTCAGCAACAATCTCCCCCAATGTCAGTAACCATCCCCCCCAGTGTCAGTAACAATCCCCCCATGTAGAGTAGCAATACCGCTAGTTTCAGTAACAATCCCCCCAGTGTCAGTAACAATCCTCCCCAGTGTCAGTAACATACCTTCCCAGTGTCAGTAACAATCCCCCATGTGTCAGTAACAATCCCCCCAGCGTCAGTAATAATCCCCCCAGTGTCAGTAACAATCCCACCCAGCCAAGTGTCAGAAACAATCTCCCCAAGCCCACTGTCAGTCACAATCCCCCCGTATCAGTAACAACAACCCCCAGTGTCAGTAACAATCCCCCCTGTGTCAGTAACAATCTCCCCGACTGTCAGTAACAATCTGCCCCCAGTGTCAGGATCAATCGCCCCTCCCCAGCCCAGTGTCACAATCTCCCCCCAGTGTGAGTAACGATCCCCCCCAGTGTCAGTAACAATCCGTCCCCCCGTGTCAGCAACAATCCCCCCCCAGTGTCAGTAACAACCCCCCCCAGTGTCAGTAAACATCCCCCCCAGTGTCAGTGACAATCCCCCCCAGTGTCAGTAACAATCCCCCCCAGTGTCAGTAACAATCCCGCCCAGTGTCAGTAACAATCCCACCCAGTGTCAGTAACAATCCCCCCATGTCAGTAACAATCCCCCCATGTCAGTAACAATCCCCCCCAGTGTCAGTAACAATCCCCCCCGGTGTCAGCAACAATCCCCCCCAATGTCAGTAACAGTCCCCCCAGTGTCAGTAACAATCCCCCCAGTGTCAGTAACAATCCCCCCTATGTCAGTAACAACCCCCCCCAGTGTCAGTAACAATCCCCCCAGTGTCAGTAACAATCCCCCCCAGTGTCAGTAACAATCCCCCCCAGTGTCAGTAACAATCCCCCCATGTCAGTAACAATCCCCCCAGTTTCAGTAACAATCCCCCCCAGTGCCAGTAACAATCCCCCCAGTGTCAGTAACAATCCCCCCATGTCAGTAACAATCCCCCCAGTTTCAGTAGCAATCCCTCCAGTGTCAGTAACAATCCCCCCAGTGTCAGGAAAAATCCCCCGTGTCAGTAACAATCTCGCCCAGTGTCAGTAACAATCCCCCCCGTGTCAGTAACAACCCCCCCAGTGTCAGTAACAACCCCCCCTGTGGCAGTAACAATCCCCCCAGTGTCAGTAACAATCACCCCATGTCAGTAACAATACCCCCCAGCGTCAGTAACAATCACCCCCGTGTCAGTAACAATCCTCCCCAGTGTCAGTAACAATCCTCCCCAGTGTCAGTTACAATCACCCCCGTGTCAGTAACAATCACCCCAGTGTCAGTAACAATCCCCCCCAGTGTCAGTAACAATCCCCCCCGCAGGGTCAGTAACAATTCCCCCCCAGTGTCAGTAGCAATCACTCCCAGTGTCAGTAACAATCCCCCCACCAGAGTTAGTAACAATCCCCCACAGTGTCAGGAACAATCTCCCCATCAGAGTCAGAAACAATACCCCCAGTCTCAGTAACAATCCCCCAGTGTCAGTAACAATCCCCCCACCAGAGTCAGTAACAGTCCCCCCAGTGTCAGTAACAATCCCCCCAGTGTCAGTAACAATCCCCCCTATGTCAGTAACAACCCCCCCCAGTGTCAGTAACAATCCCCCCGTGTCAGCAACAATACCCCCAGCGTCAGTAACAATCTCCCCCAGTGTCAGGAACAATCCCCCCCAGTGTCAGTAACAATCCCCCCCAGTGTCAGTAACAATCCCCCCAGTGTCAGTAACAATCCCCCCCAGTGTCAGTAACAATCCCCCCCAGTGTCAGTAACAATCCCCCCCAGTGTCAGTAACAATCACCCCATGTCAGTAACTATCCCCCCCAGTGTCTGTAAAAATCCCCCCCAGTGTCAGTAACAATCCCCCCCAGTGTCAGTAACAATCCCTCCCAGTGTCAGTGACAATTTCCCCCAGTGTCAGTTACAATCCCCCCCCCGTGTCAGCAACAATCCCCCCAGTGTCAGTTACAATCCCCCCAGTGTCAGTAACAATCGCACCCAGCCCAGTGTCAGTAACAATCGCACCCAGCCCAGTGTCAGAAACAAACTCCCGAAGCCCACTGTCAGTAACAATCCCCCCGTGTCAGTAACAATCCCCCCCAGCGTCAGTAACAATCCCCCCAGTGTCAGTAACAACCCTCCCCGTGTCAGTAACAATCCCACCGCAGTGTCAGTAACAATCTCCCCCAGTATCAGTAACAATCTCCCCCAGTGTCAGTAACAATCCCCCCGTGTCAGTAACAATCCTCCCCAGTGTCAGTAACAATCCCCCCGTGTCGGTAATAATCCCCCCCGTGTCAGTAACTATAGCCCCAGCATCAGTAACAATCCCCCCGTGTCAGTAACAATCCTCCTCAGTGGCAGTAACAATCCCACCCAGTGTCAGTAACAATCCCTCCCAGTGTCAGTAACAATCCCCCCCAGTGTCAGTAACAATCCCCCCCAGTGTCAGTAACAATCCCCCCCCAGTGTCAGTAACAATCCCCCCCAGTATCAGTAACAATCCCCCCCCAGTGTCAGTAGCAATCCCCCCCAGTGTCAGTCACGATCCCCCCCCAGTGTCAGTAACAATCACCCCATGTCAGTAACAATCTCCCCCAGTGTCAGTAACAATCGTCTCCAGTGTCAGTAACAATCCCCCCCAGTTTTCCGTAACAATCCCCCCCAGTTTCAGTAACAATCCCCCCACCAGAGTCAGTAACAATCCTCCCCAGTGTCAGTAACGACCCTCCCCCGTGTTAGTAACAATCCCACCGCAGTGTCAGTAACAATCTCCCCCAGTGTCAGTAACAATCTCTCCCAGTGTCAGTAACAATCCCCCGTGTCAGTAACAACCCCCACCCCAGTGTCAGTAACAATCCCCCCTGTGGCAACAACAATCCCCCCAGTGTCAGTAACAATCCCCCCATGTCAGTAACAATACCCCCAGCGTCAGTAACAATCCCCCCACTGTCAGTAACAATCCCCCCCAGTGTCAGTAACAATCCCCCCCAGTGTCAGTAACAATCCCCCCAGTGGCAGTAAAAATCCCCCCAGTGTCAGTAACAAACCCCCCCATTGTCAGTAACAATCCCTCCCAGTGTCAGTAATCATCCCCCCCAAGTGTCAGTAACAATCCCGCCCACTGTCAGTAACATTCCCCCCAGTGTCAGTAACATTCCAACCCAGTGTCAGTAACAATCCCCCCAGTGTCAGTTACAATCCCCCCAGTGTCAGTAACAATCCCCCCGTGTTAGTAACAATCCTCCCCAGTGTCAGTAACAATCCCCCCGTGTCGGTAATAATCCCCCCGTGTCAGTAACTATAGCCCCAGCATCAGTAACAATCCCCCCGTGTCAGTAACAATCCTCCTCAGTGGCAGTAACAATCCCACCCAGTGTCAGTAACAATCCCTCCCAGTGTCAGTAACAATCCCCCCCAGTGTCAGTAACAATCCCCCCCAGTGTCAGTAACAATCCCCCCCCAGTGTCAGTAACAATCCCCCCCAGTATCTGTAACAATCCCCCCCCAGTGTCAGTAGCAATCCCCCCCAGTGTCAGTCACGATCCCCCCCCAGTGTCAGTAACAATCACCCCATGTCAGTAACAATCTCCCCCAGTGTCAGTAACAATCGTCTCCAGTGTCGGTAACAATCCCCCCCAGTTTTCCGTAACAATCCCCCCCAGTGTCAGTAACAATCCCCCCACCAGAGTGAGTAACAATCCTCCCCAGTGTCAGTAACGACCCTCCCCCGTGTTAGTAACAATCCCACCGCAGTGTCAGTAACAATCTCCCCGAGTGTCAGTAACAATCTCCCCCAGTGTCAGTAACAATCCCCCGTGTCAGTAACAACACCCACCCCAGTGTCAGTAACAATCCCCCCTGTGGCAACAACAATCCCCCCAGTGTCAGTAACAATCCCCCCATGTCAGTAACAATACCCCCAGCGTCAGTAACAATCCCCCCACTGTCAGTAACAATCCCCCCCAGTGTCAGTAACAATCCCCCCCCAGTGTCAGTAACAATCCCCCCAGTGGCAGTAAAAATCCCCCCAGTGTCAGTAACAAACCCCCCCATTGTCAGTAACAATCCCTCCCAGTGTCAGTAATCATCCCCCCCAAGTGTCAGTAACAATCCCGCCCACTGTCAGTAACATTCCCCCCAGTGTCAGTAACATTCCAACCCAGTGTCAGTAACAAACCCCCCAGTGTCAGTTACAATCCCCCCAGTGTCAGTAACAATCCCCCCAGTGTCAGTAACAATCGCACCCAGCCCAGTGTCAGAAAGAAACTCCCGAAGCCAACTGTCAGTAACAATCCCCCCATGTCAGTAACAATCCCCCCAAGTGTCAGTAACATTCCCCCCCAGTGTCAGTAACAACCCTCCCCATGTCAGTAACAATCCCACCGCAGTGTCAGTAACAATCTCCCCCAGTATCAGTAACAATCTCCCCCAGTGTCAGTAACAATCCCCCCATGTCAGTAACAATCCTCCCCAGTGTCAGTAACAATCCCCCCGTGTCAGTAATAATCCCCCCGTGTCAGTAACTATACCCCCAGCATCAGTACCAATGCCCCCGTGTCAGTAACAATCCTCCTCAGTGGCAGTAACAATCCCACCCAGTGTCAGTAACAATCCCTCCCAGTGTCAGTAACAATCCCCCCCAGTGTCAGTAACAATCCCCCCCAGTGTCAGTAACAATCCCCCCAGTTTCAGTAACAGTCCCCCCCAGTGTCAGTAACATACCAACCCAGTGTCAGTAACAATCCCCCCAGTGTCAGTAACAATCCCCCCCAGTGTCAGAAATAATCCCCCCAGTGTCAGGAGCAATCCCACCCAGCCCAGTGTCAGAAACAATCTCCCCAAGCCCACTGTCAGTAACAATCCCCCCGTGTCAGTAACAACAACCCACAGTGTCAGTAACAATACCCCCCCAGTGTCTGTAACAATCTCCCCCACTGACAGTAACAATCTGCCCCCAGTGTCAGGATCAATCGCCCCTCCCCAGCCCAGTGGCACAATCTCCCCCCAGTGTCAGTAACGACCCCCCCCGTGTCAGTAACAATCCGTCCCCCCGTGTCAGCAACAATCCCCCCCCCAGTGTCAGTAACAATCCCCCCAGTGTCAGTAAAAATCCCCCCCAGTGTCAGTAACAATCGCCCCCAGTGTCAATAACAATCCCTCCCAGTGTCAGTAACAATCCCCCCCAGTGTCAGTAACAATCCCCTCCCGTGTCAGTTACAATCCCCCCCAGTGTCTGTAACAATCCCCCCAGTGTCAGTAACCACCCCCCCCAGTGTCAGTAACAATCCCGCCCAGTGTCAGTAACAATCCCCCCAGTGTCAGTAACATTCCAACCCAGTGTCAGTAACAATCCCCCCCAGTGTCAGTAACAATCCCCCCCAGTGTCAGTAACAATCCCCCCAGTGTCAGTAACAAACCCACCCAGCCCAGTGTCAGAAACAATCTCCCAAGCCCACTGTCAGTAACAATCCACCCGTGTAAGTAACAACAACCCCCAGTGTCAGTAAAAATATCCCCCAGTGTCAGGAACAATCTCCCCATTGTCAGTAACAATCAGCCCCCAGTGTCAGGATCAATCCCGCCTCCCCAGCCCAGTGTCACAATCTCCCCCCAGTGTCAGGAATGATCCCCCCCAGTGTCAGGAATGATCCCCCCCAGTGTCAGTAACAATCCGTCCCCCAGTGTCAGTAACAATCCCCCCCAGTGTCAGTAATGATCCCCCCCAGTGTCAGTAACAATCACCCCATGTCAGTAACAATCCCCCCCAGTGTCAGTAAAAATCCCCCCAGTGTCAGTAACAATCCCCCCCAGTGTCAGTAACAATCCCTCCCAGTGTCAGTAACAATCCCTCCCAGTGTCAGTGACAATTCCCGCCAGTGTCAGTAACAATCCCCCCCGTGTCAGTAACAATCCCCCCCCAGTGTCAGGAACAATCCCCCCCAGTGTCAGTAACATTCCCCCCCAGTGTCAGTAACAATCCCCCCAGTGTCAGTAACAATCCCCCCCCGTGTCAGTAACAATACCCCCAGCATCAGTAACAATCCCCCCGTGTTAGTAACAATCCTCCTCTGTGGCAGTAACAATCCTACCCAGTGTCAGTAACAATCCCCCCCAGTGTCAGTAACAATCCCTCCCAGTGTCAGTAACAAACCCCCCCGTGTCAGTAAGAATCTCTCCCAGTGTCAGGAAAAATCCCCCCAGTGTCAGTAACAATCCCCCCCAGTGTCAGTAACATACCAACCCAGTGTCAGTAACAATCCCCCCAGTGTCAGTATCAATCCCCCCAGTGTCAGTAATAAGCCCCCAGTGTCAGTAACAATCCCACCCAGCCAAGTGTCAGAAACAATCTCCCCAAGCCCACTGTCAGTAACAATCCCCCCATGTCAGTAACAACAACCCACAGTGTCAGTAACAATCCTCCCCAGTTTCAGTAACAATCTCCCCCACTGTCAGTAACAATACACCCCCAGTGTCAGGATCAATCGCCCCTCCCCAGCCCAGTGTCAGAAACAATCTCCCCAAGCCCACTGTCAGTAACAATCCCCCCGTGTCAGCAACAATACCCCCAGCGTCAGTAACAATCTCCCCCAGTGTCAGTAACAATCCCCCCCAGTATCAGTAACAATCCCCCCCAGTGTCAGTAACAATCCCCCCCAGTGTCAGTAACAATCCCCCCCAGTGTCAGTAACTATCCCCCCCAGTGTCTGTAAAAATCCCCCCCAGTGTCAGTAACAATCCCCCCCAGTGTCAGTAACTATCCCTCCCAGTGTCAGTGACAATTCCCGCCAGTGTCAGTTACAATCCCCCCCCCCGTGTCAGCAACAATCCCCCCCCAGTGTTAGGAACAATCCCCCCCAGTGTCAGTAACATTCCCCCCCAGTTTCAGTAACAATCCAGCCCAGTGTCAGTAACAATCCCGCCCAGTGTCAGTAACAATCCCCCCATGTCAATAACAATCCCCCCAGTTTCAGTAACAATCCCCCCCAGTGTCAGTAACAATCCCCCCCGTGTCAGTAACAATCCCCCCGTGTCAGCAACAATACCCCCAGCGTCAGTACCAATCTCCCCCAGTGTCAGTAACAATCCCCCCCAGTGTCAGTAACAATCCGTCCCCCCGTGTCAGCAACAATCCCCCCCCAGTGTCAGTAACAATCCCCCCCAGTGTCATTAAAAATCCCCCCCAGTGTCAGTGACAATCCTCCCCGTCTCAGTAACAATTCCCCCCCAGTGTCAGTAACAATCACTCCCAGTGTCAGTAACAACGCCCCAGTGTCAGTAACAATTCCCCCCACGTGTGAGTAACAAACCCCCTAGCCCAATGTTAGTAGCAATTCCTCCCATGTCAGTAACATTCCCCCCCAGTGTCAGTAACGATCCACCACCCAGTGTCAGTAACAGTCACCCCATGTCAGTAACAATCTACCCCAGTGTCAGTAACAATCGCCTCCAGTGTCAGTAACAAACCCCCCCAGAGACAGTAACAATCCCCCGCAGTGTCAGTAACAATCCCCCCACCAGTGTCAGTAACAATCCCCCCCAGTGTCAGGAACAATCGCCCCACCAGAGTCAGTAACAATCCCCCCAGTGTCAGTAACAATCCCCCCAGTGCCAGTAACAATCCCCCCACCAGAGTCAGTAACAATCCCCCCGGTGTCAGTAACAATCCCCCCAGTGTCAGTAACAATCCCCCCTATGTCGGTAACAATCACCCCCAGTGTCAGTAACAATCCCCCCCAGTGTCAGTAACAACCCTCCCCGTGTCAGTAACAATCCCACCGCAGTTTCAGTAACTATCTCCCCCAGTGTCAGTTACAATCTCCCCCCGTGGCAGTAACAATCCCCCCAGTGTCAGTAACAATCCCCCCCGTGTCAGCAACCATACCCCCAGCGTCAGTAACAATCTCCCCCAGTGTCAGTAACAATCCCCCCCAGTGTCAGTAACAATCCCCCCCAGTGTCAGTAACAATCCCCCCAGTGTCAGTAACCACCCACCCAGTGTCAGTAACAATCCTGCCCAGTGTCAGTAACAATCCCCCCCAGTGTCAGTAACATTCCAACCCACTGTCAGTAACAATCCCCCCCAGTGTCAGTAACAATCCCCCCCAGTGTCAGTAACAATCCCCCCAGTGTCAGTAACAAACCCACCCAGCCCAGTGTCAGAAACAATCTCCCCAAGCCCACTGTCAGTAACAATCCACCCGCGTAAGTAACAACAACCCGCCGTGTCAGTAACAATCTCCCCCAGTGTCAGTAACAATCTCCCCATTGTCAGTAACAATCCGCCCCCAGTGTCAGGATCAATCCCGCCTCCCCAGCCCAGTGTCACAATCTCCCCCCAGTGTCAGTAATGATCCCCCCCAGTGTCAGTAACAATCCGTCTCCCAGTGTCAGTAACAATCCCCCCCAGTGTCAGTAACGATCCCCCCCAGTGTCAGTAACAATCACCCCAGTGTCAGTAACAATCCCTCCGTGTCAGCAACAATACCCCCAGCGTCAGTAACAATCTCCCCCGTGTCAGTAACAATCCCCCCAGTGTCAGTAACAATCCCCCCCAGTGTCAGTAACAATCCCCCCAGTGTCAGTAACAATCCCCCCCGTGGCAGTAACAGTCCCCCCAGTGTCAGTAACAATCCCCCCCGTGTCAGCAACAATACCCCCAGCGTCAGTAACAATCCCCCCCAGTGTCAGTAACAATCCCCCCCGTGTCAGCAACAATACCCGCAGTGTCAGTAACCATCCCCCCCAGTGTCAGTAACAATCCCGCCCAGTGTCAGTAACAATCCCCCCCAGTGTCAGTAACATTCCAACACAGTGTCAGTAACAACCCCTCCAGTGTCAGTAACAATCCCCCCCAGTGTCAGTAACAATCCCCCCAGTGTCAGTAACAAACCCACCCAGCCCAGTGTCAGAAACAATCTCCCCAAGCCCACTGTCAGTAACAATCCCCCCGTGTCAGCAACAATACCCCCAGCGTCAGTAACAATCTCCCCCAGTGTCAGTAACAATCCCCCCCAGTGTCAGTAACAATCCCCCCCAGTGTCAGTAACAATCCCCCCCAGTGTCAGTAACAATCCCCCCCAGTGTCAGTAACTATCCCCCCCAGTGTCTGTAAAAATCCCCCCCAGTGTCAGTAACAATCCCCCCCAGTGTCAGTAACAATCCCTCCCAGTGTCAGTGACAATTCCCGCCAGTGTCAGTTACAATCCCCCCCCCGTGTCAGCAACAATCCCCCCCCAGTGTTAGGAACAATCCCCCCCAGTGTCAGTAACATTCCCCCCCAGTTTCAGTAACAATCCAGCCCAGTGTCAGTAACAATCCCGCCCAGTGTCAGTAACAATCCCCCCCATGTCAATAACAATCCCCCCATGTCAGTAACAATCCCCCCAGTTTCAGTAACAATCCCCCCCAGTGTCAGTAACAATCCCCCCCGTGTCAGTAACAATCCCCCCGTGTCAGCAACAATACCCCCAGCGTCAGTACCAATCTCCCCCAGTGTCAGTAACAATCCCCCCCAGTGTCAGTAACAATTCCCCCCCGTGGCAGTAACAATTCCCCCAGTATCAGTAACAATCCCATCGCAGTTTCAGTAACTATCTCCCCCAGTGTCAGTAACAATCTCCCCCAGTGTCAGTAACATTCCTTCCGTGTCAGTAACAATCCCCCCCCAGTGTCACTAACAATCCCCCCCAGTGTCAGTAACAATCCCCCCCGTGGCAGTAACAATCCCCCCAGTGTCAGTAACAATCCCCCCGTGTCAGCAGCAATACCCCCAGCGTCAGTAACAATCTCCCCCAGTGTCAGTAACAATCCCCCCCAGTGTCAGTAACAATCCCCCCCAGTGTCAGTAACAATCCCCCCCAGTGTCAGTAACAATCCCCCCCAGTGTCAGTAACAATCCCCCCAGTGTCAGTAACAATCACCCCATGTCAGTAACTATCCCCCCCATTGTCTGTAAAAAATCCCCCCCAGTGTCAGTAACAATCCCCCCCAGTGTCAGTAACAATCCCTCCCAGTGTCAGTGACAATTCCCCCCAGTGTCAGTTACAATCCCCCCCCCCCCGTGTCAGCAACAATCCCCCCCCAGTGTTAGGAACAATCCCCCCCAGTGTCAGTAACATTCCCCCCCAGTTTCAGTAACAATCCAGCCCAGTGTCAGTAACAATCCCGCCCAGTGTCAGTAACAATCCCCCCCATGTCAATAACAATCCCCCCATGTCAGTAACAATCCCCCCAGTTTCAGTAACAATCCCCCCAGTGTCAGTAACAATCACCCCCGTGTCAGTAACAATCCCCCCAGTGTCAGTAAAAATCCCCCCAGTGTCAGTAGCAAACCCCCCCATTGTCAGTAACAATCCCTCCCAGTGTCAGTAATCATCCCCCCCAAGTGTCAGTAACGATCCCGCCCACTGTCAGTAACAATCCACCCCAGTGTCAGTAACATTCCAACCCAGTGTCAGTAACAATCCCCCCAGTGTCAGTTACAATCCCCCCAGTGTCAGTAACAATCGCACCCAGCCCAGTGTCAGTAACAATCGCACCCAGCCCAGTGTCAGAAACAAACTCCCGAAGCCCACTGTCAGTAACAATCCCCCCGTGTCAGTAACAATGCCCCCCAGTGTCAGTAACAATCCACCCCAGTGTCAGTAACAACCCTCCCCATGTCAGTAACAATCCCACCGCAGTGTCAGTAACAATCTCCCCCAGTATCAGTAACAATCTCCCCCAGTGTCAGTAACAATCCCCCCGTGTCAGTAACAATCCTCCCCAGTGTCAGTAACAATCCCCACGTGTCGGTAATAATCCCCCCCGTGTCAGTAACTATACCCCCAGCATCAGTAACAATCCCCCCATGTCAGTAACAATCCTCCTCAGTGGCAGTAACAATCCCACCCAGTGCCAGTAACAATCCCTCCCAGTGTCAGTAACAATCCCCCCCAGTGTCAGTAACAATCCCCCCCCAGTGTCAGTAACAATCCCCCCCAGTGTCAGTAACAATCCCCCCCAGTGTCAGTAACAATCCCCCCCCAGTGTCAGTAACAATCCCCCCCAGTGTCAGTAACGATCCCCCCGCCAGTGTCAGTAACAATCACCCCATGTCAGTAACAATCTCCCCCAGTGTCAGTAACAATCATCTCCAGTGTCAGTAACAATCCCCCCCAGTTTTCCGTAACAATCCCCCCCAGTGTCAGTAACAATGCCCCCACCAGAGTCAGTAACAATCCTCCCCAGTGTCAGTAACGACCCTCCCCCGTGTTAGTAACAATCCCACCGCAGTGTCAGTAACAATCTCCCCCAGTGTCAGTAACAATCCCCCCCGTGTCAGCAACAATACCCCCAGCGTCAGTAACAATCCCCCCCAGTGTCAGTAACAATCCCCCCCGTGTCAGCAACAATACCCGCAGTGTCAGTAACCATCCCCCCCAGTGTCAGTAACAATCCCGCCCAGTGTCAGTAACAATCCCCCCCAGTGTCAGTAACATTCCAACACAGTGTCAGTAACAACCCCTCCAGTGTCAGTAACAATCCCCCCCAGTGTCAGTAACAATCCCCCCAGTGTCAGTAACAAACCCACCCAGCCCAGTGTCAGAAACAATCTCCCCAAGCCCACTGTCAGTAACAATCCCCCCGTGTCAGCAACAATACCCCCAGCGTCAGTAACAATCTCCCCCAGTGTCAGTAACAATCCCCCCCAGTGTCAGTAACAATCCCCCCCAGTGTCAGTAACAATCCCCCCCAGTGTCAGTAACAATCCCCCCCAGTGTCAGTAACTATCCCCCCCAGTGTCTGTAAAAATCCCCCCCAGTGTCAGTAACAATCCCCCCCAGTGTCAGTAACAATCCCTCCCAGTGTCAGTGACAATTCCCGCCAGTGTCAGTTACAATCCCCCCCCCGTGTCAGCAACAATCCCCCCCCAGTGTTAGGAACAATCCCCCCCAGTGTCAGTAACATTCCCCCCCAGTTTCAGTAACAATCCAGCCCAGTGTCAGTAACAATCCCGCCCAGTGTCAGTAACAATCCCCCCCATGTCAATAACAATCCCCCCATGTCAGTAACAATCCCCCCAGTTTCAGTAACAATCCCCCCCAGTGTCAGTAACAATCCCCCCCGTGTCAGTAACAATCCCCCCGTGTCAGCAACAATACCCCCAGCGTCAGTACCAATCTCCCCCAGTGTCAGTAACAATCCCCCCCAGTGTCAGTAACAATTCCCCCCCGTGGCAGTAACAATTCCCCCAGTATCAGTAACAATCCCACCGCAGTTTCAGTAACTATCTCCCCCAGTGTCAGTAACAATCTCCCCCAGTGTCAGTAACATTCCTTCCGTGTCAGTAACAATCCCCCCCCAGTGTCACTAACAATCCCCCCCAGTGTCAGTAACAATCCCCCCCGTGGCAGTAACAATCCCCCCAGTGTCAGTAACAATCCCCCCGTGTCAGCAGCAATACCCCCAGCGTCAGTAACAATCTCCCCCAGTGTCAGTAACAATCCCCCCCAGTGTCAGTAACAATCCCCCCCAGTGTCAGTAACAATCCCCCCCAGTGTCAGTAACAATCCCCCCCAGTGTCAGTAACAATCCCCCCAGTGTCAGTAACAATCACCCCATGTCAGTAACTATCCCCCCCATTGTCTGTAAAAAATCCCCCCCAGTGTCAGTAACAATCCCCCCCAGTGTCAGTAACAATCCCTCCCAGTGTCAGTGACAATTCCCCCCAGTGTCAGTTACAATCCCCCCCCCCCGTGTCAGCAACAATCCCCCCCCAGTGTTAGGAACAATCCCCCCCAGTGTCAGTAACATTCCCCCCCAGTTTCAGTAACAATCCAGCCCAGTGTCAGTAACAATCCCGCCCAGTGTCAGTAACAATCCCCCCCATGTCAATAACAATCCCCCCATGTCAGTAACAATCCCCCCAGTTTCAGTAACAATCCCCCCAGTGTCAGTAACAATCACCCCCGTGTCAGTAACAATCCCCCCAGTGTCAGTAAAAATCCCCCCAGTGTCAGTAGCAAACCCCCCCATTGTCAGTAACAATCCCTCCCAGTGTCAGTAATCATCCCCCCCAAGTGTCAGTAACGATCCCGCCCACTGTCAGTAACAATCCACCCCAGTGTCAGTAACATTCCAACCCAGTGTCAGTAACAATCCCCCCAGTGTCAGTTACAATCCCCCCAGTGTCAGTAACAATCGCACCCAGCCCAGTGTCAGTAACAATCGCACCCAGCCCAGTGTCAGAAACAAACTCCCGAAGCCCACTGTCAGTAACAATCCCCCCGTGTCAGTAACAATGCCCCCCAGTGTCAGTAACAATCCACCCCAGTGTCAGTAACAACCCTCCCCATGTCAGTAACAATCCCACCGCAGTGTCAGTAACAATCTCCCCCAGTATCAGTAGCAATCTCCCCCAGTGTCAGTAACAATCCCCCCGTGTCAGTAACAATCCTCCCCAGTGTCAGTAACAATCCCCACGTGTCGGTAATAATCCCCCCCGTGTCAGTAACTATACCCCCAGCATCAGTAACAATCCCCCCATGTCAGTAACAATCCTCCTCAGTGGCAGTAACAATCCCACCCAGTGCCAGTAACAATCCCTCCCAGTGTCAGTAACAATCCCCCCCAGTGTCAGTAACAATCCCCCCCCAGTGTCAGTAACAATCCCCCCCAGTGTCAGTAACAATCCCCCCCAGTGTCAGTAACAATCCCCCCCCAGTGTCAGTAACAATCCCCCCCAGTGTCAGTAACGATCCCCCCGCCAGTGTCAGTAACAATCACCCCATGTCAGTAACAATCTCCCCCAGTGTCAGTAACAATCATCTCCAGTGTCAGTAACAATCCCCCCCAGTTTTCCGTAACAATCCCCCCCAGTGTCAGTAACAATGCCCCCACCAGAGTCAGTAACAATCCTCCCCAGTGTCAGTAACGACCCTCCCCCGTGTTAGTAACAATCCCACCGCAGTGTCAGTAACAATCTCCCCCAGTGACAGTAACAATCTCCCCCAGTGTCAGTAAGAATCCCCCCTGTGGCAGTAACAATCCCCCCAGTGTCAGTAACAATCCCCCCATGTCAGTAACAATACCCCCAGCGTCAGTAACAATCCCCCCCACTGTCAGTAACAATCCCCCCCAGTGTCAGTAACAATCCCCCCCAGTGTCAGTAACAATCCCCCCATGTCAGTAACAATCCCCCCAGTCTCAGTAACAATCCCCCCCAATGTCAGTAACAATCCCCCCCCAGTGTCAGTAACAATCCCCCCAGTGTCAGTAAAAATCCCCCCAGTGTCAGTAACAAACCCCCCCATTGTCAGTAACAATCCCTCCCAGTGTCAGTAATCATCCCCCCAAGTGTCAGTAACAATCCCGCCCACTGTCAGTAACATTCCCCCCAGTGTCAGTAACATTCCAACCCAGTGTCAGTAACAATCCCCCCAGTGTCAGTTACAATCCCCCCAGTGTCAGTAACAATCCCCCCAGTGTCAGTAACAATCGCACCCAGCCCAGTGTCAGAAAGAAACTCCCGAAGCCAACTGTCAGTAACAATCCCCCCGTGTCAGTAACAATCCCCCGCAGTGTCAGTAACATTCCCCCCCAGTGTCAGTAACAACCCTCCCCGTGTCAGTAACAATCCCACCGCAGTGTCAGTAACAATCTCCCCCAGTATCAGTAACAATCTCCCCCAGTGTCAGTAACAATCCCCCCATGTCAGCAACAATCCTCCCCAGTGTCAGTAACAATCCCCCCGTGTCAGTAATAATCCCCCCGTGTCAGTAACAATCCTCCTCAGTGGCAGTAACAATCCCACCCAGTGTCAGTAACAATCCCTCCCAGTCTCAGTAACAATCCCCCCCAGTGTCAGTAACAATCCCCCCCCAGTGTCAGTAACAATCTCCCCCACTGTCAGTAACAATCCGCCCCCAGTGTCAGGATCAATCGCCCCTCCCCAGCCCAGTGGCACAATCTCCCCCCAGTGTCAGTAACGATCCCCCCCATGTCAGTAACAATCCGTCCCCCCGTGTCAGCAACAATCCCCCCCCCAGTGTCAGTAACAATCCCCCCCAGTGTCATTAAAAATACCCCCCAGTGTCAGTGACAATCCCCCCCGTCTCAGTAACAATTTCCCCCCAGTGTCAGTAACAATCACTCCCAGTGTCAGTAACAACGCCCCAGTGTCAGTAACAATTCCCCCCACGTGTGAGTAACAAACCCCCTAGCCCAATGTTAGTAGCAATTCCTCCCATGTCAGTAACATTCCCCCCCAGTGTCAGTAACGATCCACCACCCAGTGTCAGTAACAGTCACCCCATATCAGTAACAATCTACCCCAGTGTCAGTAACAATCGCCTCCAGTGTCAGTAACAAACCCCCCCAGTGACAGTAACAATCCCCCCACCAGAGTCAGTAACAATCCCCCCCAGTGTCAGGAACAATCGCCCCACCAGAGTCAGTAACAATCCCCCCAGTGTCAGTAACAATCCCCCCAGTGCCAGTAACAATCCCCCCACCAGAGTCAGTAACAATCCCCCCGGTGTCAGTAACAATTCCCCCAGTGTCAGTAACAATCCCCCCTATGTCAGTAACAATCCCCCCCAGTGTCAGTAACAACCCTCCCCATGTCAGTAACAATCCCACTGCAGTTTCAGTAACTATCTCCCCCAGTGTCAGTTACAATCTCCCCCCGTGGCAGTAACAATCCCCCCAGTGTCAGTAACAATCCCCCCCGTGTCAGCAACCATACCCCCAGCGTCAGTAACAATCTCCCCCAGTGTCAGTAACAATCCCCCCCAGTGTCAGTAACAATCCCCCCCAGTGTCAGTAACAATCCCCCCAGTGTCAGTAACCACCCCCCCCAGTGTCAGTAACAATCCTGCCCAGTGTCAGTAACAATCCCCCCCAGTGTCAGTAACATTCCAACCCACTGTCAGTAACAATCCCCCCCAGTGTCAGTAACAATCCCCCCCAGTGTCAGTAACAATCCCCCCAGTGTCAGTAACAAACCCACCCAGCCCAGTGTCAGAAACAATCTCCCCAAGCCCACTGTCAGTAACAATCCACCCGTGTAAGTAACAACAACCCCCCGTGTTAGTAACAATCTCCCCCAGTGTCAGTAACAATCTCCCCATTGTCAGTAACAATCCGCCCCCAGTGTCAGGATCAATCCCGCCTCCCCAGCCCAGTGTCACAATCTCCCCCCAGTGTCAGTAATGATCCCCCCCAGTGTCAGTAACAATCCGTCTCCCAGTGTCAGTAACAATCCCCCCCAGTGTCAGTAACGATCCCCCCCAGTGTCAGTAACAATCACCCCAGTGTCAGTAACAATCCCTCCGTGTCAGCAACAATACCCCCAGCGTCAGTAACAATCTCCCCCGTGTCAGTAACAATGCCCCCAGTGTCAGTAACAATCCCCCCCAGTGTCAGTAACAATCCCCCCAGTGTCAGTAACAATCACCCCCGTGGCAGTAACAGTCCCCCCAGTGTCAGTAACAATCCCCCCCGTGTCAGCAACAATACCCCCAGCGTCAGTAACAATCCCCCCCAGTGTCAGTAACAATCCCCCCCGTGTCAGCAACAATACCCGCAGTGTCAGTAACCATCCCCCCCAGTGTCAGTAACAATCCCGCCCAGTGTCAGTAACAATCCCCCCCAGTGTCAGTAACATTCCAACACAGTGTCAGTAACAACCCCTCCAGTGTCAGTAACAATCCCCCCCAGTGTCAGTAACAATCCCCCCAGTGTCAGTAACAAACCCACCCAGCCCAGTGTCAGAAACAATCTCCCCAAGCCCACTGTCAGTAACAATCCCCCCGTGTCAGCAACAATACCCCCAGTGTCAGTAACAATCTCCCCCAGTGTCAGTAACAATCCCCCCCAGTGTCAGTAACAATCCCCCCCAGTGTCAGTAACAATCCCCCCCAGTGTCAGTAACAATCCCCCCCAGTGTCAGTAACTATCCCCCCCAGTGTCTGTAAAAATCCCCCCCCAGTGTCAGTAACAATCCCCCCCAGTGTCAGTAACAATCCCTCCCAGTGTCAGTGACAATTCCCGCCAGTGTCAGTTACAATCCCCCCCCCGTGTCAGCAACAATCCCCCCCCAGTGCTAGGAACAATCCCCCCCAGTGTCAGTAACATTCCCCCCCAGTTTCAGTAACAATCCAGCCCAGTGTCAGTAACAATCCCGCCCAGTGTCAGTAACAATCCCCCCCATGTCAATAACAATCCCCCCATGTCAGTAACAATCCCCCCAGTTTCAGTAACAATCCCCCCCAGTGTCAGTAACAATCCCCCCCGTGTCAGTAACAATCCCCCCGTGTCAGCAACAATACCCCCAGCGTCAGTACCAATCTCCCCCAGTGTCAGTAACAATCCCCCCCAGTGTCAGTAACAATCCCCCCCCGTGGCAGTAACAATTCCCCCAGTGTCAGTAACAATCCCACCGCAGTTTCAGTAACTATCTCCCCCAGTGTCAGTAACAATCTCCCCCAGTGTCAGTAACATTCCTCCCGTGTCAGTAACAATCCCCCCCCAGTGTCACTAACAATCCCCCCCAGTGTCAGTAACAATCCCCCCGTGGCAGTAACAATCCCCCCAGTGTCAGTAACAATCCCCCCGTGTCAGCAGCAATACCCCCAGCGTCAGTAACAATCTCCCCCAGTGTCAGTAACAATCCCCCCAGTGTCAGTAACAATCCCCCCCAGTGTCAGTAACAATCCCCCCCAGTGTCAGTAACAATCCCCCCCAGTGTCAGTAACAATCCCCCCAGTGTCAGTAACAATCACCCCATGTCAGTAACTATCCCACCCATTGTCTGTAAAAATCCCCCCCAGTGTCAGTAACAATCCCCCCCAGTGTCAGTAACAATCCCTCCCAGTGTCAGTGACAATTCCCCCCAGTGTCAGTTACAATCCCCCCCCCCGTGTCAGCAACAATCCACCCCCAGTGTTAGGAACAATCCCCCCCAGTGTCAGTAACATTCCCCCCCAGTTTCAGTAACAATCCAGCTCAGTGTCAGTAACAATCCCGCCCAGTGTCAGTAACAATCCCCCCCATGTCAATAACAATCCCCCCATGTCAGTAACAATCCCCCCAGTTTCAGTAACAATCCCCCCAGTGTCAGTAACAATCCCCCCCGTGTCAGTAACAATCCCCCCAGTGTCAGTAAAAATCCCCCCAGTGTCAGTAGCAAACCCCCCCATTGTCAGTAACAATCCCTCCCAGTGTCAGTAATCATCCCCCCCAAGTGTCAGTAACGATCCCGCCCACTGTCAGTAACAATCCACCCCAGTGTCAGTAACATTCCAACCCAGTGTCAGTAACAATCCCCCCAGTGTCAGTTACAATCCCCCCAGTGTCAGTAACAATCGCACCCAGCCCAGTGTCAGTAACAATCGCACCCAGCCCAGTGTCAGAAACAAACTCCCGAAGCCCACTGTCAGTAACAATCCCCCCGTGTCAGTAACAATGCCCCCCAGTGTCAGTAACAATCCACCCCAGTGTCAGTAACAACCCTCCCCGTGTCAGTAACAATCCCACCGCAGTGTCAGTAACAATCTCCCCCAGTATCAGTAACAATCTCCCCCAGTGTCAGTAACAATCCCCCCGTGTCAGTAACAATCCTCCCCAGTGTCAGTAACAATCCCCCCGTGTCGGTAATAATCCCCCCCGTGTCAGTAACTATACCCCCAGCATCAGTAACAATCCCCCCATGTCAGTAACAATCCTCCTCAGTGGCAGTAACAATCCCACCCAGTGCCAGTAACAATCCCTCCCAGTGTCAGTAACAATCCCCCCCAGTGTCAGTAACAATCCCCCCCCCAGTGTCAGTAACAATCCCCCCCCAGTGTCAGTAACAGTCCCCCCCAGTGTCAGTAACAATCCCCCCCCAGTGTCAATAACAATCCCCCCCAGTGTCAGTAACGATCCCCCCGCCAGTGTCAGTAACAATCACCCCATGTCAGTAACAATCTCCCCCAGTGTCAGTAACAATCATCTCCAGTGTCAGTAACAATCCTCCCCAGTTTTCCGTAACAATCCCCCCCAGTGTCAGTAACAATGCCCCCACCAGAGTCAGTAACAATCCTCCCCAGTGTCAGTAACGACCCTCCCCCGTGTTAGTAACAATCCCACCGCAGTGTCAGTAACAATCTCCCCCAGTGTCAGTAACAATCTCCCCCAGTGTCAGTAAGAATCCCCCCTGTGGCAGTAACAATCCCCCCAGCGTCAGTAACAATCCCCCCATGTCAGTAACAATACCCCCAGCGTCAGTAACAATCCCCCCCACTGTCAGTAACAATCCCCCCCAGTGTCAGTAACAATCCCCCCCAGTGTCAGTAACAATCCCTCCATGTCAGTAACAATCCCCCCAGTCTCAGTAACAGTCCCCCCCAGTGTCAGTAACAATCCCCCCCCAGTGTCAGTAACAATCCCCCCAGTGTCAGTAAAAATCCCCCCAGTGTCAGTAACAAACCCCCCCATTGTCAGTAACAATCCCTCCCAGTGTCAGTAATCATCCCCCCAAGTGTCAGTAACAATCCCGCCCACTGTCAGTAACATTCCCCCCAGTGTCAGTAACATTCCAACCCAGTGTCAGTAACAATCCCCCCAGTGTCAGTTACAATCCCCCCAGTGTCAGTAACAATCCCCCCAGTGTCAGTAACAATCGCACCCAGCCCAGTGTCAGAAAGAAACTCCCGAAGCCAACTGTCAGTAACAATTCCCCCGTGTCAGTAACAATACCCCGCAGTGTCAGTAACATTCCCCCCCAGTGTCAGTAACAACCCTCCCCGTGTCAGTAACAATCCCACCGCAGTGTCAGTAACAATCTCCCCCAGTATCAGTAACAATCTCCCCCAGTGTCAGTAACAATCCCCCCATGTCAGTAACAATCCTCCCCAGTGTCAGTAACAATCCCAACGTGTCAGTAATAATCCCCCCGTGTCAGTAACTATACCCCCAGCATCAGTAACAATCCCCCCGTGTCAGTAACAATCCTCCTCAGTGGCAGTAACAATCCAACCCAGTGTCAGTAACAATCCCTCCCAGTCTCAGTAACAATCCCCCCCAGTGTCAGTAACAATCCCCCCCCAGTGTCAGTAACAATCTCCCCCACTGTCAGTAACAATCCGCCCCCAGTGTCATGATCAATCGCCCCTCCCCAGCCCAGTGGCACAATCTCCCCCCAGTGTCAGTAACGATCCCCCCCGTGTCAGTAACAATCCATCCCCCCGTGTCAGCAACAATCCCCCCCAGTGTCAGTAACAATCCCCCCAGTGTCAGTAAAAATTCCCCCAGTGTCAGTAACAATCGCCCCCAGTGTCAGTAACAATCCCTCCCAGTGTCAGCAACAATCCCCCCAGTGTCAGTAACAATCCCCTCCCGTGTCAGTTACAATCCCCCCCAGTGTCTGTAACAATCCCCCCAGTGTCAGTAACCACCCCCCCAGTGTCAGTAACAATCCCGCCCAGTGTCAGTAACAATCCCCCCCAGTGTCAGTAACATTCCAACACAGTGTCAGTAACAATCCCCCCCAGTGTCAGTAACAATCCCCCCCAGTGTCAGTAACAATCCCCCCAGTGTCAGTAACAAACCCACCCATCCCAGTGTCAGAAACAATCTCCCAAGCCCAGTGTCAGTAACAATCCACCCGTGTAAGTAACAACAACCCCCAGTGTCAGTAACAATCTCCCCCAGTGTCAGTAACAATCTCCCCATTGTCAGTAACAATCCGCCCCCAGTGTCAGGATCAATCCCGCCTCCCCAGCCCAGTGTCACAATCTCCCCCCAGTGTCAGGAATGATCCCCCCCAGTGTCAGTAACAATCCGTCCCCCAGTGTCAGTAACAATCCCCCCCAGTGTCAGTAATGATCCACCCCAGTGTCAGTAACAATCACCCCATGTCAGTAACAATCCCCCCCAGTGTCAGTAAAAATCCCCCCAGTGTCAGTAACAATCCCCCCCAGTGTCAGTAACAATCCCTCCCAGTGTCAGTAACAATCCCTCCCAGTGTCAGTGACAATTCCCGCCAGTGTCAGTAACAATCCCCCCCGTGTCAGTAACAATCCCCCCCCAGTGTCAGGAACAATCCCCCCTAGTGTCAGTAACATTCCCCCCAGTGTCAGTAACAATCCCCCCAGTGTCAGTAACAATCCCCCCCATGTCAGTCACAATACCCCCAGCATCAGTAACAATCCCCCCGTGTTAGTAACAATCCCCCTCTGTGGCAGTAACAATCCTACCCAGTGTCAGTAACAATCCCCCCAGTGTCAGTAACAAACCCTCCCAGTGTCAGTAACAATCCCCCCCAGTGTCAGTAACATACCAACCCAGTGTCAGTAACAATCCCCCCAGTGTCAGTATCAATCCCCCCCAGTGTCAGTAATAACCCCCCCAGTGTCAGTAACAATCACACCCAGCCAAGTGTCAGAAACAATCTCCCCAAGCCCACTGTCAGTAACAATCCCCCCGTGTCAGTAACAACAACACACAGTGTCAGTAACAATCCCCCCCAGTGTCAGTAACAATCTCCCCCACTGTCAGTAACAATCCACCCCCAGTGTCAGGATCAATCGCCCCTCCCCAGCACAGTGTCACAATCTCCCCCCAGTGTCAGTAACGATCCCCACCAGTGTCAGTAACAATCCGTCCCACCGTGTCAGCAACAATCCCCCCCCAGTGTCAGTAACAATCCCCCCCAGTGTCATTAAAAATCACCCCCAGTGTCAGTAACAATCCCCCCCGTCTCAGTAACAATTCCCCCCCAGTGTCAGTAACAATCACTCCCAGTGTCAGTAACAACGCCCCAGTGTCAGTAACAATTCCCCCCACGTGTGAGTAACAAACCCCCTAGCCCAATGTTAGTAACAATTCCTCCCATGTCAGTAACATTCCCCCCCAGTGTCAGTAACGATCCACCACCCAGTGTCAGTAACAGTCACCCCATGTCAGTAACAATCTACCCCAGTGTCAGTAACAATCGCCTCCAGTGTCAGTAACAATCCCCCCAGTGTCAGTAACAATCCCCTGCAGTGTCAGTAACAATCCCCCCACCAGAGTCAGTAACAATCCCCCCCAGTGTCAGGAACAATCGCCCCACCAGAGTCAGTAACAATCCCCCCTATGTCAGTAACAACCACCCCCAGTGTCAGTAAGAATCCCCCCCAGTGTCAGTAACAACCCTCCCCATGTCAGTAACAATCCCACCGCAGTTTCAGTAACTATCTCCCCCAGTGTCAGTTACAATCTCCCCCCGTGGCAGTAACAATCCCCCCAGTGTCAGTAACAATGCCCCCCGTGTCAGCAACAATACCCCCAGCGTCAGTAACAATCTCCCCCAGTGTCAGTAACAATGCCCCCAGTGTCAGTAACAATCCCCCCCAGTGTCAGTAACAATCCCCCCAGTGTCAGTAACCACCCCCACCCAGTGTCAGTAACAATCCCGCCCAGTGTCAGTAACAATCACCCCCAGTGTCAGTAACATTCCAACCCAGTGTCAGTAACAATCCCCCCCAGTGTCAGTAACAATCCCCCCCAGTGTCAGTAACAATCCCCCCAGTGTCAGTAACAAACCCACCCAGCCCAGTGTCAGAAACAATCTCCCCAAGCCCACTGTCAGTAACAATCCACCCGTGTAAGTAACAACAACCCCCAGTGTCAGTTACAATCCCCCCAGTGTCAGTAACAATCGCACCCAGCCCAGTGTCAGTAACAATCGCACCCAGCCCAGTGTCAGAAACAAACTCCCGAAGCCCACTGTCAGTAACAATCCCCCCGTGTCAGTAACAATGCCCCCCAGTGTCAGTAACAATCCAGCCCAGTGTCAGTAACAACCCTCCCCGTGTCAGTAACAATCCCACCGCAGTGTCAGTAACAATCTCCCCCAGTATCAGTAACAATCTCCCCCAGTGTCAGTAACAATCCCCCCGTGTCAGTAACAATCCTCCCCAGTGTCAGTAACAATCCCCCCGTGTCGGTAATAATCCCCCCCGTGTCAGTAACTATACCCCCAGCATCAGTAACAATTCCCCCATGTCAGTAACAATCCTCCTCAGTGGCAGTAACAATCCCACCCAGTGCCAGTAACAATCCCTCCCAGTGTCAGTAACAATCCCCCTCAGTGTCAGTAACAATCCCCCCCCAGTGTCAGTAACAATCCCCCCCCCAGTGTCAGTAACAATCCCCCCCCAGTGTCAGTAACAATCCCCCCCCAGTGTCAGTAACAATCCCCCCCAGTGTCAGTAATGATCCCCCCGCCAGTGTCAGTAACAATCACCCCCATGTCAGTAACAATCTCCCCCAGTGTCAGTAACAATCGTCTCCAGTGTCAGTAACAATCCCCCCCAGTTTTCCGTAACAATCCCCCCCAGTGTCAGTAACAATGCCCCCACCAGAGTCAGTAACAATCCTCCCCAGTGTCAGTAACGACCCTCCCCCGTGTTAGTAACAATCCCACCGCAGTGTCAGTAACAATCTCCCCCAGTGTCAGTAACAATCTCCCCCAGTGTCAGTAACAATCCCCCCCACTGTCAGTAACAATCCCCCCCAGTGTCAGTAACAATCCCCCCCAGTGTCAGTAACAATCCCCCCATGTCAGTAACAATCCCCCCAGTTTCAGTAACAATCCCCCCCAGTGTCAGTAACAATCCCCCCCAGTGTCAGTAACAATCCCCCCAGTGTCAGTAAAAATCCCCCCAGTGTCAGTAACAAACCCCCCCATTGTCAGTAACAATCCCTCCCAGTATCAGTAATCATCCCCCCAAGTGTCAGTAACAATCCCGTCCACTGTCAGTAACATTCCCCCCAGTGTCAGTAACATTCCAACCCAGTGTCAGTAACAATCCCCCCAGTGTCAGTTACAATCCCCCCAGTGTCAGTAACAATCCCCCCAGTGTCAGTAACAATCGCACCCAGCCCAGTGTCAGAAAGAAACTCCCGAAGCCAACTGTCAGTAACAATCCCCCCGTGTCAGTAACAATCCCCCGCAGTGTCAGTAACATTCCCCCCCAGTGTCAGTAACAACCCTCCCCGTGTCAGTAACAATCCCACCGCAGTGTCAGTAACAATCTCCCCCAGTATCAGTAACAATCTCCCCCAGTGTCAGTAACAATCCCCCCATGTCAGTAACAATCCTCCCCAGTGTCAGTAACAATCCCCCCGTGTCAGTAATAATCCCCCCGTGTCAGTAACTATACCCCCAGCATCAGTAACAATCCCCCCGTGTCAGTAACAATCCTCCTCAGTGGCAGTAACAATCCCACCCAGTGTCAGTAACAATCCCTCCCAGTCTCAGTAACAATCCCCCCCAGTGTCAGTAACAATCCCCCTCCAGTGTCAGTAACAATCTCCCCCACTGTCAGTAACAATCCGCCCCCAGTGTCAGGATCAATCGCCCCTCCCCAGCCCAGTGGCACAATCTCCCCCCAGTGTCAGTAACGATCCCCCCCATGTCAGTAACAATCCGTCCCCCCGTGTCAGCAACAATCCCCCCCCCAGTGTCAGAAACAATCCCCCCAGTGTCAGTAAAAATTCCCCCAGTGTCAGTAACAATCGCCCCCAGTGTCAGTAACAATCCCTCCCAGTGTCAGCAACAATCCCCCCCAGTGTCAGTAACAATCCCCTCCCGTGTCAGTTACAATCCCCCCCAGTGTCTGTAACAATCCCCCCAGTGTCAGTAACCACCCCCCCCAGTGTCAGTAACAATCCCGCCCAGTGTCAGTAACAATCCCCCCCAGTGTCAGTAACATTCCAACACAGTGTCAGTAACAATCCCCCCCAGTGTCAGTAACAATCCCCCCCAGTGTCAGTAACAATCCCCCCAGTGTCAGTAACAAACCCACCCATCCCAGTGTCAGAAACAATCTCCCAAGCCCAGTGTCAGTAACAATCCACCCGTGTAAGTAACAACAACCCCCAGTGTCAGCAACAATCCCCCCAGTGTCAGTAACAATCCCCTCCCGTGTCAGTTACAATCCCCCCCAGTGTCTGTAACAATCCCCCAGTGTCAGTAACCACCCCCCCAGTGTCAGTAACAATCCCGCCCAGTGTCAGTAACAATCCCCCCAGTGTCAGTAACATTCCAACACAGTGTCAGTAACAATCCCCCCCAGTGTCAGTAAGCAATCCCCCCCAGTGTCAGTAACAATCCCCCCAGTGTCAGTAACAAAACCCACCCATCCAGTGTCAGAAACAATCTCCCAAGCCCAGTGTCAGTAACAATCCACCCTTGTAAGTAACAACAACCCCAGTGTCAGTAACAATCTCCCCCAGTGTCAGTAACAATCTCCCCATTGTCAGTAACAATCCGCCCCCAGTGTCAGGATCAATCCCGCCTCCCCCAGCCCAGTGTCACAATCTCCCCCCAGTGTCAGGAATGATCCCCCCCAGTGTCAGTAACAATCCGTCCCCCAGTGTCAGTAACAATCCCCCCCAGGTGTCAGTAATGATCCACCCCAGTGTCAGTAACAATCACCCCATGTCAGTAACAATCCCCCCCAGTGTCAGTAAAAATCCCCCAGTGTCAGTAACAATCCCCCCCAGTGTCAGTAACAATCCCTCCCAGTGTCAGTAACAATCCCTCCCAGTGTCAGTGACAATTCCCGCCAGTGTCAGTAACAATCCCCCCCGTGTCAGTAACAATCCCCCCCCAGTGTCAGGGAACAATCCCCCCTAGTGTCAGTAACATTCCCCCCAGTGTCAGTAACAATCCCCCCAGTGTCAGTAACAATCCCCCCCATGTCAGTCACAATACCCCCAGCATCAGTAACAATCCCCCCGTGTTAGTAACAATCCCCCTCTGTGGCAGTAACAATCCTACCCAGTGTCAGTAACAATCCCCCCAGTGTCAGTAACAAACCCTCCCAGTGTCAGTAACAATCCCCACCAGTGTCAGTAACATACCAACCCAGTGTCAGTAACAATCCCCCCAGTGTCAGTATCAATCCCCCCCAGTGTCAGTAATAACCCCCCCAGTGTCAGTAACAATCACACCCAGCCAAGTGTCAGAAACAATCTCCCCAAGCCCACTGTCAGTAACAATCCCCCCGTGTCAGTAACAACAACACACAGTGTCAGTAACAATCCCCCCCAGTGTCAGTAACAATCTCCCCCACTGTCAGTAACAATCCACCCCCAGTGTCAGGATCAATCGCCCCTCCCCAGCCCAGTGTCACAATCTCCCCCCAGTGTCAGTAACGATCCCCACCAGTGTCAGTAACAATCCGTCCCACCGTGTCAGCAACAATCCCCCCCCAGTGTCAGTAACAATCCCCACCAGTGTCATTAAAAATCACCCCCAGTGTCAGTAACAATCCCCCCCGTCTCAGTAACAATTCCCCCCCAGTGTCAGTAACAATCACTCCCAGTGTCAGTAACAACGCCCCAGTGTCAGTAACAATTCCCCCCACGTGTGAGTAACAAACCCCCTAGCCCAATGTTAGTAACAATTCCTCCCATGTCAGTAACATTCCCCCCCAGTGTCAGTAACGATCCACCACCCAGTGTCAGTAACAGTCACCCCATGTCAGTAACAATCTACCCCAGTGTCAGTAACAATCGCCTCCAGTGTCAGTAACAATCCCCCCAGTGTCAGTAACAATCCCCTGCAGTGTCAGTAACAATCCCCCCACCAGAGTCAGTAACAATCCCCCCCAGTGTCAGGAACAATCGCCCCACCAGAGTCAGTAACAATCCCCCCTATGTCAGTAACAACCACCCCCAGTGTCAGTAAGAATCCCCCCCAGTGTCAGTAACAACCCTCCCCATGTCAGTAACAATCCCACCGCAGTTTCAGTAACTATCTCCCCCAGTGTCAGTTACAATCTCCCCCCGTGGCAGTAACAATCCCCCCAGTGTCAGTAACAATGCCCCCCGTGTCAGCAACAATACCCCCAGCGTCAGTAACAATCTCCCCCAGTGTCAGTAACAATGCCCCCAGTGTCAGTAACAATCCCCCCCAGTGTCAGTAACAATCCCCCCAGTGTCAGTAACCACCCCCACCCAGTGTCAGTAACAATCCCGCCCAGTGTCAGTAACAATCACCCCCAGTGTCAGTAACATTCCAACCCAGTGTCAGTAACAATCCCCCCCAGTGTCAGTAACAATCCCCCCCAGTGTCAGTAACAATCCCCCCAGTGTCAGTAACAAACCCACCCAGCCCAGTGTCAGAAACAATCTCCCCAAGCCCACTGTCAGTAACAATCCACCCGTGTAAGTAACAACAACCCCCAGTGTCAGTTACAATCCCCCCAGTGTCAGTAACAATCGCACCCAGCCCAGTGTCAGTAACAATCGCACCCAGCCCAGTGTCAGAAACAAACTCCCGAAGCCCACTATCAGTAACAATCCCCCCGTGTCAGTAACAATGCCCCCCAGTGTCAGTAACAATCCACCCCAGTGTCAGTAACAACCCTCCCCGTGTCAGTAACAATCCCACCGCAGTGTCAGTAACAATCTCCCCCAGTATCAGTAACAATCTCCCCCAGTGTCAGTAACAATCCCCCCGTGTCAGTAACAATCCTCCCCAGTGTCAGTAACAATCCCCCCGTGTCGGTAATAATCCCCCCCGTGTCAGTAACTATACCCCCAGCATCAGTAACAATTCCCCCATGTCAGTAACAATCCTCCTCAGTGGCAGTAACAATCCCACCCAGTGCCAGTAACAATCCCTCCCAGTGTCAGTAACAATCCCCCCCAGTGTCAGTAACAATCCCCCCCCCAGTGTCAGTAACAATCCCCCCCCCCAGTGTCAGTAACAATCCCCCCCCAGTGTCAGTAACAATCCCCCCCCAGTGTCAGTAACAATCCCCCCCAGTGTCAGTAATGATCCCCCCGCCAGTGTCAGTAACAATCACCCCATGTCAGTAACAATCTCCCCCAGTGTCAGTAACAATCGTCTCCAGTGTCAGTAACAATCCCCCCCAGTTTTCCGTAACAATCCCCCCCAGTGTCAGTAACAATGCCCCCACCAGAGTCAGTAACAATCCTCCCCAGTGTCAGTAACGACCCTCCCCCGTGTTAGTAACAATCCCACCGCAGTGTCAGTAACAATCTCCCCCAGTGTCAGTAACAATCTCCCCCAGTGTCAGTAACAATCCCCCCCACTGTCAGTAACAATCCCGCCCAGTGTCAGTAACAATCCCCCCCAGTGTCAGTAACAATCCCCCCATGTCAGTAACAATCCCCCCAGTTTCAGTAACAATCCCCCCCAGTGTCAGTAACAATCCCCCCCAGTGTCAGTAACAATCCCCCCAGTGTCAGTAAAAATCCCCCCAGTGTCAGTAACAAACCCTCCCATTGTCAGTAACAATCCCTCCCAGTATCAGTAATCATCCCCCCAAGTGTCAGTAACAATCCCGTCCACTGTCAGTAACATTCCCCCCAGTGTCAGTAACATTCCAACCCAGTGTCAGTAACAATCCCCCCAGTGTCAGTTACAATCCCCCCAGTGTCAGTAACAATCCCCCCAGTGTCAGTAACAATCGCACCCAGCCCAGTGTCAGAAAGAAACTCCCGAAGCCAACTGTCAGTAACAATCCCCCCGTGTCAGTAACAATCCCCCGCAGTGTCAGTAACATTCCCCCCCAGTGTCAGTAACAACCCTCCCCGTGTCAGTAACAATCCCACCGCAGTGTCAGTAACAATCTCCCCCAGTATCAGTAACAATCTCCCCCAGTGTCAGTAACAATCCCCCCATGTCAGTAACAATCCTCCCCAGTGTCAGTAACAATCCCCCCGTGTCAGTAATAATCCCCCCGTGTCAGTAACTATACCCCCAGCATCAGTAACAATCCCCCCGTGTCAGTAACAATCCTCCTCAGTGGCAGTAACAATCCCACCCAGTGTCAGTAACAATCCCTCCCAGTCTCAGTAACAATCCCCCCCAGTGTCAGTAACAATCCCCCTCCAGTGTCAGTAACAATCTCCCCCACTGTCAGTAACAATCCGCCCCCAGTGTCAGGATCAATCGCCCCTCCCCAGCCCAGTGGCACAATCTCCCCCCAGTGTCAGTAACGATCCCCCCCATGTCAGTAACAATCCGTCCCCCCGTGTCAGCAACAATCCCCCCCCCAGTGTCAGAAACAATCCCCCCAGTGTCAGTAAAAATTCCCCCAGTGTCAGTAACAATCGCCCCCAGTGTCAGTAACAATCCCTCCCAGTGTCAGCAACAATCCCCCCCAGTGTCAGTAACAATCCCCTCCCGTGTCAGTTACAATCCCCCCCAGTGTCTGTAACAATCCCCCCAGTGTCAGTAACCACCCCCCCCAGTGTCAGTAACAATCCCGCCCAGTGTCAGTAACAATCCCCCCCAGTGTCAGTAACATTCCAACACAGTGTCAGTAACAATCCCCCCCAGTGTCAGTAACAATCCCCCCCAGTGTCAGTAACAATCCCCCCAGTGTCAGTAACAAACCCACCCATCCCAGTGTCAGAAACAATCTCCCAAGCCCAGTGTCAGTAACAATCCACCCGTGTAAGTAACAACAACCCCCAGTGTCAGTAACAATCTCCCCCAGTGTCAGTAACAATCTCCCCATTGTCAGTAACAATCCGCCCCCAGTGTCAGGATCAATCCCGCCTCCCCAGCCCAGTGTCACAATCTCCCCCCAGTGTCAGGAATGATCCCCCCCAGTGTCAGTAACAATCCGTCCCCCAGTGTCAGTAACAATCCCCCCCAGTGTCAGTAATGATCCCCCCCAGTGTCAGTAACAATCACCCCATGTCAGTAACAAGCCCCCCAGTGTCAGTAAAAATCCCCCCAGTGTCAGTAACAATCCCCCCCAGTGTCAGTAACAATCCCTCCCAGTGTCAGTAACAATCCCTCCCAGTGTCAGTAACAATCCCCCACAGTGTCAGGAACAATCCCCCCCAGTGTCAGTAACATTCCCCCCAGTGTCAGTAACAATCCCCCCAGTGTCAGTAACAATCCCCCCCATGTCAGTCACAATACCCCCAGCATCAGTAACAATCCCCCTGTGTTAGTAACAATCCCCCTCTGTGGCAGTAACAATCCTACCCAGTGTCAGTAACAATCCCCCCAGTGTCAGTAACAAACCCTCCCAGTGTCAGTAACAATCCCCCCCAGTGTCAGTAACATACCAACCCAGTGTCAGTAACAATCCCCCCAGTGTCAGTAACAAACCCTCCCAGTGTCAGTAACAATCCCACCCAGCCAAGTGTCAGAAACAATCTCCCCAAGCCCACTGTCAGTAACAATCCCCCCATGTCAGTAACAACAACACACAGTGTCAGTAACAATCCCCCCCAGTGTCAGTAACAATCTCCCCCACTGTCAGTAACAATCCACCCCCAGTGTCAGGATCAATCGCCCCTCCCCAGCCCAGTGTCACAATCTCCCCCCAGTGTCAGTAACGATCCCCGCCAGTGTCAGTAACAATCCGTCCCACCGTGTCAGCAACAATCCCCCCCCAGTGTCAGTAACAATCCCCCCCAGTGTCATTAAAAATCCCCCCCAGTGTCAGTAACAATCCCCCCCGTCTCAGTAACAATTCCCCCCCAGTGTCAGTAACAATCACTCCCAGTGTCAGTAACAACGCCCCAGTGTCAGTAACAATTCCCCCCACGTGTGAGTAACAAACCCCCGAGCCCAATGTTAGTAACAATTCCTCCCATGTCAGTAACATTCCCCCCCAGTGTCAGTAACGATCCACCACCCAGTGTCAGTAACAGTCACCCCATGTCAGTAACAATCTACCCCAGTGTCAGTAACAATCGCCTCCAGTGTCAGTAACAATCCCCCCCAGTGTCAGTAACAACCCTCCCCGTGTCAGTAACAATCCCACCGCAGTGTCAGTAACAATCTCCCCCAGTATCAGTAACAATCTCCACCAGTGTCAGTAACAATCCCCCCGTGTCAGTAACAATCCTCCCCAGTGTCAGTAACAATCCCCCCGTGTCGGTAATAATCCCCCCCGTGTCAGTAACTATACCCCCAGCATCAGTAACAATTCCCCCATGTCAGTAACAATCCTCCTCAGTGGCAGTAACAATCCCACCCAATGCCAGTAACAATCCCTCCCAGTGTCAGTAACAATCCCCCCCAGTGTCAGTAACAATCCCCCCCCAGTGTCAGTAACAATCCCCCCCAGTGTCAGTAACAATCCCCCCCAGTGTCAGTAACAATCCCCCCCCAGTGTCAGTAACAATCCCCCCCAGTGTCAGTAATGATCCCCCCGCCAGTGTCAGTAACAATCACCCCATGTCAGTAACAATCTCCCCCAGTGTCAGTAACAATCGTCTCCAGTGTCAGTAACAATCCCCCCCAGTTTTCCGTAACAATCCCCCCCAGTGTCAGTAACAATGCCCCCACCAGAGTCAGTAACAATCACCCCCAGTGTCAGTAACATTCCAACCCAGTGTCAGTAACAATCCCCCCCAGTGTCAGTAACAAACCCCCCCCAGTGTCAGTAACAATCCCCCCAGTGTCAGTAACAAACCCACCCAGCCCAGTGTCAGAAACAATCTCCCCAAGCCCACTGTCAGTAACAATCCACCCGTGTAAGTAACAACAACCCCCAGTGTCAGTTACAATCCCCCCAGTGTCAGTAACAATCGCACCCAGCCCAGTGTCAGTAACAATCGCACCCAGCCCAGTGTCAGAAACAAACTCCCGAAGCCCACTGTCAGTAACAATCCCCCCGTGTCAGTAACAATGCCCCCCAGTGTCAGTAACAATCTCCCCCAGTGTCAGTAACAATCCCCCCGTGTCAGTAACAATCCTCCCCAGTGTCAGTAACAATCCCCCCGTGTCGGTAATAATCCCCCCCGTGTCAGTAACTATACCCCCAGCATCAGTAACAATTCCCCCATGTCAGTAACAATCCTCCTCAGTGGCAGTAACAATCCCACCCAGTGCCAGTAACAATCCAGTGTCAGTAACAATCCCCCCCCAGTGTCAGTAACAATCCCCCCCAGTGTCAGTAACAATCCCCCCCAGTGTCAGTAACAATCCCCCCCAGTGTCAGTAACAATCCCCCCCCAGTGTCAGTAACAATCCCCCCCAGTGTCAGTAATGATCCCCCCGCCAGTGTCAGTAACAATCACCCCATGTCAGTAACAATCTCCCCCAGTGTCAGTAACAATCGTCTCCAGTGTCAGTAACAATCCCCCCCAGTTTTCCGTAACAATCCCCCCCAGTGTCAGTAACAATGCCCCCACCAGAGTCAGTAACAATCCTCCCCAGTGTCAGTAACGAACCTCCCCCCGTGTTAGTAACAATCCCACCGCAGTGTCAGTAACAATCTCCCCCAGTGTCAGTAACAATCTCCCCCAGTGTCAGTAAGAATACCCCCTGTGGCAGTAACAATCCCCCCAGCGTCAGTAACAATCCCCCATGTCAGTAACAATACCCCCAGCGTCAGTAACAATCCCCCCAGTGTCAGTAACAATCCCCCCAGTGTCAGTAACAATCGCACCCAGCCCAGTGTCAGAAAGAATCTCCCGAAGCCAACTGTCAGTAACAATCCCCCCGTGTCAGTAACAATCCCCCGCAGTGTCAGTAACATTCCCCCCCAGTGTCAGTAACAACCCTCCCCGTGTCAGTAACAATCCCACCGCAGTGTCAGTAACAATCTCCCCCAGTATCAGTAACAATGTCCCCCAGTGTCAGTAACAATCCCCCCATGTCAGTAACAATCCTCCCCAGTGTCAGTAACAATCCCCCCGTGTCAGTAATAATCCCCCCGTGTCAGTAACTATACCCCCAGCATCAGTAACAATCCCCCCGTGTCAGTAACAATCCTCCTCAGTGGCAGTAACAATCCCACCCAGTGTCAGTAACAATCCCTCCCAGTCTCAGTAACAATCCCCCCCCAGTGTCAGTAACAATCCCCCTCCAGTGTCAGTAACAATCTCCCCCACTGTCAGTAACAATCCGCCCCCAGTGTCAGGATCAATCGCCCCTCCCCAGCCCAGTGGCACAATCTCCCCCCAGTGTCAGTAACGATCCCCCCCATGTCAGTAACAATCCGTCCCCCCGTGTCAGCAACAATCCCCCCCCCAGTGTCAGAAACAATCCCCCCAGTGTCAGTAAAAATTCCCCCAGTGTCAGTAACAATCGCCCCCAGTGTCAGTAACAATCCCTCCCAGTGTCAGCAACAATCCCCCCCAGTGTCAGTAACAATCCCCTCCCGTGTCAGTTACAATCCCCCCCAGTGTCTGTAACAATCCCCCCCAGTGTCAGTAACCACCCCCCCCCAGTGTCAGTAACAATCCCGCCCAGTGTCAGTAACAATCCCCCCCAGTGTCAGTAACATTCCAACACAGTGTCAGTAACAATCCCCCCCAGTGTCAGTAACAATCCCCCCCAGTGTCAGTAACAATCCCCCCAGTGTCAGTAACAAACCCACCCATCCCAGTGTCAGAAACAATCTCCCAAGCCCAGTGTCAGTAACAATCCACCCGTGTAAGTAACAACAACCCCAGTGTCAGTAACAATCTCCCCCAGTGTCAGTAACAATCTCCCCATTGTCAGTAACAATCCGCCCCCAGTGTCAGGATCAATCCCGCCTCCCCAGCCCAGTGTCACAATCTCCCCCCAGTGTCAGGAATGATCCCCCCCAGTGTCAGTAACAATCCGTCCCCCAGTGTCAGTAACAATCCCCCCCAGTGTCAGTAATGATCCCCCCCAGTGTCAGTAACAATCACCCCATGTCAGTAACAAGCCCCCCAGTGTCAGTAAAAATCCCCCCAGTGTCAGTAACAATCCCCCCCAGTGTCAGTAACAATCCCTCCCAGTGTCAGTAACAATCCCTCCCAGTGTCAGTAACAATCCCCCACAGTGTCAGGAACAATCCCCCCCAGTGTCAGTAACATTCCCCCCAGTGTCAGTAACAATCCCCCCAGTGTCAGTAACAATCCCCCCCATGTCAGTCACAATACCCCCAGCATCAGTAACAATCCCCCTGTGTTAGTAACAATCCCCCTCTGTGGCAGTAACAATCCTACCCAGTGTCAGTAACAATCCCCCCAGTGTCAGTAACAAACCCTCCCAGTGTCAGTAACAATCCCCCCCAGTGTCAGTAACATACCAACCCAGTGTCAGTAACAATCCCCCCAGTGTCAGTAACAAACCCTCCCAGTGTCAGTAACAATCCCACCCAGCCAAGTGTCAGAAACAATCTCCCCAAGCCCACTGTCAGTAACAATCCCCCCATGTCAGTAACAACAACACACAGTGTCAGTAACAATCCCCCCCAGTGTCAGTAACAATCTCCCCCACTGTCAGTAACAATCCACCCCCAGTGTCAGGATCAATCGCCCCTCCCCAGCCCAGTGTCACAATCTCCCCCCAGTGTCAGTAACGATCCCCGCCAGTGTCAGTAACAATCCGTCCCACCGTGTCAGCAACAATCCCCCCCAGTGTCAGTAACAATCCCCCCCAGTGTCATTAAAAATCCCCCCCAGTGTCAGTAACAATCCCCCCCGTCTCAGTAACAATTCCCCCCCAGTGTCAGTAACAATCACTCCCAGTGTCAGTAACAACGCCCCAGTGTCAGTAACAATTCCCCCCACGTGTGAGTAACAAACCCCCGAGCCCAATGTTAGTAACAATTCCTCCCATGTCAGTAACATTCCCCCCCAGTGTCAGTAACGATCCACCACCCAGTGTCAGTAACAGTCACCCCATGTCAGTAACAATCTACCCCAGTGTCAGTAACAATCGCCTCCAGTGTCAGTAACAATCCCCCCCAGTGTCAGTAACAACCCTCCCCGTGTCAGTAACAATCCCACCGCAGTGTCAGTAACAATCTCCCCCAGTATCAGTAACAATCTCCACCAGTGTCAGTAACAATCCCCCCGTGTCAGTCACAATCCTCCCCAGTGTCAGTAACAATCCCCCCGTG